>NC_091282.1:187725234-188095234 GCF_032444005.1 Ranitomeya imitator | reverse complement strand
AAAGGGATATGAGATGGCTTACTGTATGTAAACCATGTCGGGTTTGGGAAGGAGATCGCGAAAGCACACACACACACCCCTATACTATGTGTAGACATTTATTTTAGCTATTCTATTGTAACCTGTCAGTGTGATTTTACTGTACACCGCACTGAATTGCCGGCTTTTCTATAGAACACCGCTGCGTATTTCTCGCAAGTCACACTGTTGCTCCGTGTGTAATCTGTATTTTTCTGTCCCCCATAGACTTTCATTGGCGTATTTTTTGCGCAATACGGTGACAAACGCAGCATTCTGCGATTTTCTACAGCTGTAGAACACTGTATAATACGGATCAGTAAAATACGGCTGATAGGAGCTGGGGCATAGAGAAGCATTGTACCATATGCAATCCGTATTTTCACTACCTCTCTTACGTCCGTAAAACACGCTAGTGTGAGGCCGGCCTCAATGTTACCGTTCCTTAGATGCAGACCATAAACCATAGAAGTTTTCATTCTGAGAACAGTAAAGTGCTGCTGCCATTATTCACACACATTAATGGAGAGTCCTAAACCTGAAGATATGACATCTTACATTGTGCTCACAAAGGCAGAAACATCAGTCCGTTCTCCCCACGCAGAACAACACCGGCAGCCTCAGCTTATTCATGTTCAGAACATAAGTGAAAGTAGAGAAAATTCTACTCCAAATTGATAGAGGTGACTGCTTCTCTGTAATGGCTGTGTGCACATAAATAAAAACCTAAATAACTGCAAAGACTCAATTAAAATATCAATCCATTTTCTGTCTACAGACTCTATGCAGACCTATGTGTCACCATGGTTACAGCCAAACACCAAAGGTTATTCCGCAAAACTGGCCTTGTTGCGCACAGCAACCAATCGGCGATCAGCTTTCAGTGCTCTGGTAATATATATAGCGGAGTTTAGATTGTCCAAAAGAAAGAAAAACAGTTTTGATAAATGGAGCGCACAATGATTAGTCCGATTCTGCAGTCATTAGTTCCTCCACTTATCTACAGACCGTAATAGAAGAGACACACAAGGGTAGGTTTGTACTCTGTAACCATGGAAACACATACGTCTGTATAGGAGCTGATTACACAAATGGGGTTAAAATAAAAATAATATCAAAACCATCTACACAGATAAACTATTCTTTAATCTTAGATCTAGAAGCATAGGTGTCTTTGTGCCTTGTAAATGCAGCACCATCTGGTGCCACTAATCCGACATTGTAGTAGAAACAATAGCTTCCAAGCCAACAATAATTAGCAAAGATTGTGGACAAAATTGACAAAAGTACAGTAAGCGAGGTTACTAGTCGTCACAGTCCAATATGTCTATGTACTAGGAGGATAGTCCCATCAAACCGAATGAAAACTTGATTTACACAGCAGAAGTTAGGGTAATATTACAAGAGGAATTTACTTCATGATTAAAAAGTATATATTTAAAAAAAAAAATAATAATATAGAACCAGATTTCACAGCAGGGAGAAGTCATACAATGGGTAAAGAAGAGGGAACTTGTCATATTCATTATAAAATGTTAAAAAAGATGCTCCAAGTCTTAATAATAATGATCTTTCTGTTCAGCGGGTGACATCTGGGAAGTCATGTGTCCTAGGACTCTCCCGCCACCCCACCAGGATCGTACCTAGTTCTTACATGGTCTTTTTGCATATTAAGATTTCAAGTATTACTTTTTTTAGTATCAGGCTAGATTTTGGCATAATAGGCCAGTCAACAGATTGCAAAACTAGCTAGGTAGATGGATATGTTCATTGGAGCCATGCACCTACCACAGCTCGCTTTTTGCATATATCACACACAGTAGGAGCCATATGTAGACCAGAAAATAAGGGAGAAACTATGGTCTACCTTTGTATCGTGATCAAGCCTAAAATGACTGTGGTACACAAACGTGGTTATATTGGTTGTCCAACAAAACAAAAAAAGAAAAACATGGCCGCTTTTTTCCCCCAAAACTGCGCCAACCCTGTCTTCAAGTTGTGCATGATACTGCCATAAATGTCGCTAAACAGCAATACATCTGGTAGACAAACGGAGCACTGTTTTTGGAAGAAAGCAGCCATGTATTTAAAATCCTTACATTTATTCTATAAGCAGAGGGGAGAACTTGATCAGGCCCAGGTCAGCAACTAAGCGCCGCCGGCCCAGGTCAGCAACTAAGCGCCGCCGGCCCAGGTCAGCAACTAAGCGCCGCCGGCCCAGGTCAGCAACTAAGCGCCGCCGGCCCAGGTCAGCAACTAAGCGCCGCCGGCCCAGGTCAGCAACTAAGCGCCGCCGGCCCAGGTCAGCAACTAAGCGCCGCCGGCCCAGGTCAGCAACTAAGCGCCGCCGGCCCAGGTCAGCAACTAAGCGCCGCCGGCCCAGGTCAGCAACTAAGCGCTGCCGGCCCAGGAGACCTCAAGAGCATGACACTCTTCTAGTACTTTCCTTACAGACAGCACATGGCGTATCAGTGCAGAACTTCTGGATATGTCCATTATAAGAGACAATGACGTACAGTAAAATAATGTCCTGATCGACAATAAAAAGTGGTCCTGCCACCCTTGTTGCAGATCTGGATACATAAGATGTGGCATTTATATTGGACAAATAATGATGAGGGAAACAATGGGTGAATTGAAAAAGAAAACAAAAGACACACAACAACATGAGAGGTGGTGGGGAAGAGCACTGGCTCACATTCAGGTTAAGGGACCACCAAAATAATGGGGGGGGGGCTACATTACAGCTGCTTAATGCCAATCAGAGGCACATGATCCCCTAGTAAACACATTGCTGAATGTTCTTCACATCTCAGGCTAAATTTATAAATGAACGAACAGTGGCAAAAGAAAAAAAAAATGGCATAAGACAGAAGCCCGGGGAAGGCTTGTATCTTTTCACATTAATGTGAAGCTTCCAAATAACGTTCAAAGCGAAAAAGAATATCCATTGTGTCCTCCCCAGCCATAGGCGTGGATCTGCAGTCACCATAGACATACTACAGTAGATATGTTGCATTTATAGGGACAGAAAAAAAAAAAAAAAAAAAAAAGCACCAACGCAGACCTTTCCACTCTGAAAATTGTGATCCCACTTCAGACTTGAAGAGGTTAATGTTGTGTAATGTGCAGTGCATATAATACAAGGCAACAAACTGGAGACCCCCACCCCACCCTCCGAGTGGTGTGCAGCGAGGCTGAAGTCACCATTGACAATGCATTCATCTTACATTCGAGCTACACCAAGAAGCGATCTAGTAAACCAAGTGTCACATCTACCTCAGGGAGGAGACGACCGAGGACAGTGTGTGAAGACAAACCACATCTAGGCAATGCCCGCCGAATATGTAGGACAGGAGCGTTCAACACTGAAAGGTTCTCGTATGTAGTAAAAAGAAGAAAAAAAAAAGACGATATTGCAAAAAACAGTGCAAGACGGAAAGATCCTCCCACAGCCAGATACTCACAATTACACAGAACGAATAGAATCAAGTCCTGTCCATAGGACAGACCTTCTCCTCACCCCCAGTAAATCCCTGCACATCCTTGTAATAACCTGAGAAGGTAAGGCTTGATTAAAACACGCTCTTGGCGGTGAGGCTGCAGCGCTCCAGAACCTCGTGCAGCTGCTGGAGGCTCAGAAATCCAAGGACTTCATGATGGCGTCCTTGTCAAATCGGAATCCCAGGAAGGCTTTAGAAGAGAAGGGATACTCCAGGGCACCATTGCAAGCTTCAGCTCCAGCGTGGTCATACTGCGGCCCTTCAGCGGGGATGACACCACCATACACAGAGTCTGGAAGACAATGTATAACTATCACTGTAATGCAGGGCAGCGATCATAAGGTGCTTCCCTGCAGTCCTGGGGTCACCGGCACTGGTGGTCTGAAAAGGAAGCCCAACACTGGAGGGAGGGAAGGAAATCTGGGTCACAGTTTTACCGCACTTCTAGGGACTCTGATCTAAACCTGCCAGCTCCACTCATGACTGCCATGTAGAACTAGGACACTTTGTAAAAGGAACTAGAACATTCAATGATCATAATCTTTTTTTAATGGAATTTGTCAGCAGGATTTAACCCCCTCAAAGTATATATATATATGCACCTGTAGCTCTTTCAAAGACTAGTCCAGAACTACCTTTACATGGCCAGTCCGTTCCTCCTTTACTGACAAGTCAGCTTTTCAATAGATATGCAAATGAGGCTGAAGAACTATTTGTAGATTTGAAGCCTCTGTCACTCCAGCTCTACTCCTTGCCCAGTGACTCCGCCTCTTCCTGCTCGTTTTCCAGCCTCTGTGCTGTGCGACTTCATGGACAATGGAGCAGTCAGTCAAGCAGTAGGAGGCTGCACTGAGCCGGAGTGACAGAAACTTCAGATATGCAAATATTTCTTAAGCCTAATTTGCATGTCAATAGAAACATTGATTTCTCAGTAGCAGAGGAACGGACTGGTCATGTCAAGTTATTCCTGGATATCTTTGAAAGAGCTACAGACGCATATAAACAGTTTGTGGTGTGAAATCCTGATCACAGATTCCCTTTAAGCAATTTCTAAAAAGGAGGAAAAGAAAAATCTAAATATTAAAGTCATAAGTAAGATACAAACCCCCATCAAAAGTGTCATTCAGACTTCTAGGATTTAGTTTTCGCTCAGATTTCTACAAAGACAAAAAACAACAACATGGTCACTGCCTCTATACTGTGAAATGTGCCCTAAAGATACAGGTCAAGATGGTTACAAGATCGCCCCATAGGCGTCGCACCTACCAGAATATTATTTTGCTGCGGCTGTTGCTTGACTTGTGGATTGTGGACGCCATTTGCTTTTTTCTTTTGGTTCTGAGAATCTTGATGTTGCTTCTTACCGTTGGTCTTAAGATTTTGATTCTAAACCCCCCCCCCCCATCCCCCAAAAGAAAAGGGGAAGAAAAAAAAAAAAGCAGACTTTACCATATGCCCAATGCATTGATCACACATGCCCTATCACGAAGATATCAGCAACCTCCTGTTTTTTTCTATAGGGGTTGACTAGTTTGGAAGAGACAATTTCATATACCCTGATAAAGTATCCGTCACTGACAGAAGAGTCCGCTCCGAACCCTCATGTCAGGAGACCCTCACGTCGATACACAGTGGATTCATTACAATGAGATCTGAGTAAGGCATCATTTGCCCTAAGATGGCGCTGCAGACAACTTGCTGCAAGATTTCTCCAGATTAACCATAACTGCAGGAAACCGTGAGATCAATAATCATACAGGGACCATTATAATTAAAATGTTTTATCCAAAGCGATCCCCAATCTTGATATGTCTGGATCTTGAGCATCATTTATTATAATTAGAGTAGTGCATCATTATCTACATAACACAAGTTCACTACTATAAGGGACTATTGTTGTACCTTAGGCTTTGTCCAATATTCTCCTGGAGAAAGTTCAGAAAACTGAGGCATACAGCGCATTCTGGGCCTACAAGGGAATGAATGTTAGAAGTGACATTGAACAGATGAACTGTGAACGAGCACGCGCACACACACACACAGACACACACACGCACGCACACCTACTGTATGTGCTATAGAAATAAAAACCTAAAGAGATGAACTGGAATAGACGTTGGTATCTGTGCAATGTGTAGGCGCATGTTCACAATGGCCACTAAACAGCCAAAACCGAAGATAGAAACAAAATGAGCAAATACCCGTTTATACAGCTCCCTATGGCTGGGTGTCCATTGGTCGGGGTCTCAGCCCTTATTCACATTTTACTTCATTTGACATTTAGCAAGGTTTTAATAATAGAGGTTAGGATCATCGCGAATAGGGTCACCTTGATCCGGTGGGATGGCTTTTACTGTTTTTGATCAATGTTATGTCAACTAAAGCATCCTATGGTATTTTCGTGCACTATTGCTATATATTTACTGCAGGATATTTGCTCACGTTGCTTGAATCTTAGGTTTTGAATATTTTATACACATACAAGTTACCTTCACTACTTACTCCATTAGTACATGGGTTACATGAGGACACAGGAAAATAGCTCCTCTTATGTTCACTGACAATTTAGAGCAGATTGCAACTGTCCGTCAGGTCATTATTCTCCATGGTCATAAAGTAAACATGTACTAGTTCCGAGAATTATAGTCAAGGTGGTTACACGGCATAGTTATAATCACACACAGCTCTGCAGTGAGATCAGACTGTCAGTCATTACATGTCTCACAATGGAAACGCCCCTTTCATTAGAATAAGCTCTGGAGGCGAATTCTAGGGGAGATCTGTGTCCGATCCAAAGATCTTAAGAGCTCATGTGCATATAAGGAAACCATGGATTTCTCTGGAACAAGACATTGCATCTCAGATATTATTTTAAACATATTAGGAGGGTTGATTTAAGTGACAAATTCCTTTTAAATTCTGCTGTCAAAGAATGACAGTGGCATTTAAATGGTTAACAGCAGCACTAGAGCTGAACTCCAGCCGCTGCGGTTCGCCAACATTTACCACACGTGGAGAGAGCTCAGCTCCGGAGTCATCTCTGCATATGTGCATCACCTCCCTCCCCAATGACTTACATGTGCATCAATTTGTGTTAAGGTGTTAGAGGATCATTGCTTTATTCAGACCATTATTTCCCCTGACAGATTTTCAGTTCCATCCCATTCTTTGCATACAATTGGCCCTAAAGGACCATTTTTTTATGACATTTTAGTCCAGAAGGGGAATCACTGTAAAACTTGTACCCATCCTGTCATCCATTAGGAACCAGAGCTTTAAGGAGTCACACTCATCTGCTCTGCAAACACAAGCTTGTGGTTTCTGTACGGCTACGATACATACAGGGCCAGTAATTACCCATCATTCCAGAAAGCATACAAGTACACTAGATGTTAACCTGGATCACTGATGCACACACATCTTCCACCCAGCAAAGACACATTAACCATTCCAGGAATCGCACCTTACCTGCATTTTTCTGTGTTTGGCTTTAATGGTGTACTTCCGGCGGAGAGCAATCCATTATCGCTATCTGACGAGTCGCCCAGTCTCCTCTGAAGCCAATCCCGCAATGGTCTACGGAGAAGCCGAGAGAATATGAAACATGAAGCAATCAGCGTAAGGTTTTCTAATTGGAAAAGTCAAATTAATTGGGGTTTACTAGAATTGGTATCAGAGGGAAAAGCGGCTGCTTTTCTCAGAGAGCAGAGGATTGGAGGATAAGCACAGCCAAAACCAACATGTCAACCCTTATGCTAGTCCAAACATGAGGGCAAGCAGTCACCGTAACCATGCGATTAGAGCAATCTGAAAGACCAAGGCTTCATGGCAACTTTGAGAACTGTTGGGACTATTCCAGAGTGTAGATTTGACTATATTAAAAAAAAATAAAAACCCGACACACAACGAAATCACAATTTGGTAAGTAGAGGTAAGGGGTCGCATGTGACCTACACAAAAATCCATTACGTCTGAATGTTTGCAGATTCTTGCATCACAACATGGAAGATCATTTGACACTGCGATATTCATTAGTGAAGAGTGCAAGTGCTCGTCACTCGAGTTTACTGAATATGTGAAAGGTCTTAGGAACCTCAAAACATGCAAAATAATACACATATTATATCTGGAGCACATCCTAAACAGTGGTGACCATATTGCAGTGTGTGCACATACCATTATTCTCGGTGTATGTCAATTTCATTACTGTCTGTGTTGCATTTGCACAGTAAATATGGAGTGGTGTACACTTCTTGTATAAGAATTGCAAGTGATTTTTGGAGAGTCACACCCGATCAGTAACTACACCAAATTATAGGTTTTAATGTACTGTGGTAATTATGGTAAAGTGCAGCACTAGCCATAACCCCCCTGTACCTCCGTAGCAACACGGCAGCCCACCCATCCAAACACCCGACGCTGCGTCCAGTGGTGTAGAATATAGTTATGTAGTAGAAACCGCACAGCCACCTCTCCACTGACACCAGGGTACAGGACCCCAGGGGGGCACACTGCACTGCCTTCAAGCGCCGTGTCTGACAAGTCACAAATGCTCTTTATTGCTGGCAGGTTTCTCATTTTGCTTACCTTATGAATGGTATAACCATGAAAAACTTGTTCGGAGCCAGCCCTAGCTTCGACTTGGGCGTCATATCATTTTTATGGCATGGCAGCTTTTCAATTGGAAACCACTCAATGTTCTAAGACAAAAAAAAATAAGGTTAGATGCCGTATTCTGCAATCACAGTTTCATGAATTAATTTCATTCATCATAAAAAAAGAAAGATGAAGAATTCAGATTTCAGCTGCCTAATCTGAAAGAGAGGTTAACGAGGAATCTCAAGTTAGGCCTCAGTCAGACATCCGTGTTGTGAGTTTCTAACTACTAGAACATGAGCCAAGCATAGTCTGTGGGACTTCATATGTCCATGCTTTTTTCCCCAGACTGAGTGGTGCACACACACAAAAAAAACAAACAAACAAACAAAAAACACAGATAGGTCCATTTTTAATCCATGCGACAAATCAAAATTAACCATACAAGTCTATGATGGCTCTGTGCAAAATCCCGGATAGCATCAGTGTACAGTCTGTGATTAATACGGTAATACACAGAAGATGCTTTGTAATTAATTTTCTTCTGTCCATCAACAAAATTCACTGATGATAAAAACTAACACATGGATCAAACACCGAAGAACATTTTTTTTTTCATATGAGAAAAAATGATCAACATATGAAAGGGCCTCAATAGTAAAGTACCGTATATATTCGAGTATAAGCCAACCCGAGTATAAGCCGACCCCCCTAATATCGCCACAAAAAAACTGGGAAAACTTAATGACTCGAGTATAAGCCTAGGGTGGAAAATGCAGCAGCTACTGGTAAATTGCAAAAATAAAAATAGATACCAATAAAAGTAAAATTAATTGAGACAGCAGTAGGTTAGGTGTTTTGAAAATCCATATTGAATCAGGAGCCCCATACAGTTTATGATGAGCCCCATAAGATGCTTCATATTAAAATATGCCCCATATAATGCTGCACAAATGCTGATTATGGCCCCATAAGATGCTCCATAGAGATATTTGCCCCATATAATGCTGTACATGGCCCCATACAGATATTTGCCCCATATAACGCTGCACATGGCCCTATAAGATGCTCCATACACTTGCCCCATATGCTGTTGCTGCGATTAAAAATAAATAAATAAATAAATAAAAAAATAACATACTCACCTCTCAGGCCCCCGGCACTTGCTATATTCACCGGTCCGCGTTCCACCGACGGCCGCCGCTGTATCTTCCCCTTCCTCTGCACTGACATTCAGGCAGAGGGCGGCACGCACTAATCGCGTCACCGCACCTTCTGACCTGAGCGTCACTTCAGAGGACAGGGAAGACGGAGCCGTCGGTGGAACGGGGAACATCGCGCACTGCGTTATACTCACCTGCTCCTGGCGCGGTGCAGTCCCTGGCTCTCCAGCGCCGGCAGCTTCTTCCTGTATTGAGCGGTCACATGGTACCCCTCATTACAGTAATGAATATGCGGCTCCACCCCTATGGGAGTGGAGCCGGGTCCATATTCATTACTGTAATGAACAGTACCATGTGACCGCTTAATACAGGAAGAAGCTGCCGGCATCCAGAGAACCAGGGACCGCGAAATTCTCGGCTTATACGGTAAGTACACCTTCAGAGCAGAGTACACTTACTCGGATTTCTCTTCTTGTTTTTGGATTAAATTTTGTGTCCTTTGAGACCCCAGGAATGATATACAGACGTGCTAACTGATCATTGATCCTCAGCTCAATGTAATCATTACTGCAGATTCGATCTTTGATATCAAAGCCTGTCTCTTCAAGTACCTGAAAGAAGAATCAGATCAGCATGTGAGTAAAAGAAGGAGACTTTGGATGTAACACTTTATAATACAGCCTGATGTTATCACCACACATTACATTTACCAACACCTCCCTACATCAATGTTTGCGGATGTCTTCAGTTTAGTACTTGATACACAACAATTAAGGATCCTTAAAAGGAGATCTCATCATGCTAAACAAGTAAAATCACAAAGTGCTTGTAAAAACAAGCAACATGGCAATTTACCTCTCCTCAAAAGTCATCTCTGTTCTCAAGAACGAAAATATTTCTAAATCTTATAGTTTGCTACTTGTTGCTTCTGCTGTCTAGCAGCGGAGGCCGTACTTCTTGGCTAGGAGCACACACTTGTAATGGCTGCTGTGAGACTGGTTGGATCATGAGATCTGGCCAGGTTTGGTGCTCCGGCACTCATCTGAGTGCAGTTTGGGTTGGACCAAGGTGCGACCACTAACAATCTTCAGGAGAGCATCGCACCCGGCAAGCAGGACACCAGGAGACAGGCAAGCGGTGCACCACTGAAGATAGATGGTGAGAAGGACACTAACGCCACACACCATTGATAGCAGATCAATACTGATGGTGTAATCTAAGACATATACAGATATGGTAGCACATAGAATGCAGAAATTTTTAACAAAAACTACATTAAGGCTATGTGCACACGTTCAGGATTTCTCGCAGAAAATTCCTGAGAATTCCGGACATTTTTTGCAAGAAACCCGCAAGAAAACCGCATGCGTTTTTGCCGCGTTTTTGCCGCGGTTTTTTCCGGACACTTCCCAATGCATTTTGGAGTGGGAAATCCGCAAAAAAAAAAACGGAAAATTAATAAACATGCTGCGGTTTTTACCGCGATGCGTTTTTCTCTTATAAAAAAACGCATCATGTGCACAAAACATGCAGAATTCATTCTAAATGATGGGATGCTTATTGTATGCGTTTTTTTTGGCGGTTTAAGGGTATGTTCACACGTTCAGGATTTCCATCCTTTTTTTTTTCAGGACAGTTTTTTTAAAAAACTGCAGCTCTTGGCAGAAAACGCAGGTCCTTTTTTTGTCCTTTTTTGATGCGTTTTTGATGCGTTTTTTGATGCGTTTTTTGATGCGTTTTTTTATCCTTTTTTTACTGTGTGTTTCCTAGGAAGCTTTTTAGGGCTAAAATGGCTGAAAATACCTAACCCTAACCCTAACCCTAACCCTAACCCTAACCCTACCCCTAACCCTACCCCTAACCCTACCCCTAACCCTAACCCTAACCCTAACCCTATTCTAACCTTAGTGAAAAAAAAAAAAAAAAAAATTCTTAATTTTTTTTATTGTCCCTACCAATGGGGGTGACAAAGTGGGGGGGTGTCATTTACTATTTTTTTATTTTGATCACTGAGATAGGTTATATCTCAGTGATCAAAATGCACTTTGGAGCGAATCTGCCGGCCGGCAGATTCGGCGGGCGCACTGCGCATGCGCCCGCCATTTTGCAAGATGGCGGCGCCCAGGGAGAAGACGGCCGGACGGACACCGGGACGCCGGGTAAGTATAAGGGGGGGAGATTAGGGCACGGGGGGGGCATCGGAGCACTGGGGGGGGGCATCGGAGCACGGGGGGGGCATCGGAGCACGGGGGGGGCATCGGAGCACGGGGGGGCAGCCACACTCCGCCCACGCACTTCCGCCCGCTCCCCCGCACTTCCTGCTGCAGCGGTTCTGCACATCAAATCGCAGTAAAACCCGCAGATATATTTTTGATCTGCGGGTTTTACTGCGATTTTGACCTCACAATGGAGGTCTATGGGTGCAGAACCGCTGCGGTTCAGGAAGAAGAATTGACATGCTCCTTCTTTTTTCCGGGAGCTATTCAGCGCGTCTTTTTTTTTTACAATTTCCGGACCATGTGCACAGTGTGTCCTGTTTTCCATAGGGTACAGTGTACTGTACCCTGCATGGAAAACAGCTGCGGAACTGCAGCCGCAAAACCGCCGCGGTTCCGCGGTAAAAAACGCACTGTGTGAACATGGCCATATAGCGTTTTTATCGGGAAAAACCACGAAAAAAAAAACGCGAAAAAACCGCAACGTGTGCACACAGCCTAAAAATAAACATTTTTTTCCCGAATTTCATTGCAAAATATACCCCATAGCTAACCGAGCCCATGTGGGAAACCGTTGCCTAAACCGTACTGTGACTTTATACCTAGATCGAGAAATCATGAGAATAAAGTCTACGGCAATAAGCAGCGTCTCACCTCTCTGGCGGCACAATCGTGAGGAGCTTCTTCTTTATTCACTTTTCCTTTTGGAAAACCCCATCCAGACTTTGCTAAATAACCCTGAACAAGAAGCACCTGGAAAGAAAGAAGTAGATAAAGTGAGGGCAGATACATGCACACATCCATATAATGGGGTAAAATTATAGGGTCAGGTTGTATTCAGCCGCCTTCACACTGCAGAAATTCCAGGGTAAGGTCATGACATGTGGGCGTTATAAGCCGGGGTGGAGGTCTCTGCTGTGTGCCACTGTATGTATATATGTCTTTTTTTGCAGCATGCTCCCTATAGGATAGCTGTATATTGCGGAGAAGTGGAGTCCGCTATTCCACACAGTTGGGGAATATTATCTACCAATGTACAAAAAAATAAAAACACATTTTCATCTACAGTCTTACTAATTAGCTCTGGCATTTTTGTGTAAGTCACTCACATTTTCAAGTGTCTCATCCAGAATAATGGCACCATAGGTGGGTACTCCCATCTTATATTCCTTCCATTCATCCAAGACCCTTTGTACATCTTCACCATTGGGAAGTAAGAATGGGCAATGCTGGAAAAGTGCAAGGATTGTAAAGGAAAGTGTGGGACAGGACTGAAAAATTCCACTGGTGAAGAGTAACTTCCATGAGCTCTACATTTAGTGTATATTCATTTGGGCTGGGAAATAAACCATTACGTGGGATAACCAATATTGTGCTATAATGAGAGCCAGTCAGCGAGGATCAGTAGGGCCCAGGCACCTCGTATCTGCAGGAGCAGTGTGTAATGATCACCTCTGGATTGAATAACGGGCGAGCAGCCACCCACATATACCCAACTGATCACAGGGGAGCAGCACTAGATCCAACAGGAAAACTAACAACATAGATCTCCTAAAGGGGCTTTTCTGCACACACAACTCCTGTCCGTGTGGATGTCAGACAGTCTCCCATTTAGTAACCTCCTGTATAAGCCAGAATGGAGTCATTCACTAGGAGTGGTCCCAGGACTGGAGAGCTTTCCCCTCCATTACATTATCTGCCAGGCATCTAATGACGCCCTCATGCTGTAAAACCTAAATGATGAACATTTACTAAAGGTTTTCTTTTATGGAAGGCAGAAGCCGTCCAGCACAATTTTCAGGCTTTGGAAATATACTTGCAAATTATCAAGAGTCTCAGCGCTTCTTAGCATTTTATGTATAAGGCCGAATCTACACATCCGTGATTCACGGGCCGAGAATGGACTGAGATGCACGGACCACGTGAGGGTCTCCTGATCCAATCTTCAGTCTGGACTCAGCCCACAAAACGTGAATCTTGGATAAATCATCCAGTAATGGCACAGCAGGTGCTAGGCTTTCACCGCTGCACAGGGGGAATCTCAAGCCATGTCCTCTGCGGTCTCCCATTCTTCCTCAGCTGCAGAGGAATCTGTCCACCAGAGACATCGGTCCCTGTGTCCTGCTGTGTGTCTGGTCGCTGCTGCCTTTCCAGGTCCAGCTATAGCAACCAGCATTAGTCTATGGCGAGCAGACGATTCTGGGACTAAGTCCTACTTTTGGCCTTCTGAGCATGCTCGTGAGACGACGACTCATTGGTGGTCGGAGGTCACATACCCAGGTCCTCAAGCTGCTCAGATTGGTCCACTAGCAAGGTCCCGGAAGGCTGCAGCTATAAAAGGATCGCTTGGCCGTGCGCTAGAACATTCCAATATCGTGTGTGTGCAAGCATGTATGTATCTGGTGCCTGCTCCTTATCATCCTCTACCCTCTTGTTGTGACTGAGTCCGGATGTTTGGAGCAAAGATATAGTGCCCTGTAGTTGCATTGCCAGCACAGTACACGTTGGTCAGCGTCTACTTGTGGTGTTCGCCAGTGCAACGCCACGCACACTCAGTGCACTAAATTCCCTAGTCAGGGTTGGTTAGTGGCGTTAGCCGGCGCAATGCTGCGCACACTCTGCGCGCTAAATCTTTTAGCTGGTTGTAGCTCAGGCATCGCAAGTGTGACGCCGTGCGCGTAGTGGGTCTAGAACCCCGTGTCCTAGGGGCCGAGTCTTGTGACCAAACACTAGCACTGTTTCTGCAGTACCCGGTGACAGCAGAAAGAGTACGGTATCTGTGTTCTGCGGTTCTGTGAGGTAACAGAGCTCGTTGCAAGTACACACCAGGTGATGATTAACCCACGTGTGTCCAGTGCAATACCACCACTTGTGTCCGCCATTACCGAGCAGCAGTTTCCATCTCTGCACAGTGGACCCCGGGCTACGAACGCACCTTATTATCTTCTTTATATTTATTTGGTGCGTTCCGCTAGCCCTAACAGCTTTTTAAGCCCACTTTCTGGTTTGTCTGGCCCATCGCATCATGCTAGACCAATGTAAATCCACGTCACTGGAGAAGACACCACAGAAGACGCTGAACATTTTTGCTGTGGTTCTTCATACAGAAATTAAAAAAAAATTAGACAAAAAGAATTCTAAAAATTCTAGCAAACTCCATATTATTGCTGTATGTAACGGAAGACGAGCAGAGAAGCAGCAGCAAACACTGAGAAGGATATCGGCTTTAGCAAAGTCCCTTATCCCACACTGAGGCAGGCCTGGAAAGTTCTGCATGCAGAAGTCCAGGTAAAACCAGTGGGCCAGTTCGATCTGGAAGCAAACTCGGATGGCGTTATCTCTTTCTTCACTGGGAATGTGTAAGATAAATCGGCTGCGGAAAGAGAAAAAGACAAAACCTCATGTCACAGTCAGAGGAACAGCGGCCGCGCCATTACAGTGTGCTCACCATAGATTATAATGGGGTCATATGTGAAAAAAACAGATGCCACACATACATGTAAAGGGGCCTCAGACTGTATGGATTGTTACCAGCCTTGTGATATTACACAGGGCAATACACTGCAATATGGGATACAATAGAGGGGGATATTTTTCTTCACGGATTCATTTGGAAATATAGAGAACGACCTTAGCGTGGTTCTTTAAGAGAACAATGGCGCATGTCACTGCAGACCGGATTTATCCCACATGATGTGTGATCCTGCCTCAACAATTGGCCACTTAAGATGAAGAACCCGGGCGTGTAACCCGTCAGTCTGCACACCTGTATTTCGTATATATCTACCATACGGCAGTGTGTGACTGGCACTGGGTTGGGTACAGCTTTTCTCCATTCTGTCTACAGAGAGGGGGAGCGGAGACTCCTATGACATTGATCAGACCCAAACCTTTCTTACCCCGGAATCAGTGGGTGAACTCACAACCCCCCATACATGATATTATGTATACCCCTCCACACATATAAAGCGCCATGGAATAAATGGCGCTATAATAATAAAGAATGAAAATCTGCAAAAAAATGGCCAGCATTGATCTACTGTGTGTGGCTTTCTGTACACAGGTGTTGCCTGGCAAGTAAACGTTTTATATAAAAAAAATAAAAAAAAAGCCCCAGAATTAAAAATAGAAGACGCAGAGCTCAGTGGTCTCGGCCCCTCAGATGTTTCCTGCGTCAGTGATGACGTCCTGACAAATGGCCACTGTATAACTGGTGTAAGGTCAGCGCCGCGGTCAGTACTACAGCAGCAGTCACATGGCGCGACTCCAGGGTGGCACGAGATTGATGTGGAAAGTTTACTTTAAAGGGAACCTGTCACCCCGCAGGCATATGTAACTAAAAGAGCCGCTTTGGGCAGCACTGATACTGCATTCTGACAAGGTGGCTCTTTTAGTTCGGGTCCCTGGCACTGCTGAAAGAATCGTTTATCAAATTTGTCCCTCATACCGTGAAATCGCCAGGGCAGGGCTTTCCCCCCTAACACAGACGCCTCACAGCCGTCACTCATGGCCTCTGCGCGCCACCTCCTCTTCCTTCATTAGCGTAGCTGGCGCCTGCGCTGTAAGTTAGAAGGGCAGCGTAACTGCGCATGCCCGTAAAAAAAAAAAAAACAGCGCAGGCACCGGGGACGCTAATGAAGAGGAGGCGGCGCCCAGATGCCATGAGTGACGGCTGTGAGGCGTCTGGATTAGGGGGAAAGACCTGCCCCATGGCGATTTCACGGTATCAGGGACAAATTTGATAAACGATTCTTTCAGCAGTGCCAGGAACAAGAACTAAAAGAGCCTCCTTGTCAGAATGCAGCATCAGTGCTGCACAAGGCGGCTCTTTTAGTTACAAACGCCTGGGGGGGGTGACAGGTTCCCTTTAATAGGATGGAGCCGGACGATGAGCACTGACAGATGGGGGGTCTCAGGTAAAGAAGGCTGGAGCCATGGAAAGAGCAGGAGGTCAGATGTATGCAGCTCCCGCCACCACCTGTCACCACATTCCCCCGCAGGGTCAGAGGTCAGCCTGCGCCACAGTCAGTATTGGGGTCCCGGGTGTCCGATCCCACCAACAGCAGCACCGACAGGAGAGGGGGAGGGGAGAGGATACTTTCTGATAACAGCAAAAATATCAATGTTGCCATAAAAGTGTCAGGGGCTGATGTACATGGCGCACAGCAATGATGGCTCAGATCACAAAGTGTACTACGAGTCCCAGCAGGGTGACAGTGCGTGCTGAGGCTTGTAGTACCACAGGGAAAGTGTATTACAGGACCATTGGGACAGTGCGTGCTGAGGCTTGTAGTACCACAGGGAAAGTGTATTGCAGGACCACTGAAGTCCGCCGTCACCTGCACAGGTCGTCCAGGACGCCATCGGGAACCTCCACTCGCTTGCCTTCCATGGTGGACACAGGCACATCCCGGAGACAGAACGATCCAGGAGCCTGAAATAAGCGGGAGCTGCGGGGCGGAGCGAGGAGAGGAAACAATAACAAGCAGAGCTCCGCTCCTCGCCAGTCACTCGCTGCGTCACCGCCTGCGTCACCTCCGCCGCCAGCTGCACGGCCACCGGGACAGGCTCCACCAATCAGCGATGGAGCTCGCCATGTGTCTCCACGCCCACCTGGGAAGGCGTCACGGGAAAGTGTTGGACCAATCGGCACTCAGCATTCAGTAAATCCCGTTGCTACCCTTGGCAACATGGCGTAAGCTGATTGGACGATGGACGAGGAGTGTTGCTATAAGTATAACGATGTCTGCCGTTCTTGTGTACGTTATTTGACTGGGTGATATCAGTAATAGAAATACACCAGTGGCGAGTAAAGTACCCAAGTGGCTAGTGAAGTACACGAGTGGCCAGTAAAGTACAGGAGTGGCCAGTAAAGTACCCAAGTGGCTAGCAAAGTACCCGAGTGTCGAGTAAAGTACCCAAGCAGCGGCCAGTAAAGTACACGAGTGGCAAGTAAAGTACATGAGTGGCCAGTAAAGTAAACGAGTGGCTAGTAAAGTACCCGAGTGGCGAGTAAAGTACACGAGTGGCGAGTAAAGTACACGAGTGGCCAGTAAAGTACACGAGTGGCCAGTAAAGTACACGAGTGGCCAGTGAAGTACACGAGTGGCCAGTGAAGTACACGAGTGGCCAGTAAAGTACACGAGGGGCGAGTAAAGTACACGAGTGGCCAGTAAAGTACACGAGTGGCCAGTAAAGTACACGAGTGGCCAGTGAAGTACACGAGTGGCCAGTAAAGTACACGAGTGGCGAGTAAAGTACACGAGTGGCCAGTAAAGTACACGAGTGGCCAGTAAAGTACACGAGTGGCCAGTGAAGTACACGAGTGGCCAGTAAAGTACACGAGTGGCGAGTAAAGTACACGAGTGGCCAGTAAAGTACACGAGTGGCCAGTGAAGTACACGAGTGGCCAGTAAAGTACACGAGTGGCCAGTAAAGTACACGAGTGGCCAGTAAAGTACACGAGTGGCGAATAAAGTGCATGAGTGGCCAGTAAAGTACATGAGTGGCCAGTAAAGTACACGAGGGGCGAGTAAAGTACATGAGTGGCCAGTAAAGTACACGAGTGGTGAGTAAAGTACATGAGTGGTGAGTAAAGTACACGAGTGGCCAGTAAAGTACACGAGTGGCCAGTAAAGTACATGAGTGGCCAGTAAAGTACACGAGTGGCGAATAAAGTGCATGAGTGGCCAGTAAAGTACATGAGTGGCCAGTAAAGTACACGAGGGGCAAGTAAAGTACATGAGTGGCCAGTAAAGTACACGAGTGGTGAGTAAAGTACATGAGTGGTGAGTAAAGTACATGAGTGGCCAGTAAAGTACACGAGGGGCAAGTAAAGTACATGAATGGCAAGTAAAGTACATGAGTGGCCAGTGAAACAGGGCGTTCACTATTTTAACCCTAGTACAGTAGCTGACCCCAGCCTGTCCTAGCTCAGCCCCCTTCTCCTTCCAGACAGTTTTCATTTTTGAGGTAAGTTACCAAAAACGCAGTATATTTTCAGGCACCCCCGACCCCCAACTTTTAAGGCTCTATTCACATGCAGCATTGTTTTTGCTACTTTTCTACATGCAAATGAAACACTGTGAGACGTCAGAGACCTGCCCACACTTGGTTTATGATTTTCTGACTGAATTTCAAAACCTCAGCGAAATCTGCAGCTTCTCAGTTCTTTCAGTGTGTTTGCAGCGCACGTTGTTTCACCCAGAGAAAGCAATGAGCAAGTGAAAAAAACACAGAAAAAAACTGCATTTTTTACAAAATTCTAAGTGTTTTTAATGAATAAAACTAACTGTATGAAACATATATTGATTAAAGCACACGTTGTCCACACCCAAAAACCAGAGAAAAAGCAGCAGAAAATGCTGAAACACTGCTGTTTTGAACTCAGCGTTTTAAGGCAATGTGCCCACGTTGCGGATTCATGTGCGTTTTTTTATGCAGATTTTGAAAAAGCCACATGTAAAACGCAGTGCGTTTTATCTGTGGATTTCCAGCGGATTAACCTCATTTTTTTGTGCGGATTCCATCTGCGGTTTTACACCTGCGCATTCCTATTGAGCAGATGTAATAGGCTGCGGAATCCGCACAAAGAATGGGATGCTGCGGAAAATAACGCTACGTTTCCGCGCGGTATTTTCTGCAGCATATGCACTACGGATTTTATTTTCCATAGGTTTACATGGTACTGTACAACGCATGGAAAACTGCTACGAATCCACAGGCAAATCCGCAACGTGTGCACATACCCTTAATGTCAAGAAAGCAGATTTTGGCTGCATTGAATTTAATGTATGATAATGAGGTTTGATTTTTTTTATTTTTTTTATACATGAGCTGTGAGCCTTAGGCCGGCGTCACACTAGCGAGTTTTACGGACGTATGAGCGCATTAAATACGTCCGTAAAACACGCATTACACACGGCCCAATTATTCTCTATGCCCCAGCTCCTATCTGCCGTATTTTACTGATCCGTATTATACGGCTTTCTACGGCCGTAGAAAATCGCAGCATGCTGCGTTTGTCACCGTATTGCGCAAGTCTATGGGGGCCCGAAAAATATGGATTACACACGGACCAGCAGTGTGACTTGCGAGAAATACGCAGCGGTGTTAGCGAGAAAAGCCGGCAATTCAGTGCGGTGTACAGTATAATCACACTGACAGCTTACAATAGAATAGGTGGAATAAATGTGTACACATAGAATAGGTATATATATATATATATATATATATGTCATTGAGACACATATATGTATATAAATATGTCATCCAGCGCTAGATAGCTTAAAAGCCGGTAATTCAATTGCCGGCTTTTGCTATCTCCTTCCTAAACCCGACATAATATGAGACATGGTTTACATACAGTAAACCATGTCATATCCCCCTTTTTTTGCATATTCCTCACTACTAATGGTAGTAGTGTGTATGTGCAAAATTTGGCCATTCTAGCTATTAAATTAAAGGGTTAAATGGCGGAAAAAATTGGCGTGGGCTCCCGCGCAATTTTCTTTGCCAGAGTAGTAAAGCCAGTGACTGAGGGCAGATATTAATAGCCTGGAGAGGGTCCATGGTTATTGGCCCCCCCCTGGCTAAAAACATCTGCCCCCAGCCACCCCAGAAAAGGCACATCTGGAAGATGCGCCTATTCTGGCACTTGGCCACTCTCTTCCCATTCCCGTGTAGCGGTGGGATATGGGGTAATGAAGGGTTAATGCCACCTTGCTATTGTAAGGTGACATTAAGCCAGATTAATAATGGAGAGGCATCAATTGTGACACCTATCCATTATTAATCCAATTGTATGAAAGTTAAAAAAAACACACACACATTATTAAAAAGTATTTTAATGAAATAAACACACCGTTTGTTGTAATATTTTATTGTACGCTCAATCCACTGGCTGAATCTCGCTCTGTGACAAAGAAAAATAATAAACCAACAATATACATACCTTCCGAGGATCTGTAACGTCCCACGTTGTAAATCCATCTGAAGGGGTTAATTTTTTTACAGCCAGGAGCTCTGCTATAATGCAGCTATGCTCCTGACTGTAAAACCGCAGCGAATGAATGGAAACTAGGTCAATGACCTGTAGTTACCTTCATTCGCGGTGAGGCGCCCTCTGCTGGTTTTACTACTCTGGCGGAGAAAATTGCGCGGGAGCCCACGCCATTTTTTTCCGCCATTTAACCCTTTAATTTAATAGCTAGAACGGCCAAATTTTGCATATACACACTACTAACATTAGTAGTGTGTAATATGCAAAAAAAAGGGGGCTATGACATGGTTTACTGTATGTAAACCATGTCTCAAATCATGTCGGGTTTTTGAAGGAGATAGCAAAAGCCGGTAATTGAATTACCGGCTTTTAAGCTATCTCGCGCTGGATGAAATATTAATGTATATATATATATATATATATATATATATATATATATATATATATGTGTGTCTAACACAATTTTCTCCACCAGAGTAGTAAAGCCAGTGACTGAGGGCAGATATTAATAGACAGTATATATGTTTTTATTATTTTTTGAGCACATGGATCCCTTGTATATCCGTATGTCGGTTTTGCAAGCCTGCGAGAACATCTCGCAGTACGGATGCCATACGGATTACATACGGAGGATGCCAATGCGCAAAATACGCTGACACACCCTGCCTACGGAGGAGATACGGACCACTATTTTGGGGACTTTTCAGCGTATTACGGCCGTAAAATACGGACCGTATTGTCTTACGCCGAGTGTGACGCCGGCCTTAGAATTATGAGAATCGACTTCATTTAGGACTGCGGTACATGTGAAGAAGCCCTGTGTGTAATTGACCAATTATACATGACTAAAGACTGCAAACTACAATCTTAGGTGTGGGTGACCAAGGTTTAGGCTTGCTTAGATCTGATATACTGAATCACTCTTTTTTTCCACCAATTCATTATATTGTGCACTATTGTGCATTGATACCAATATGATGTAATTGTGTTTTTTTTCAGATGAGCTGCACTAGCACTTTTTTAAACTAATCTCTTGGTATCATACAGTTGAAACCAGAAGGTTACATACACTATATAAGTAGACACATATGCATGTTTTTCTCAGCTCAGTATCTGACATGAAATGAGAATAAACATTTCCCATTTTATTACTTACTGAAAAGTCAAAAGTTTACATACACTAAGATTGCTAATCTGACCAATGTCACTTTATGTGGTAATAACTCTAAAGCGCTTCAACAGATCCCTGTGATTTTGAGATTGTTTTTTCGTGGCATATTATAATTTATGAGAATGGTACATTTAGGTTGATATGTTTTGTGTTTATTTATAAAAAAAAAAAAAAAGATCAGAAATTTGACAAAAATGTAAAAAAAAATTGCAATTTTCAAACTTTGAATGATTATCTCTCTGATCCAGATAGTCATACCACAGAAAAACATTAATAAATAATATTTCCACATGTCTGCTTTATACAGTTGTGCTCAAAAGTTTACATACCCCAGCAGAAGTTTTGCTTTTTTAGCCTTTTTTCAGAGAATATGAATGACACAAAAACTTTTTCTGTACTTATGGTTAGTGATTGGGTGAAGCCATTTATTGTCAAACTACTGTGTTTTCTCTTTTTAAATCATAATGACAGCCCAAAGCATCCAAATGACCCTGATAAAAAGTTAACATAACCTGGTGATTTTGGCCTGATAACATGCACAGAAGTTGACACTAATGGGTTTGAATGGCTACTAAAGGTAACATCCTCACCTGTGACAAATGCCAGGAAAATTGTTCAGGATGCAAAGAAAAACCCACAAATAACATCAGCTGAAATACAGGACTCGCTGAAAACTAGTGGTGTGGATGTTTCAAGATGCACAATAAGGAGGCACTTGAAGAAAAATGGGCTGCATGTTCGAGTCTCCAGGTGAAAGCCAAATGACAGGTCAATCTAGCCTTGTGTTTTGAATCATGGTCATATTGGAATGTCCAAGTACGTCCGATGTGCAGCTTCCCGGCTTGCATATTTGCCTCCAGTATTTTCTGATAACATGCTGCATTAATTTTTCCTTCATCTTTAACCAAGTTTCCTGTGATTTGGAGCTTACACATCTCCAAAACATCAGCGATCCACCTCCGTGCTTTACAGTAGGAATGGTGTTCTTTTCATCATAGGCCTTGTTGACCTCTCTCCAAATGTAACGTTTAGGTTGTGGACAAAAAGTTAAATTTTGGTCTCATCACTCCAAATTACCTTGTTCCAGGAGTTTTGAGGCTTGTTGCTGTGCTGTATTGTGTATTGTAGACAATGTACTTTGTGGCATTTGCGCTTTCTTCTGGCGACTCTACCATGCAGCCTATTTTTCTTCAAGTGCCTCCTTATTGTGCATCTTGAAACAGCCACACCACCAGTTTTCAGAGAGTCCTGTATTTCAGCTGATGTTATTTGTGGGTTTTTCTTTGCGTCCTGAACTATTTTCCTGGCAGTTCTGGACAAAATTTTTGTTGGTCTACCTGACTGTGGTTTTGTTTTTACAGAGCCCCTGATTTTTCATCTGTTAATCACAGTTTGAACGCTGCTGACTGGCATTATCAATTCCTTGGATATCTTTTTGTATCCCTAAGTGTTTCCTGTTTTATACAGTTCAACTACCTTTTCTCGTAGATCCGATGACAATTCTTTTGCTTTCCCCATGACTCACAATCCAGAAACGTCAGTGGCTGGGTGAAAAATGCAAGAGTCTGTCTGGATCCCAGAAACTCACTCAGCTTTTATGCACACACACTGATTACAAGCAAACAGATCACAGGTGAGGATGTTACCTTTAGTAGCCATTCAAACCAATTTGTGTCAACTTCTGCGCATGTTATCAGGCCAAAATCACCAGGGTATGTGAACTTTTGATCAGGGTCATTTGGATGTTTTGGGTTGTCATTATGATTTAACACCCTTAGTGACCGCCGATACGCCTTTTAACAGCAGTAGTTAAGGGTACATAAACCACAGCGCCGTTAATTAACGGCGCTGTGGAAAAAGTGCATAGCGACCCCCCAGAGTCGGATTTTCTTCGGGGTCCCGGCTGCCGGGGGTAGCCGAGACCCCAGAGTACATGATTTGGGTCAGGTTTTGCCAACCCCCAGGTTGCGATCACCGGTATTAACCGTTTATCGGCGACCGCAAAAAAAAGTCCGCTGTGCCATTTAATTTCTCTGTCCTCCAATGTGATCACACATCAGAGGAGAGAGAAATAGGGTCTCTGATCCCTCCCTGGAACCTCCCGGTGCACCATGTGTTCCCCCATGGGCGCCGCCATCTTCTTCCGAGAAGAAAATGGCGTGCGCATGCGCAGTGCGCTCGCTGAGATCTGCCGAGTAGCCGAGACCCCAAAGAACATGATCCGAGTTGTTTTTTACCGACCCCCGGGTTGCAATCGCCTGTATTAACTGTATACCGGCGACCGCAAAAAAAAAGTCCAATGTGCCATTTAATTTCTCTGTCCTCTGATGTGATCGCACATCAGAGGACAGAGAAATAGAGTCCAGGATCGCCCCCTGATTCTTACCAGTGTCTCCCGGTACTCCTCGGCCCTCCTGCTTCCCCCCATGGGTGCCGCCATCTTTTTCCGGGGAGAAAATGGCGGGCGCACGTGCAGTGTACCCACCGAAATCTGCCGGCCAGCACCCAGCAACAATTAGAAGATTTTTCCTATTGGTTCATTTTGGTCACTGTGATAGACCCTATCACAGTTGTCAAAATAAAAAACAATAGTAAATAACCCCCCCCCCCCCCCTTTATCACCCCCTTAGTTAGGAAAAATAATAAAATAATGAAAATGTATTTATTTCCATTTTCCAATTAGGGTTAGAGTTGGGGCTAAAGTTAGGGTTGGAGCTAAAGTTAGGGTTAGGTTTGAGGCTAAAGTTAGGGTTAGAGTTGGGATTAGGGTTAGGGTTGGGATTAGGGTTTGGATTAGGGTTAGGGTTGAGATTAGGGTTAGGTTTGGGATTAGGGTTAGGCTTGGGAATAGGGCGGGTATGAGATTAGGTTTATGGTTAGGGTTGGGATTAGGGTTAGGGGTGTATTGTGATTAGGGTTAGGTTTGTGGTTAGGGTTATGGTTGGGATTAGAGTTAGGGGTGTGTTGGGGTTAGTGTTTTGATTAGGGTTATGGTTAAGGTTGGGATTAGGGTTAGGAGTGTGTAGGGGTTAGGGATTTGATTAGGGTTATGGTTAGGGTTGGGATTAGTGTTAGGGGTGTGTTGGGGTTAGGGTTGTGATTAGGGTTAGGATTAGGTGTGTGTTGGGGTTAGGGATGTGATTAGGGTAATGGCTAGGGTAGGGATAGGGGTGTGTTGGGGTTAGGGTTGTGATTAGGATATGGATAGGGTTGGGATTAGAGCTAGGGTGAGTTGTAGTTAGGGTTAGAATTGGGGGGTTTCCACTGTTTAGGTACATCAGGGGGTCTCCAAACGCGACATGGCGCCACCATTGATTCCAGCCGATTTTGCGTTCAAAAAGTAAATTGGTGCTCCCTCCCTTCTGAGCTCTGCCGTGAGCCCAGACAGTGGTTTACCCCCACATATGGGGCATCAGGGTACTCAGGACAAATTGGACAACAACTTTTGGGGGTCCAGTTTCTCCTGTTACCCTTGGGAAAATAAAAAAATTGGGGGCTAAAAAATCATTTTTGTGGAAAAAAAATTTATTTTATTTTCACAGCTCTGCATTATAAACGTCTGTGAAGCACTTGGGCGTTCATAGTGCTCACCACACATCTATATAAGCTCCTTGGGAGGATCTAGTTTCCAAAATGGGGTCACTTGTGGGGGGTTTCTACTGTTTAGGCACATCAAGGGCTCTGCAAATGCAACATGATGCCCGCAGACCATTCCATCAAAGTCTGCATTCCAAAACATCACTACTTCCCTTCTGAGCCCCGACGTGTGCCCAAATAGTGATTTACCCCACATATGGGGCATCAGCATACTCAAGACAAATTGGACAACAACGTTTGGGGTCCAATTTCTCCTGTTACTCTTGGAAAAAAAAATTGGGGGCTAAAAAATCATTTTTGTGGAAAAAATTTTTTATTTTCATGGCTCTGCATTATAAACTTCTGTAAATCAACCATAGAGAAAAAAAAACGATCAAAAGAACACCCAAACAAAATAATATATGAAAAAATACAAAATGCTTTATTAAATATTCGAGGATATCTGGCAAAGAAAGGGGAATGGATCAAAACCAAATTGCGCATGTGGAGAAAACGCAGGGGTACACACAGGTGGGTAGAGTATGGGAAGCATTGAATAAACTTCTTATTATGTATATTACTACACGTATAGGTTCAAATGCCTAATATACGGTAACCTCCCAGACCCAACCTGCACAAGTTTATACAATAAATATTTAATCATAGATTTATCAGTATATATTACCGCCACAGTATTAGATTACATAATTACCTGAGCAGGCTGTTTAATCGAACCCACGGTGTGTACCCATCCCCTTATAAACTTCTGTGAAGCACTTAGGCGTTCAAAGTGCTCACCACACATCTAGATAAGTTCTTTGGGGATCTAGTTTTCAAAATGGGGTAAATTGTAGGGTTTTCTACTATTTAGGCACATCAGGGGTTCTGCAAACGCAACATGAACGCCTGCAGACCATTCTATCAAAATCTGCATTCCAAAACGACACTCCTTCCTTTCCAAGCTCTTCCATGCACCCAAACAGTGGTCCCCCTGCCAACATATGGGGTATCAGCGTACTCAGGACAAATTTCACAACAACTTTCATGGTCCAATTTCTCCTGTTACCCTTGTGAAAGTAAAAATTTGGGGATGAAAATATAATTTCTGTGGGAAAAAAAATGATTTTTATTTTCACGGCTCTGGATTATAAACTTCGGTGAAGCCCTTGGGGGTTCATAGTGCTCACCACACATCTAGATAAGCTCCTTGGGGGGTCTAGTTTCCAAAATGGGGTCACTTGTGGGGGGTTTCTACTGTTTAGGCACATCAGTGGCTCTGCAAATGCAACATGACGCCCGCAGACTATTCCATCAAAGTCTGCATTTTAAAACATCACTACTTCCCTTCCGAGCCCCGATGTGCGCCCAAACAGTGGTCCTCCTCATATATGGGGTATCGGCGTACTCAGGACAAACTAGACAACTACTTTTGGGGTCCAATTTCTCCTGTTACCCTTGTGAAAATAAAAAATTGTGGCCTAAAAAAAAAATCAGGAAAATAACAAGATTTTTAATTTTCATGGCTCTGCGTTATAAACTTCTGTGAAGCACTTGGGGGTTCAAAGTGCTCACCACACATCTAGAAAAGTTCCTTAAGGGGTCTAGTTTCCAAAATGGTGTCACTTGTGGGGGGTTTCCACTGTTTAGGCATATCAGGGGCTCCCCAAAAGCGACATGGCATCCGATCTCAATTCCAGCCAATTCTGCATTGAAAATGTCAACCGGCGCTCCTTCCTTTCCGAGCTCTGCCATGTGCCCAAACAGTGGTTTACCCCCACATATGGGGTATCAGCGTAGGCTGATAGTAACCTGCGGTTTTAGGATGGACATTGTTCCCCACTGCGGTCTAGGGCACACCGCTCCAGTGTGATTCATCCCCTTTGCTTCTATTCAGATAAGTTTCTTTCTATTCAGATTGCCATATGGGGTATTAGCAAACTCAGGACAAATTGCACAACATCTTTGGTGGTCTAATTTCTCCTGTTACCCTTGTTAAAATAAAAATGTGAGGCCGAAAAGATAATTTTTGTGGAAAAAATATGATTTTTTATTTTCACGGCTCTATGTTATAAACTTCTGTGAAGCACTTGGGGGTTCAAAGTGCTTACCACACATCTAGATAAGTTCCTTAAGGGGTATAGTTTCCAAAATGATGTCACTTTGGGGAGGTTTCCACTGTTTAGGCACATCTGGCGCTCTCCTAACGCGACATGGCGTCCGATCTCAATTCCAGCCAATTTTGCATTGAAAAAGTCAAACGGCTCTCCTTCCCTTCTGAGCTCTGCCGTGCGCCCAAACAGTGGTTTACCCCCACATATGGGGTATCGGTGTAGGCTGATAGTAACCTGCAGGTTTAGGATGGACATCGTTCCCCACTGCGGTCTAGGGCACACCGCTCCAGTGTGATTCATCCCCTTTGCTTCTATTCAGATAAGTTTCTTTTTATTCAGATTGCTATACTATACTGCTATATGAGTATGTCTCCTGATGTACCGATCTTGGGGAAACGCGTCGAGATGAACATACTTAGAGAATTGGGGTAATAATCTTTATGGTATTCTTTAATCGTCACTAGTGTGGTTTATTCTAGGCACTGGTGACTTGTACCTGTAGGAGTCCGATAAGGTGTTTTTTGGGGGGTATTATTCTTTTGCAGCTACATTAGTCTGACAGGGTTTATTAGGGTCAGACGACGGAAGCGGTGGCGCCATTTACGCAGGATTGTAGGGTGCCAACCCCCGCAGGTAGGCAGGTTGTATCTAGGCACAGTGCAGGGGTATTTATGACAACTATATGGAATATGTGCAATAACTAGTTATATGCGATTACTGTGATATCAGTCAACGCATATGTTTGCACGGGACCTTGGGGATAGGTGCAATACTTAATTAAGTGTGCAATATCTTACAAATTTATGAAGCACGCTTTCTGCACAGGCCCTTGTGCGATATAAAAGCACATTATGTTTTGTGACAATACTACACATCCGTTTGTCTGAATGCATGGTCTGCTGTTTGATCATTTTTTTCTGCACGATAGGGCCTATTAGGCTCAGATAGGGAGATCCTACGTTGAGCGGGGGCGCCATTGCGCAGGATTTAGGGTGCCAACCCCTGCAGCAAGATAGGGCACAGATAGTTGGTGTTTCAGGGATTTCGTGCACCCTGTATCTTTGCAGCCATACATGTTCTTAGGTCGTGTGTATGTTGTATTGTGTATTTTTTATTTGAAATATTATTAAATGTTAAGTGTTTATTGTGGTCATTTACTTTATCGTTTAAATAGTGCTTTATGTCGGTGAGTTAGTTATTTTTGTTGCCACTTATATTTGATTTTTCTGTGAGGTGTATCGGCATATTCAGGAGAAATTACACAACAAATGTTGTAGTTCATATTCTCTTTTTACACTTGTGAAAATAAAAAAATTGGTTCTGAAATAAAATGTTTGTAAAAACAAGTTGAATGTTAATTTTTTCCTTCCATATTGCTTCAGTTCCTGTGAAGCACATAAAGGGTTAATAAGCTTCTTGAATATGGTTTTGAGCACCTTAAAGGATGTAGTTTTTATAATGGTGTCACTTTTGTGTATTTTCTGTTATGTACACCCCTAAAAAGTGACTTTAAATGTGAGACGGTCCCTAAAAATATGGTTTTGTAAATTTTGTTGTAAAAATCAGAAATCGCTGGTCAACTTTAAACCCTTATAACTTCCTAACAAAAAAAAATTGTTTCCACAATTCTGCTGATGTAAAGTAGACAAAAAAGTTTTCACCAGATTTCCGCTTTTTTCATAAATAAACGCAAATAATATAGTAGAAATTTTACCACTATCATGAAGTACAATATGTCATGAAAAAAGCTTCTCAGAATCAGCGGGATCCGTTAAAGCGTTCCAGAGTTATAACCTCATAAAGTGACAGTGGTCAGAATTGTAAAAATTGGCCCGGTCATTAAGCTAGCAACCAGGCAACCCCCACATGTACTTATGCTGGCTAAGGGTAATTTCACACTAGTGTTGTTTGCTGTACGTCGCAATGCGTCGTTTTGGAGAAAAAACGCATCCTGCAAATGTGCTTGCAGGATGCGTTTTTTATCCATAGACTTTTGCATTAGCGACGCATTGCAACGTATGGCCACACATCACATCCGTCGTGTTTTGGCGGACCGTCGGCACAAAAAAAGTTGCATGTAATTTTTTTTGTGCGTCGTGTCCGCCATTTCTGACGGCGCATGCGTGGACGGAACTCCGCCCCCTCTTCCCTGGACCTTACAATGGGGCAGCGGATGCATTGTAAAACTGCATCCGCTGCCCCGTTGTTCATTTTTTTCGTAGTTTGCGTTGGTACGTCGGGCCGACGCATGGCGACGACCCCGTACCGCTGCTAGTGTGAAAGTAGCCTAACAGATGTAAATCATTCAGCTGTGGCAATAAAAAATAACTCTCCGAGCACTAAAAAATACTCGGAGGACCCCCGAGCATGCTCGAGAAATCTCGAGTAATGAGTATATTCGCTCATCACTTCAATTGTAACGCTGTTCCATGCTGACTGACATGTATATGGTGACATGTAGTATGGTATATGCAGCCCAGAACATTTGAAATTCTTATCTTATTCCTGTGCTTTAGCTGGCTTCAGTGGTTTCAGTGCACCCGATGGTGTCTACCCACGCTGGCGGTCTGTTCGCGAATCCCCTGCTCTGCTCACATTATGTGGGCGGAGCCGGGTGATGTTGTGGCTGGCCCACCTCTGTTGATGCCCTAGCTGCACTGTATATCTGAATGACGTCAACACTTCATGCGCCAATCCCATAGCGTGAGCCATACACACCTCTACAGCTGATGGCAGCAAACGGCAACCAATATCGCTCCCATGACACATTGTGATTTGCTTTTAATGAGATTGTGGATGCCATGATGCCACCTCTCCTGACGAAGGCACTCCGCTGAAACACGCGTAGAAGAAGTGGCACCATCGCTGCTGTACAGGTTAATTATGCATTAAGGCTGTCCTTTTGCACTATTATGTATTGGCAACACTTATAGGTCTTCTCCTTGTATAGAGGTTATATGCACTATACACTTTAGTATTTAGTCAGCACTGTTTCTCTATACTATGCATTTGGACTAGGATATACAGTGGGGCAAAAAAGTATTTAGTCAGTCAGCAATAGTGCAAGTTCCACCACTTAAAAAGATGAGAGGCGTCTGTAATTTACATCATAGGTAGACCTCAACTATGGGAGACAAACTGAGAAAAAAAAATCCAGAAAATCACATTGTCTGTTTTTTTTAACAATTTATTTGCATATTATGGTGGAAAATAAGTATTTGGTCAGAAACAAACAATCAAGATTTCTGGCTCTCACAGACCTGTATCTTCTTCTTTAAGAGTCTCCTCTTTCCTCCACTCATTACCTGTAGTAATGGCACCTGTTTAAACTTGTTATCAGTATAAAAAGACACCTGTGCACACCCTCAAACAGTCTGACTCCAAACTCCACTATGGTGAAGACCAAAGAGCTGTCAAAGGACACCAGAAACAAAATTGTAGCCCTGCACCAGGCTGGGAAGACTGAATCTGCAATAGCCAACCAGCTTGGAGTGAAGAAATCAACAGTGGGAGCAATAATTAGAAAATGGAAGACATACAAGACCACTGATAATCTCCCTCGATCTGGGGCTCCACGCAAAATCCCACCCCGTGGGGTCAGAATGATCACAAGAACGGTGAGCAAAAATCCCAGAACCACGCGGGGGGACCTAGTGAATGAACTGCAGAGAGCTGGGACCAATGTAACAAGGCCTACCATAAGTAACACACTACGCCACCATGGACTCAGATCCTGCAGTGCCAGACGTGTCCCACTGCTTAAGCCAGTACATGTCCGGGCCCGTCTGAAGTTTGCTAGAGAGCATTTGGATGATCCAGAGGAGTTTTGGGAGAATGTCCTATGGTCTGATGAAACCAAACTGGAACTGTTTGGTAGAAACACAACTTGTCGTGTTTGGAGGAAAAAGAATACTGAGTTGCATCCATCAAACATCATACCTACTGTAAAGCATGGTGGTGGAAACATCATGCTTTGGGGCTGTTTCTCTGCAAAGGGGCCAGGACGACTGATCCGGGTACATGAAAGAATGAATGGGGCCATGTATCGTGAGATTTTGAGTGCAAACCTCCTTCCATCAGCAAGGGCATTGAAGATGAAACGTGGCTGGGTCTTTCAACATGACAATGATCCAAAGCACACTGCCAGGGCAACGAAGGAGTGGCTTCGTAAGAAGCATTTCAAGGTCCTGGAGTGGCCTAGCCAGTCTCCAGATCTCAACCCTATAGAAAACCTTTGGAGGGAGTTGAAAGTCCGTGTTGCCAAGCGAAAAGCCAAAAACATCACTGCTCTAGAGAGGAGATCTGCATGGAGGAATGGGCCGACATACCAACAACAGTGTGTGGCAACCTTGTGAAGACTTACAGAAACCGTTTGACCTCTGTCATTGCCAACAAAGGATATATTACAAAGTATTGAGATGAAATTTTGTTTCTGACCAAATACTTATTTTCCACCATAATATGCAAATAAAATGTTAAAAAAACAGACAATGTGATTTTCTGGATTTTTTTTTCTCAGTTTGTCTCCCATAGTTGAGGTCTACCTATGATGTAAATTACAGACGCCTCTCATCTTTTTAAGTGGTGGAACTTGCACTATTGCTGACTGACTAAATACTTTTTTGCCCCACTGTATATATTTATATATATATATATATATATATATATACCTTCTTCATACATTTGGTTGATAGTTATTGGTCATGGACATTGTAGTAAGGGGTTAATCTTTATTTCTCTATTTTGAGAAGCTTGTGGAAGGTTTATTCTGATTTCAGGTCAGATATTGAGAAAAACATGCATATGTGTCTTCTTATATAGTGTATGTAAACTTCTGGTTTAAAATGCCTCTTGGAACTATACATCTCCGCTTTTTCAAATATTGATAGAGCATATCTGTGAACAGCATTAGCAACTCTGACCAATCATTCTGATCCCTCCCACTGACAGGGTACAACAGGGAAAGAAGAGTCAGCCACTGGTGAGCGGGGGCACCATCTGCGCAGGTCTAGCACTAGAAGTCCCAGAAATTTCTAGCTCCCCCCCTGAAGTCCTGAAAGAGGGTCAAATGACCCTTAAGGTACCTTCACACATAACGATTTTGTTAACGATATTGTTGCTTTTTGTGACGTAGCAACGATATCGTTAACGAAATTGTTATGCGTGACAGCGACCAACGATCAGGTGCCTGCTGGGAGATCGTTGGTCGTTGGGGAATGATCAGGACCTTTATTTGGTCGCTGATCACCCGCTGTCATCGCTGAATCAGCGTGTGTGACGCCGATCCAGCGATGTGTTCACTGGTAACCAGGGTAAACATCGGGTTACTAAGCGCAGGGCCGCGCTTAGGCTGGTTTCACACTTGCGTTTTGATCTGCAGCGTTTTAAACGCAAACGCATTTGGTGCAAAAACGCGTTTAAATGCTGCGTTTTTTAGGTGCATGCGTTTTTGCATGTTTTAACGCAAACACGGCGTTTTGACGTGTTTACAAGCGTTTTTTCCTGCGTTTGCGTTTTTGAAACGCATGATGAGAAGTGTGTGACAGCTGCCAATCATCAAAATCAACTAGAAGACCCACTATAAACAGAAATACCTAGGGTTAGGGTTAGGGTTAGGATCCCTAGTAACCCTAGGGATCCTAACCCTAACTGTTATGGCTGGCAATCAGGCAACACAGCGTGCAGTAATCAGCGCACATACAGAGATCTGGCAATAACCAAAAACAATAGGACGAGCTCTGAGACGTGGAATCTCTGTAGACTGCAGTACCTGATCTATCCTCACACAACTATAAGCAGCAGTGGATTGCGCCTAACAACTACCTATGCAACTCGGCACTGCCTGAGGAGCTGACTAGCCTGAAGATAGAAATACAAGCCTGACTTACCTCAGAGAAATACCCCAAAGGAATAGGCAGCCCCCCACATATAATGACTGTTAGCAAGATGAAAAGACAAACGTAGGAATTAAATAGATTGAGCAAAGTGAGGCCCGATATTCTAGACAGAGCGAGGATAGCAAAGAGAACTATGCAGTCTACAAAAAACCCTAAAACGAAAACCACGCAAAGGGGCAAAAAGACCCACCGTGCCGAACTAACAGCACGGCGGTGCACCCCTCTGCTTCTCAGAGCTTCCAGCAAAAGACAATAGCAAGCTGGACAGAAAAAAACAGAAAACAAACTAGAAGCACTTATCTAGCAGAGCAGCAGGCCCAAGGAAAGATGCAGTAGCTCAGATCCAACACTGGAACATTGACAAGGAGCAAGGAAGACAGACTCAGGTGGAGCTAAATAGCAAGGCAGCCAACGAGCTCACCAAAACACCTGAGGGAGGAAGCCCAGAGACTGCAATACCACTTGTGACCACAGAAGTGAACTCAGCCACAGAATTCACAACAGAACCCCCCCCTTGAGGAGGGGTCACCGAACCCTCACCAGAACCCCCAGGCCGACCAGGATGAGCCACATGAAAGGCACGAACAAGATCTGGGGCATGGACATCAGAGGCAAAAACCCAGGAATTATCTTCCTGAGCATAACCCTTCCATTTGACCAGATACTGGAGTTTCCGTCTAGAGACACGAGAATCCAAAATCTTCTCCACAATATACTCCAATTCCCCCTCCACCAAAACAGGGGCAGGAGGCTCCACAGATGGAACCATAGGTGCCACGTATCTCCTCAACAACGACCTATGGAATACATTATGTATGGAAAAGGAGTCTGGGAGGGTCAGACGAAAAGACACCGGATTGAGAATCTCAGAAATCCTATACGGACCAATAAAACGAGGTTTAAATTTAGGAGAGGAAACCTTCATAGGAATATGACGAGAAGATAACCAAACCAAATCCCCAACACGAAGTCGGGGTCCCACACGGCGTCTGCGATTAGCGAAAAGCTGAGCCTTCTCCTGGGACAAGGTCAAATTGTCCACTACCTGAGTCCAGATCTGCTGCAACCTGTCCACCACAGAATCCACACCAGGACAGTCCGAAGACTCAACCTGTCCTGAAGAGAAACGAGGATGGAACCCAGAATTGCAGAAAAATGGAGAGACCAAGGTAGCCGAGCTGGCCCGATTATTAAGGGCGAACTCAGCCATCGGCAAAAATGACACCCAATCATCCTGGTCAGCGGAAACAAAACATCTCAGATATGTTTCCAAGGTCTGATTGGTTCGTTCGGTCTGGCCATTAGTCTGAGGATGGAAGGCCGAGGAGAAAGATAGGTCAATGCCCATCCTACCACAAAAGGCTCGCCAGAACCTCGAGACAAACTGGGAACCTCTGTCAGAAACAATATTCTCAGGAATGCCATGTAAACGAACCACATGCTGGAAGAACAAAGGCACCAAATCAGAGGAGGAAGGCAATTTAACCAAGGGCACCAGATGGACCATTTTAGAAAAGCGATCACAGACCACCCAAATGACCGACATTTTTTGAGAAACGGGAAGGTCAGAAATGAAATCCATCGAAATATGTGTCCAAGGCCTCTTCGGGACCGGCAAGGGCAAAAGCAACCCACTGGCACGTGAACAGCAGGGCTTAGCCCTAGCACAAATTCCACAGGACTGCACAAAAGCACGCACATCCCGTGACAGAGATGGCCACCAGAAGGATCTAGCAACCAACTCCCTGGTACCAAAGATTCCTGGATGACCGGCCAGCACCGAACAATGAAGTTCAGAGATAACTTTACTAGTCCACCTATCAGGGACGAACAGTTTCTCGGCCGGACAACGATCAGGTTTATTAGCCTGAAATTTCTGCAACACTCTCCGCAAATCAGGGGAGATGGCAGACACAATGACTCCTTCCTTGAGGATACTCGCCGGCTCAGATAACCCCGGAGAGTCGGGCACAAAACTCCTAGACAGAGCATCCGCCTTCACATTTTTAGAGCCCGGAAGGTATGAAATCACAAAATCAAAACGAGCAAAAAATAACGACCAACGGGCCTGTCTAGGATTCAAGCGCTTGGCAGACTCGAGATAAGTCAAGTTCTTATGATCAGTCAATACCACCACGCGATGCTTAGCACCCTCAAGCCAATGACGCCACTCCTCGAATGCCCACTTCATGGCCAGCAACTCTCGGTTGCCCACATCATAATTACGCTCAGCAGCAGAAAATTTCCTGGAAAAGAAAGCACATGGTTTGAACACTGAGCAACCAGAACCTCTCTGTGACAAAACCGCCCCTGCACCAATCTCAGAAGCATCAACCTCGACCTGGAACGGAAGAGAAACATCAGGTTGACACAACACAGGGGCACAGCAAAAACGATGCTTCAACTCCTGAAAAGCTTCCACGGCAGCAGAAGACCAATTAACCAAATCAGCACCCTTCTTGGTCAAATCGGTCAATGGTCTGGCAATGCTAGAAAAATTACAGATGAAGCGACGATAAAAATTAGCAAAGCCCAGGAATTTCTGCAGACTTTTTAGAGATGTCGGCTGAGTCCAATCCTGGATGGCCTGAACCTTAACCGGATCCATCTCGATAGTAGAAGGGGAAAAGATGAACCCCAAAAATGAAACTTTCTGCACACCGAAGAGACACTTTGATCCCTTCACGAACAAGGAATTAGCACGCAGTACCTGGAAAACCATTCTGACTTGCTTCACATGAGACTCCCAATCATCTGAGAAGATCAAAATGTCATCCAAGTAAACAATCAAGAATTTATCCAGATACTCACGGAAAATGTCATGCATAAAAGACTGAAAAACAGATGGAGCATTGGCAAGTCCGAACGGCATCACCAGATTCTCAAAATGACCCTCGGGCGTATTAAATGCCGTTTTCCATTCATCTCCCTGCCTCTCACCAGATTATACGCACCACGAAGATCAATCTTAGTAAACCAACTAGCCCCCTTAATCCGAGCAAACAAGTCAGAAATCAATGGCAAGGGATACTGAAACTTAACAGTGATCTTATTAAGAAGGCGGTAATCAATACACGGTCTTAGCGAACCATCCTTCTTGGCTACAAAAAAGAACCCTGCTCCCAATGGTGACGACGATGGGCGAATATGTCCCTTCTCCAGGGACTCCTTCACATAACTGCGCATAGCGGTGTGTTCAGGTACGGACAAATTAAATAAACGACCCTTAGGGAATTTACTACCAGGAATCAAATCGATAGCACAATCACAATTCCTATGCGGAGGTAGGGCATCAGACTTGGACTCTTCAAATACATCCTGAAAGTCCGACAAGAACTCTGGGATGTCAGAAGGAATGGATGACGAAATAGACAAAAATGGAACATCACCATGTACTCCCTGACAACCCCAGCTGGTTACCGACATAGAGTTCCAATCCAATACTGGATTATGGGTTTGTAGCCATGGCAACCCCAACACGACCACATCATGCAAATTATGCAGTACCAGAAAGCGAATAACTTCCTGATGTGCAGGAGCCATGCACATGGTCAGCTGGGCCCAGTACTGAGGCTTATTCTTGGCCAAAGGTGTAGCATCAATTCCTCTCAACGGAATAGGACACCGCAAAGGCTCCAAGAAAAATCCACAACGTTTAGCATAATCCAAATCCATCAGATTCAGGGCAGCGCCTGAATCCACAAACGCCATGACAGAATACGATGACAAAGAGCACATTAAGGTAATGGACAAAAGGAATTTGGACTGTACAGTACCAATAACGGCAGAGCTATCGAACCGCCTAGTGCGTTTAGGACAATTAGAAATAGCATGAGTAGAATCACCACAATAGAAACACAGTCTGTTCAGACGTCTGTGTTCTTGCCGTTCTACTTTAGTCATAGTCCTGTCGCACTGCATAGGCTCAGGTTTACTCTCAGGCAGTACCGCCAGATGGTGCACAGATTTACGCTCGCGCAAGCGACGACCGATCTGAATGGCCAAGGACATAGACTCATTCAAACCAGCAGGCATAGGAAATCCCACCATTACATCCTTAAGAGCTTCAGAGAGACCCTTTCTGAACAAAGCCGCTAGTGCAGATTCATTCCACAGAGTGAGTACTGACCATTTCCTAAATTTCTGACAATATACTTCTACATCATCCTGACCCTGGCATAAAGCCAGCAGATTTTTCTCAGCCTGATCCACTGAATTAGGCTCATCGTAAAGCAATCCGAGCGCCAGGAAAAATGCATCAACATTACTCAATGCAGAATCTCCTGGTGCAAGAGAAAACGCCCAGTCCTGTGGGTCGCCGCGCAAAAAAGAAATAATAATCAAAACCTGTTGAATGGGATTACCAGAAGAATGAGGTTTCAAGGCCAAAAATAGCTTACAATTATTTCTGAAGCTCAGGAACTTAGTTCTGTCACCAAAAAACAAATCAGGAATCGGAATTCTTGGTTCTAGCATCGATTTCTGATCAATAGTATCTTGAATCTTTTGTACATTTACAACGAGATTATCCATTGAGGAGCACAGAGCCTGAATATCCATGTCCACAGCTGTGTCCTGAAGCACTCTAATGTCTAGGGGAAAAAAAAGACTGAAGACAGAGCTAAGAAAAAAAAATGATGTCAGGATTTCTTTTTTCCCTCTATTGGGAATCATTGGTGGGGCTCCTTGTACTGTTATGGCTGGCAATCAGGCAACACAGCGTGCAGTAATCAGCGCACATACAGAGATCTGGCAATAACCAAAAACAATAGGACGAGCTCTGAGACGTGGAATCTCTGTAGACTGCAGTACCTGATCTATCCTCACACAACTATAAGCAGCAGTGGATTGCGCCTAACAACTACATATGCAACTCGGCACTGCCTGAGGAGCTGGCTAGCCTGAAGATAGAAATACAAGCCTGACTTACCTCAGAGAAATACCCCAAAGGAATAGGCAGCCCCCCACATATAATGACTGTTAGCAAGATGAAAAGACAAACGTAGGAATGAAATAGATTCAGCAAAGTGAGGCCCGATATTCTAGACAGAGCGAGGATAGCAAAGAGAACTATGCAGTCTACAAAAAACCCTAAAACGAAAACCACGCAAAGGGGCAAAAAGACCCACCGTGCCGAACTAACAGCACGGCGGTGCACCCCTCTGCTTCTCAGAGCTTCCAGCAAAAGACAATAGCAAGCTGGACAGAAAAAAACAGAAAACAAACTAGAAGCACTTATCTAGCAGAGCAGCAGGCCCAAGGAAAGATGCAGTAGCTCAGATCCAACACTGGAACATTGACAAGGAGCAAGGAAGACAGACTCAGGTGGAGCTAAATAGCAAGGCAGCCAACGAGCTCACCAAAACACCTGAGGGAGGAAGCCCAGAGACTGCAATACCACTTGTGACCACAGAAGTGAACTCAGCCACAGAATTCACAACACCTAACCCTAAAACACAAACTCTAACCATAACCCTAAAACACAAACTCTAACCCTATCCCTAACCCAAACTCTAACCCTAACCCTAACACAAACTCTAACAAACTCTAACACAAACTCTAACCCTAACCCTAAAACACAAACTCTAACCCAAACTCTAACCCTAACACAAACTCTAACCCTAACACAAACTCTAACAAACTCTAACACAAACTCTAACCCTAACCCTAAAACACAAACTCTAACCCTAACCCAAACTCTAACCCTAACACAAACCCTAACACAAACTCTAACCCTAACCCTAAAACACAAACTCTAACCCTAACCCAAACTCTAACCATAACCCAAAATCTAAACCCTAACCCTAACACAAACTCTAACAAACTCTAACACAAACTCTAACCCTAACCCTAACCCTAAAACACAAACTCTAACCCTAACCCTAAAACACAAACTCTAACCCTAACCCAAACTCTAACCCTAACACAAACTCTAACACAAACTCTAAGGCAAACTCTAACCCTAACCCTAACACAAACTCTAACAAACTCTAACACAAACTCTAACCCTAACCCTAAAACACAAACTCTAACCCAAACTCTAACCCTAACACAAACTCTAACCCTAACACAAACTCTAACACAAACTCTAACCTTAACCCTAACCCTAAAACACAAACTCTAACCCTAACCCAAACTCTAACCCTAACCCTAACACAAACTCTAACACAAACTCTAACCCTAACCCTAAAACACAAACTCTAACCCTAACCCAAACTCTAACCCAAAATCTAAACCCTAACCCTAACACAAACTCTAACACAAACTCTAACCCTAACCCTAAAAAACAAACTCTAACCCTAACCCTAAAACACAAACTGTAACCCTAACCCAAACTCTAACCCTAACACAAACTCTAACACAAACTCTAACGCAAACTCTAACCCTAACCCTAAAACACAAACTCTAACCCTAACCCTAACACAAACTCTAACACAAACTCTAACCCTAACCCTAAAACACAAACTCTAACCCTAACCCTAAAACACAAACTCTAACCCTAACACAAACTCTAACCCTAACCCAAACCCTAACCCTAGGGATCCTAACCCTAACCCTTAGGGTTAGGGTTAGGATCCCTAGGGTTAGGGTTTGGGGGTGGCTTATCAGTGTGTATTCTTGTGTTTTTCTATAAAAACGCATGCGTTTTCAACCATGCAGGAGAGTGGGTCTAGCAGCCGGAGAAGAAGGACGCATGGTGGAGAGCTCCTCCAGCAAAAAGGAGAGAAAAGGTCTTCCCCCGGACCCTATTCAATTGTGGACCACCAAACTTTTCCGGGCAACACACCTGGACCAAGGGAGACCCCCAGCTGGTGACCCCCTTCCATGTGGAGACGCCGCACCGGATCCACAGGCTCGGCACACCGAGCACAGACCGGCACAGCAGGCGGCACAGGACGAGGTGAACGGCAGCAGTGAGAAGCCCGCGGACCCCCGCCGAGCTGAGAGGGCAGTGGAGGAGAGACCCTCCCGCCCTTGGAATCCCCACGGCGCACGCCGGGAGAGCACCGCGGGTGTGCCCGTTAGATCCCCTGCAGGAGAATCTCCGAGGAGTGCACAGACCGCGCTCTACCGGCTCCCTCAGACCCCACAGACGGCACAAGGAGGCCTGGCAGACAGCACGCGGTGAGCACACACAGGGTGAACGACACAGACGTGCTCAGCCGGAACCCCTGCGGGTGAATCCCCGCGCTCCACTGATATCTCCAGGCTCTGCAGGCAACACAGGGAGGCTCGACAGGCGGTGCGAGGTGAGCACTCACAAAGAGAGCGCCGTGGGCATCCTGAAATCCCTGCTGGGGAAACCCTAAAGTCTGCACCTCACCAAAGAAGGAGGAAGGGAAGGTAGGACTGTTATAGCCGGGATAGGAGAGCCCCCAGAGCACCCTCCATTGCTCCTTCAGCGTTGACTATTTTCCCGCCATTGGGAGGGTAGACGCCATCTTGGGGACAGGGCTCCTCATAGAGAAGCACCACTCCAGGGCAGGATTACCCATGACACCCTGCACCCCTGCATATTGCTTTGCCTGTCATCTTTACTGCGGAGGCGGTGTGGTCACCCCACCATTGCCCATTACTGGGCTACCATTGTGCCTTATCTACATTTATTATTAGAAAAAGAACTTCAGCTCACCACGTAACAAGTTCACAATTTACTAGCTCAGACCTCTGGCGACACCTAGTGCTGGAATTGTGTATAACATCTAGAGGCTCCCTTTTTCTGGACTAGGACATTGTATATGCCCCACTAACTTCAAGACCATAACTAATGCACCTCGGAGGGGGCTTGCTGATGGAGGGCTTTGTCTGAAACGGTGACCGCTACACCCCCATACTCCCCTGAACACTACCATGGGCAATTAATAGCAGCAGACATTTATGGGTAAAGCTAGGAAGACTTCTGGGCAATCCGCAAGCTTACACAAGGAACCTCCTACGGAGGACATGGAACGATTCTTAAACCAGCCACCTCAAACAAGGAACACCAGATCAGCAATGTCGCAAACACCGCACAAACATAGTTCCTCCTCAAAGGAGCCACAAACCTCGCATATCTCTCCTAAAAAAACAACAGACAACAGTGGGGGAGATGGAGACATGCCAGAGGACATGAATATAGCTGAATTGAGCAAATACATTAAAGCTCTCCCAACTAAAACGGATCTGGAAAGTTTTGCGTGCAGGCTTGAGAACTCGTACAAAAAAGAGATACATAATTTACAGACAGAATTCACATCGCGTATAGAAGATGTAGAAAAGACGCAAGAGGATATCTCGCAAGAACTCCAGGCACACAGAGAAATTTTAATGGACCACACCATGAAACTGGAGGAAATATCATCTGGCCTTGAGGATCTGGAGAATCGCAATAGGCGTAACAATATCCGTATACGTGGCCTACCAGAATCTGTCAGTCCTCAGGACCTAGATCGTACAGTTCAGAGAGTATTTCTGGACATTCTCGGCGACCATGGAGACAACACCATCGAGTTTGACAGGATTCATAGATCCCTTGGTCCTAAACCCACGTCTGAGGCGCGCCCTAGAGACGTCATCTGCAGGGTGCATTATTTCAGAATTAAGGAGGCCATCATGATGGCATCTAGGAAAAAGGGACCGCTCCAGTTCGAAGGTCATCCAATCTTACTCCTATCAGACTTATCCAGGCGCACTCTATTCCTGCGCAAAGCCCTGAAGCCCTTGCTGGAAGCTCTCAAGGAAAGAGATATCCCCTACAGGTGGGGGTTCCCATTTCAACTAACAGCATTCAAAGGTGGCAAAAGCGCATACTTCCGCCGGATTGGGGACCTGGCTAACTTTCTAGGAACATTTGAACTTCCACTAATAGATCTTCCAGATTGGCCTCTGGCTCCGACACTTCCAGATGCTCCTCCAAGGTGGCTCAAGGTTCCACGTTCCAAGAATCGTCATACCAACGAAGGCTCCTCAGATCCCCCATGAAGCTTTTCCCTCTTCATTTGTTCCATCTTCTTCTTAGTTTCAACCAGTTTCTATTCATTGTTGCAATATGCTCAGATACTCTGCTGCAGCTGTGTGGTCCCATGAACACTTATTGTTAGTAGGCCGAGTCTCCTGGCGGGACGGTTTGTCCCACAGCGGGCTCGCCTTAGAGGTTTGATCTTATTCTTTGAGCGCCTGGGCGCGTGGTGTCTTGCCTGTCATCGGTGAATTTATCCCCCTCCCCCCTTTTTTTTTTTTTTTTATTTCTCTCTCTCCCCTCTGTGTTCTCTGATGACATGCGGGACATCTCGCTGGTGCAAAGACAATTATCCTGTTTAACTAGACGTTACATGTTTGCAAATTCTCGTTTATGGGACTTACCAAGTTCGTGGGGGTTGGGGGGATCGGTATCTCCCTTGGCTTCCCTTATCCACTTAAGGTGCTCGGGTGAAGGGAGGGGAGGAGACTTCTCCTTCTCCATTCTTTTGCCCTAAATATACAGATGCATAATCTGACCTGGTGCGTCAATCCTAACGCACCTTCTTTTATGTTTTCCATGCTCTATCATTTCTTCTTTACCCCGCCTTTTTCCCTTCCCTCCTACTGTTTCTTCCCTACTACCCCTGGCTGTCGCGTGTTCTGGCGGATGGGGCGCATGGTACTGCGGAATGGCATAAAGATATTTGATAATGGATGAAATTAAATTTTGCTCCTTCAACGTTAAGGGGCTAAATATACCTGAAAAAAGACGGCAGGTCCTGCTTGATAGCCACAAACAGAGGGTCTCTGTGCTACTGCTCCAAGAGACACATTTCAAATCTGGTGTGGTGCCACATTGTACCACAAAAAATTACCCTAAATGGTATCATAGCCCAAATCCATTTTCAAAATCAAAAGGTGTCTCAATAGCCTTTCACAAATCTTTTGTGCCTGAGATCTTAGACTCACAAATTGACAAAAATGCCAGATATATCTTCCTACTCATCACATGGGCAGCACATAAACTTGTAATTGCTAACGTATATTTTCCAAACCAAGGGCAACAGAAGTTTGGAGCCGACTGCAGAAGACGTCTCGGGGAGTTTGCTGGTTCCTCTCCTGTGATACTTGGGGGCGACTTTAATATTCCTATGAACCCTGCGGTGGATGTCTCTTCGGGTAAGTCTTCATATCCGTCATCTTCTATTAAAAAAATAAGATCCCAGCTGCGCAGCTTGAGACTGGTAGATGTCTGGAGGGTTCTTAATCCAACAACTAAGGACTTTAGCTTCTTTTCAAAAATACACAACACCTACAGTAGAATAGATTATTTTTTCATATCACATAAGTTGCTTGACATGCAGGTAAAGGCGGACGTGGGGTCGATATTGTGGTCAGATCACGCTCCTATTTACCTAACAATTTCACTTCATTCTGCCTCGAGACCAGGTTTCTCCTGGCGTCTGAATGAAAACTTACTACAGGATCCCATATGTAAATCCAAGATTGATCAAACAATCACAGATTTCCTGACTGACCACGAGGAAGACACCACGTCCCCTACTATAAAATGGGAAGCCTTGAAAAGTGTAATAAGAGGCGTCCTCATCTCCCATGGCGCGAGGTTAAAAAAAGAAAGAGCGGCGGAAATACTTAGCTTAACAGATCAAATCCACCAATTAGAAAACAAACACAAACGAGACCTTGAGGCCAGCACATTGGCTAGGCTCTCCTCGGCCAGACAAAAATTGTTATCCATAATAGACCAAAAATCTAAATGCCTCAGAGAAAGACTCAAGAGCCGCTTTTACCAGCTAGGCAATAAAAGTGGTAGACTCTTGGCCAGAGCCCTTAATCAACGTAATCCCAATACCTACATTCCTTTTATTAAAAACAAAGAGGGGAAGAAAGTGTTTAATACCAGAGATATTCTTTCCAACTTCAGTGAATATTACAAATCTCTATACAACATAACGGGACACTATAAAGAGGCTCCACTACATTTTCTTCGTAATAAAATCAAATCATATTTACAGGAACATAAACTACCCACTCTGCCTGAAGGGGATCTACTTGATCTTGAAAAGGAATTCTCAGTGGAGGAGGTGTCTGAAACCATTAGCGCTTTGAAACAGGGCAAGAGCCCGGGCCCTGATGGGTTCTCGGCAGGCTTCTACAAGTCGTTCAACACATTGCTTAGTCCAATACTTCTGAAGGCCTGTAATTTTGTCTCTCTTGGGGGTTCATTCCCTACACAGGCACTCATCGCTCACATAACAGTTCTCCCTAAGCCTGGCAAGGACCCTTCTACGTGTGATAATTACCGCCCGATCTCTTTAATAAATCTGGATATTAAAATATATGCAAAAATGTTAGCCAATAGACTATGCCCCCTTTTACCAAAACTAATAAACCAGGACCAGGTGGGCTTTGTTCCAGGGCGAGAGGCGAGGGACAACACAATCCGAACTATCTCTCTAATTGACAGAGCGGGCAGAGAGGGGGACCCCCTGTGTATCATGTCAATAGATGCTGAAAAGGCTTTTGACCGGGTCCATTGGGAATTTATTTCCCAGACTTTAGAGGAAATTGGCCTAAAAGAGAACATGCTGCGTAGGATCTCCGCCCTGTATTCTTCTCCTAGTGCTCAGGTCAAGGTAAACGGTTCACTATCGGAAAGGTTCCCGATCAGAAATGGAACAAGGCAGGGGTGCCCTCTCTCTCCCCTCTTATATATCCTAACAATGGAGCATCTAGCCGTGGCCCTGAGAAATAACCCATCAATTAATGGTATAAAATTACGTTCTGAAGAACATAAGCTAGCACTTTTTGCAGATGACATCCTGCTATATATTACGTCCCCCTCTACGAGCCTACCAAACATTATTTCAGAGCTACATAAATTTGGCCACCTAAGTAACTTCAAAATGAATTCCCATAAATCCGAAATCCTAAACATATCACTCCAACTTCCCCTGGTGGATCAATTAAGGAGGGCTTTCCCATTTAAATGGAGCTTTGATTCCCTTACATATTTAGGTATCAAAATTACAAACAAAACGTCTAAACTGTTTGAAACCAACCTTGCGCCAATCCTACAGAAAACAAACTCAGACTTGGAGAAGTGGCACAGGCTACAATTGTCCTGGCTGGGTAGGATCAATGCAGTGAAGATGGACCTCCTGCCTCGCCTCTTATATTTTTTTCAAACAATTCCCCTATACCTACCAGCTTCCTTCTTTTCCCGCCTCAAACAAATAATTACTCGTTTTATTTGGTCTCATAATCGGGCACGAATTTCATATACAACATTGAGTAGATCTAAATCGACAGGTGGACTGGGTCTCCCGGACCTCGCGATTTATAGTTATGCATCAATGGGAACTTGTATCCTAGACCTTTATCATAGTAAAAACAACAAAAAGTGGGTTAACTTAGAAAATGATCTTAATGGACGCGACTCCCAAATTGTACTTTGGAAAGGAGGCAAGGGGCTAGGGCCGTACATCTACATGCCCTTCCTTACGAGAAACCTGTTGCTTCTTATCAAAAATCGAAATAAAGACTTTCAGATCACAACCCTCCCGGGCCCCTTAATTCCAATTTACGATAATTCTGCTTTTCCGGCAGGGCAGAGTAGAGAGACATTTCTAAATAAGAGAAAAGAGTCAAAACCCATCATCCACGACTATTTAAATGAGACAGGGATGAAGTCCCTCAGGGAACTATTCCCAGAGGAGGAATCATGCTCTGTTGACTGGTTCTTCTATGAACAACTTAAAAGTTATATCCACTCAATCTCTAAACAAGCCAACATCAACAGGCCGCTAACTCCCTTTGAGAAGCTTTGCATATCAGCAAACCCCCCAGATCATACTGTCTCGCTGCTTTATAAAATCTTCCAAGAGGGGAGGGCTCCGCTGCAGGGTTGGCCATTATTTTTCTCAAAATGGGAGGGCGATCTGGGAGGACCCTTGTCATCTGAAGATAGGGAAAAAATTCTTCTCTTCTCTTCCAGATCGTCATTATGCGCAGTATCACAGGAGAGGAGCTATAAGATTCTAGCAAGATGGTATAGATGCCCCTCCATGGTGCATGCGGTGTTCCCCACGACTCCTGATGTCTGTTGGAGATGTTTAAATGAAATAGGCTCCTACATGCATATCTGGTGGGACTGCCCCCCCATAAGGGATTTGTGGCTGGCCGTCTTTGAACTTCATAATAAGTTGTCTATCACACAGATCCAACCTTCAGCAGGTTTAGCTTTGCTGTCTCTATGCAACTTGTCAATATCTAGGTTCAAGAGGGGCATCCTAAGACACTTTCTTACCGCAGTCAGAAATTTGATCCCTCGGTTTTGGAAACAAGAAAAATTTCCTTCCCGTACAGATTTTGTGGCAGAACTTAATAACATCTATAGAATGGAGCAGTTGATAAATCAGTCACCAGGTAACACAGAGAAAACTTACAACATATGGGCCCCTTGGATCGCTTTTAGGGAAACTCCTGAACTAGATCTCTGGGTTTCCAGAACCCGACACACTACATAGCCTATTCTCGTATGCTTCCGAGCCGTTCCTCGGCATGCGTTCTGTCCGCTGGGATATGGGGGCAGCCACACTCCTTCCCTGAACCCCCCACACCTTCATCCATCCTTCTTTTCTTCTTCCCACCCTCTTTTCTTTCCCCTTCCTTACTTTCTATGTTTGTCCTCCTCATAACTAGTTCAATTATACATATCGTATTTTGAATATTCACAAAGAAATCTAACAATTGGTACCAATTATCCCGGCTGTTTTTATTGTTTTTATTGTTATCAGCTCATGATTTCGTGATAGCCAGGAGCATTGTTGATCAGAAAAGTCAAATCATAAGACATAAATGCTGTAACTATGCTCCCCTTGTTCGACTTATAATTACTGCCTATCATTGCACAGATTTACCAGTTTGTAACGTTTGCCTTTGTTCTTTATTGCTGTGACCAATAAAAATGATTTATACAAAAACGCATGCGTTTAAAAACGCATGTGTTTACATAGACATCAATACGTTTTTTTGCCGCTAAAAAAGGCATGCTTATTTTGCGGCAAAAAAAACGCCGCTAAAATTACTACATGTTGCATTTCTGCAATACAACGCATGCAGAGAAATGTTAATGTTAAGTATAGGGGAAAAAAGCATGCGTTTTTTTTTTGCGTTTTTTAGCGCAAAAAAACGCAAAAAAAAAAACGCAAATGTGAAACCAGCCTTAGTAACCCGATGTTTACCCTGGTTACCGTTGTAAAAGTTAAAAAAAAAAAAAACAGTACATACTTACATTCCGGTGTCTGTCCCCCGGCGTCAGCTTCCCTGCACTGTGTCAGCGCCGGCCGGCCGTAAAGCAGAGCACATCGGTGACGTCACCACTGTGCTCTGCTTTACGGCCGGCCAGCGCTGACACAGTGCAGGGAAGCTGACGCCGGGGAACAGACACCGGAATGTAAGTATGTACTGTTTTTTTTTTTTTTTAACTTTTACAACGGTAACCAGGGTAAACATCGGGTTACTAAGCGCGGCCCTGCGCTTAGTAACCCGATGTTTACCCTGGTTACCCGGGGACTTCGGCATCGTTGGTCGCTGGATAGCTGTCTGTGTGACAGCTCTCCAGCGACCACACAACGACCTAAACAGCGATGCTGCAGCGATCGGCATCGTTGTCTATATCGCTGCAGCGTCGCTAAATGTGACGGTACCCTTAGTCCAAGCTGACAACTCTGATGGCTCCAATTAGCATCCTTTCATTTGTAAATGTGGCCATTGCCTTAGGAATCTGCAGGGGGCAATTGTGTTGATCCACCTCAATGAAGGTCTTGTAAGAGAGTGTAAACAAAAGAATGTAAGCTGCTCCTGAGTGTGTCTGCCCACCCCCGAGCCCCCACCTTAGCAAATTTGCTGTGGGGACTAAATAGGTGACTGCTTCACCTACTTTGTTCACAAGAAACAAAATGCAGAGAAGGCACACCATTCAACAGGCATTGGAACTGATCCTGAGCAACACCAACCCTTCTGACTCAGATGGACAAGACACAGTCCTTCCACTTCAAAGGTTAGATTTTCTAAATTAACTATTTTTATTTCCTGACTATCTTTTTGCTAGGTTCACATTTGAGAGAATTTCAGTTCCCTGCGAATCCAGCAGGGAACTTAGAAATTTTCTCAGCCTCCGCATGTACCCCGCATGCGGGAGAGTGGGGAACGCGGTCCCTAGCAACCCGCTGTGTTTACTGGTTACCAGCTACACAGCGGGCGGCGGGGAGTGCGATTCGCACCCCCGCATCCCCCCTCCCCAGGGAACGCATATTGAGGAGTTCTCTGTGCGGGGGGATGCAGGGGTGCGAATCTCTCTCCCCGCAGCCCGCTGTGTAGCTGGTAACCAGTAAACACAGAGGGTTGCTAGGGACCCCGTTCCCCGCTCTCCCGCATGTGGGGAACATGCGGACGCTGAGAAAATTTCTAAGTTACCTGCTGGATTCGCAGGGAACTGAAATTCTCTCAAATGTGAACCTAGCTTTATATAGAACCAAAACCAAATGTTAATTTGAAATTTTTTATCTTGCAGATGAGGAGACTCCTCCTCTACCAAAAAAGAGAGCTCGGTTGGCGAGTGAGCCGACAGAGACCGCAAAAGATGGCACAGTGTGGCGTGAAGTACAAGTGGGGAAACGTCTCCATTTCACCCCAATAGAACCGTACCCTACAGATGGAGAGCCAAGTGCTAAGGCCAGACGAAGTGTCCGGAGTCGCTTTCAGAGCTTCCTCTGTTTTATCACTCTTGACATGCTTCGTAGCATTCAAGAATGGACTACTCAACATGCACGTCACACAGACCAGGTGGATTGGTTCATGGGTCTCCCGGAACTAATGGCATTTATTTCAGTCATTATCTTGCGGGGGGTGACCAAGGTTCCTTCACTACGTGACAGCTGGTCAGCAAACCTGGCAAATCCAAGGATCATTGCAACTATGACCCGAAACCGCTTCCAAGACATCATGCAACACCTACGCTTTGATGACATGTTCACACGCAGTGAGCGAGTGGAGACCGATAAGTTTGCTGCAATCTCCGATGTGTGGAGATTGTTTGTCACCAACTGCATTGCATCCTACAACCCTGGTCGACAAATCACTATTGATGAACAGCTTTTCCGGTCAAAGACTCGCTGCTGTTTTCTGCAATACATTGCAACAAAACCAGACAAGTTTGGCATCAAGTTTTGGGTGGCTTGCGACTTGAAATCAAAGTACATCTGTAATGTCCTCCCATATCTTGGCAAGGACCCCAGTCGTCCCAGCGGGGAGAGACTGTCCGAAACTGTAGTGATGAGGCTGATGGAACCATTCATGGACAATGGCAGAACTGTAACCACGGACAATTTCTTTACATCATTGTCACTTGCACAACAACTACTTAGCCGGAAAACCACTATCCTCGGCACAGTCAACAAGAGTCACCGGGAAATTCCTCAATCCGCTAGACAGATGGACAGCACTGAATTCACCACTCAGGTGTTTTCAACCACTGGTGCCACACTGACAGTGTATGCACCCAAATGAAAGAAGGCCATCTACATTCTCAGCAGCATGCACAGCGTGGTTGAGACTGAGGATACCAATAAAAGGAAGCCAAACACGGTCACACAATACAACCACACAAAGTGCGATGTGGATGTAATGGACCAAATGGTGTGGGAGTACAGCGTGCGTGCAGGAACACGGAGATGGCCAGTCGCCATTTTCTACAACATGATTGACATGGCAGCACTGAATGCTCATGTTCTTTATCAGGCATGCACTGGGGTGCAGGAGAGTCGGGTGGACTTCCTGGTTGAGCTTGCAAAATAGTTAGATGGCTCTCATGTGACTGAAAAGAAGGCACGCAAGGAGAAACTCCTTCGGCAACAACCTTCCACACCCAGCCCTGGCAAAAGGGCGAAGTGTCAGGTCAACCATCGATGCATGAACAATTGTGCAACTGAGAGTTGTGTTGACTAGGGTTGAGCGAAACGGATCGTTCATTTTCATAAGTCGCCGACTTTTGGCAAAGTCGGGTTTCATGAAACCCGACCCGATCCCTGTGTGGGGTCGGCCATGCGGTACGCGACTTTCGCGCCAAAGTCGCGTTTCAATGACGCGAAAAGCGCCATTTCTCAGCCAATGAAGGTGGACGCAGAGTGTGGGCAGCGTGATGACATAGGTCTCAGTCCCCACAATCTTAGAGAAGGGCATTGCAGTGATTGGCTTGCTTTCTGCGGCGTCACAGGGGCTATAAAGGGGCGTTCCCGCCGACCGCCATCTTACTGCTGCTGATCTGAGTATAGGGAGAGGTTGCTGCCGCTTCGTCAGAAGCAGGGATAGCGTTAGGCAGGGTACATTAACCCCCAAACCGCTTGTGCTGTAGCGATTTCCACTGTCCAACACCACCTTTTCTTAGCAGGGACAGTGGAGGCTACATTTTTTTTCCTCAGCGCTGTAGCTCATTGGGCTGCCCTAGAAGGCTCCCAGATAGCTGCATTGCTGTTTGTACACCTCTGTGCAAACCAACTGCTTTTTTCAATCCACAAATCCTGTTGCTCCTTCCTTTCTGCACAGCTTTCTTGTTTGTTTGTCCACACTTTTGACTTTTTTTGTGCAGCAGTCCACTCCTTGTTATTGCTGCCTGCCATACATTGCTAAGATTACTGCAGGGAGATAGTAATTGTAGGACAGTCCCTTTTTTTGGCAAATCTGTATCAGTGGCAGTCCTGTGTGTGGCATCTGTCTCATTTTCTGGCACAGAAAACATACAGTCTAACAGTGGGCCTGATTTCTTGCCAATTCTCCCATAAATAAAAAAAAAATAGTGGGAGATTAAGATTGGCATTTCTGCTTCAGTGCCACTCCTGTGTGTGCCACCTGTCTCAAATTTTGTGCCATATTAAACCTAGTGTGTAATACTGGGCCAGATTTCTTTTCAATTCTCCCTGAAAAAAAAAAGTAGTGGGAGATTAAGATTGGCATTTCTGCTTCAGTGCCACTCCTGTTGTGAATTCCGCTCTTGGGCTCCCTCCGGTGGTTGTAAGTGGCACTTTTGTGAGTTCTGCTCTTGGGCTCCCTCCGGTGGTTTTAAGTGGAATGGCTGCTCCTTGGATTTAGCAGTCTGCAGCTGCTTCCACTGATTGTCTTTCTGCTCGGCTATTTATGCCTGGCTCTTCCCTTCAGCCAGTACCACTTGTCAATGGTTCCTGGTTGGATTCACATCTCTCTTGGATTTCCCTGATATCCTGACCAGTTCAGCAAAGTTAAGTCCTTGCTTTGCTCTTTTCTGTCCACATGTTGTGGACTTATTCGTTCTGTGCATTCTATGTTTTGTCCAGCTTGTCAGTATGGATTGATTCAGTTAAGCTGGAAGCTCTGGGAAGCAGATTTACCCTCCACACCTTTAGTCAGGTGTGGAGATTTTTGTAAACTCTGTGTGGATTTTTGTAGCTTTTAATACTGACCGCACAGTATTCTATCCTGTCCTATCTATCTAGCTAGACTGGCCTCCTGTGCTACATCCTGGTTTCATTCTGTGTATGTCTTTTCCCTCTCCACTCACAGTCATTACTTGTGGGGGGCTATCTATCCTTTGGGGATTTTCTCTGAGGCAAGATAGTTTTCCTGTTTCTATCTTTAGGGGTAGTGTTGTGAATTCTGTTGTTGGGCTCCCTCCTGTGGTCATGAATGGTACTTCGGCTGGTTCTGTCCATGGACTTCCTCTGGTGGGTGTTTCTGAGTTTCCTTCCACAGGTGACGAGGTTAATTCGTTAGCTGCTGCTCTATTTAACTCCACTTAGATCTTTGCTCCATGCCACCTGTCAATGTTTCAGTATTGGTCTAGTTCACTCCTGGATCGTTCTTGTGACCTGTCTTCCCAGCAGAAGCTAAGTTCCAGCTTGTATTTCTTTGGTTTGCTATTTTTCTGTTCAGCTTGCTATTTTTATTGTTGTCTTGCTTGCTGGAAGCTCTGGGACGCAGAGGGAGCGCCTCCGCACCGTGAGTCGGTGCGGAGGGTCTTTTTGCGCCCTCTGCGTGGTCTTTTTGTAGGTTTTTGTGCTGACCGCAAAGTAACCTTTCCTATCCTCGGTCTGTTCAGTAAGTCGGGCCTCACTTTGCTAAATCTATTTCATCTCTGTGTTTGTATTTTCATCTTTACTCACAGTCATTATATGTGGGGGGCTGCCTTTTCCTTTGGGGAATTTCTCTGAGGCAAGGTAGGCTTTATTTTTCTATCTTCAGGGCTAGCTAGTTCCTTAGGCTGTGCCGAGTTGCATAGGGAGCATTAGGCGCAATCCACGGCTATTTCTAGTGTGTTTGATAGGATTAGGTATTGCGGTCAGCAGAGTTCCCACGTCCCAGAGCTCGTCCTTATTATCAGTAACTATCAGGTCATTCCGTGTGCTCTTAACCACCAGGTCCATTATTGTCCTGACCACCAGGTCATAACAGTACAGGTGGCCCAAAGTACTAATGCTTCTCAATAGAGGGATAAGAGAAGTTCTGAGACCATTTTTTTTTCTTTGCAGTGTGCTTTGTCTCTCTTTTCCCCTTTACCTCTGGATGGTTCAGGACACAGATGTAAACATGGACATTCAAGGTCTGTCCTCTTGGATGGATAATCTCACTACAAGGGTACAAAACATTAAAGATTTTGTGGTTCAGAATCCGATGTCAGAGCCTAGGATTCCAATTCCTGATTTGTTTTTTTGGTGATAGATCTAAGTTCTTGAATTTCAAAAATAATTGTAAATTGTTTCTTTCCTTGAAACCTCGCTCCTCAGGTGACCCTGTTCAACAAGTAAAGATCATTATTTCTTTGTTACGTGGTGACCCTCAAGACTGGGCATTTTCCCTTGCGCCAGGAGATCCGGCATTGCGTGATGTTGATGCGTTTTTCCTGGCGCTTGGATTGCTTTATGACGAACCTAATTCAGTGGATCAGGCAGAGAAAATCTTGCTGGCTCTGTGTCAGGGTCAGGATGAAGCGGAGATATATTGTCAGAAGTTTAGAAAGTGGTCTGTGCTCACTCAGTGGAATGAATGTGCCCTGGCAGCAATCTTCAGAAAGGGTCTCTCTGAAGCCCTTAAGGATGTCATGGTGGGATTTCCCATGCCTGCTGGTCTGAATGAGTCTATGTCCTTGGCCATTCAGATCGATCGACGCTTGCGTGAGCGTAAAGCTGTGCACCATTTGGCGGTACTATCTGACCATGGGCCTGAGCCTATGCAATGTGATAGGACTTTGACCAGAGCTGAACGGCAAGAACACAGACGTCGGAATGGGCTATGTTTTTACTGTGGTGATTCCACTCATGCTATCTCCGATTGTCCTAAGCGCACTAAGCGGTTCGCTAGGTCTGCCACCATTGGTACGGTACAGTCTAAATTTCTATTGTCCGTTACTCTGATTTGCTCTTTGTCATCCTATTCTGTTATGGCATTTGTGGATTCAGGCGCTGCCTTGAATGTGATGGACTTGGAGTATGCTAGGCGCTGAGGTTTTTTCTTGGAGCCCTTGCAGTATCCTATTCCATTGAGAGGAATTGATGCTACGCCTTTGGCCAAGAATAAGCCTCAGTACTGGACCCAATTAACCATGTGCATGGCTCCTGCACATCAGGAGGATATCCGCTTTCTGGTGTTGCATAATCTGCATGATGTGGTCGTTTTGGGGTTGCTATGGCTACAGGTTCATAATCCAGTATTGTACTGGAAATCTATGTCTGTGTCCAGCTGGGGTTGCCAGGGGGTACATGGTGATGTTCCATTTTTGTCTATTTCGTCTTCCACTCCTTCTGAAGTTCCAGAGTTTTTGTCGGATTATCGGGATTTATTTGATGAGCCCAAAGCCAGTGCCCTACCTCCTCATAGGGATTGCGATTGTGCAATTAATTTGATTCCTGGTAGTAAGTTTCCTAAGGGCCGATTGTTCAATTTATCTGTGCCAGAACACGCCGCTATGCGGAGTTATATAAAGGAATCCTTGGAGAAAGGCCGTATTCGCCCGTCGTCATCACCGTTAGGAGCAGGGTTCTTTTTTGTGGCCAAGAAGGATGGTTCTTTGAGACCTTGTATTGATTACCACCTTCTTAATAAAATTACAGTCAAATTTCAGTATCCTTTGCCGTTGCTGTCTGATTTGTTTGCTCGTATTAAAGGGGCTAGTTGGTTCACCAAGATAGATCTTCGAGGGGCGTATAATCTTGTGCGTATTAAACAAGGCGATGAATGGAAAACAGCATTTAATACGCCCGAGGGCCATTTTTTTTTTTTAAATTCGTTTATTGATTTCAGGAAAGATCATACACATTTTGCTCGTATTCATCATTTTCCATTAATTACAGGAAATTACCATACATAGCCATGTATAAGATATTATAAAAATAATAAATTGTGCATGTTGATCATTAATGCCTTATTTTAAACTTTAACTGTAACTACATTAACTTCTAATAAAGTCTTTAATACAAACGTAGTGCCGCTTACAAAGAATATTTCTAAATACATCCCGCTCTGTTGGTAAATAATGTCTAGAGAGTCATACACCCTTTTCTTATGCGTATACTGAGTCCTTTTAACTTATACAGTGTGATAGGATGAATTCCATCTTCCCCATATCTTCTCAAATTTAGTTGGACAACCCCTATTCTGATAAAGCGTCCGCTCATACGGAATAATTGAATTTATTAAGTCAACCCATGCTCTAAGAGATGGACCAGAGCCTCCCATCCAACGCAGCGCCAACACCTTTCGTGCCATGAACAGTGACTCCCTCAGGAATATTCCTGTGTGGTGATCCCAAGCCTCCGCCTCCCATACTCCAAACAAACATACCAGTGGCTCAAGTGGAACAGGGATCGACACCAAAGATGTCAATAGTGCTGTCACTTCTCTCCAATATTGAAAAATAACAGGACACTTCCATATCATATGGATAAAATCTGCGTCACTAGAGTGACATCTCAAGCAGTCTGATGAATGAAGACGGCCCATTTTAAAAAGACGAGTCGGGGTCAAATAAGATTGATAGATTATATATAATTGGATCATCTTATTATTGATTGATGGGGAGACCTTAGTTGGAGATTCCAAGATTTCATCCCATTCTTCTCCTAGTGTATCCGGAAGAAGTCTCCCCCACTTTCCCTTAATTGAATCTGTAACAGATACTTCGCCTATGGATATTAGGTAGGTGTATAAAGAGGAAATGAGTCCCTGAGGGCCCTGTGAATTAAGAATTCCTATTAACGGCAGAGTTGAAATAGCTCGACCCGCACCCGTATTTCGTACATGTGATTGGAAGGCAGATCTTAGTTGCAGGTAGCGGAAAAATTGAGACTTCGGTATATTATGAGTATTTTGTAATTGTTCAAAAGAAACAAAAACCCCCTGGCTATGTATATCGCTCACCGTAAGGACACCACACGATATCCAAAATTCAGTAGATGGGTGGCCCAATAATCCCGGAAAGTAACCATTATTCCATAACGGCATTTCGGCTGCTATATCTACATATTGTGTCACTTTTTTAATTTGTCTCCATACTGATCGTGCCAGGCGAAGCAAAGGAAGCAAACGAGGGACAGCAATTTTCTCCATCTCTAGAAAACCCAGCGGGCAATCAACTTTAGCTGAATGTAATATATGACTTTCAGAGTTGGGGAGAGACCTCCCGGGCATCCACTCACTTATCATTTTGGCCTGTCCAGCAAGGTAATACAGATAGAAGTCCGGCAAAGCCGCCCCGCCCCCCCGCTTAGGTCTCTGCAGGGTGGATAATTTAAGTTTAGGCCTAGCCTTCCCCCATATGAAGGATGTAGTAAGGGAGTTTAGGGTTGCAAAGAAAGATTTAGGTATTGAAACGGCACTATGTTGAAAACAATAGCTCAATTTTGGGAGTAAAATCATTTTGATCAGATTAATACGACCAGCCACCGATAGCGGGAGCTTATCCCAGGTAGCATATTTAAATTTAACCACGTCAATTAGTGGATATATATTGAGATGTAGATCAAGGTGACTGCGCTGAGTCATATGAATCCCGAGATACTTAAAATTGGAGACAATGGGCAATAGCGAGAGGGTTTCAAGGTTTGGCATTGGGGTATGGGAGAGAGGCATCAAAGCAGACTTATCCCAGTTTATATATAGGCCAGAAAACTTGCTAAATTTATCAATCATCGTTATTACTTTTGGTAATGTATCCTCCGTCTGGTCCATAAACACCACCATATCATCAGCATATAGACCTATAGTGTCCACCCGATCAGCAATATGTATCCCTTTAATATCTACAGAAGACCTCATCCGTATTGCCAAGGCTTCTATTGCCAAGGCAAATAAGGCTGGGGAGAGAGGGCATCCCTGGCGAGTTCCCCTATGCAAAGAAAATGGCGCAGACACAGAGCCGTTTACCACCATTCGCGCCCCCGGTTTCGCATATAGTGTACCTATCCCTCTCAGAAATTTATTCCCAAACCCATATTTCCGTAGACATGCAATTAAAAAAGACCACTCAAGGGAATCAAAAGCCTTGGCTGCGTCCAGCGAAGCCAATGCCCACTTATTGTCTGGTTCTAGTGTACTATATTGAATAACCGATTGCACCCGTCTGATATTAATAGAGGTGTTTTTCCCAGGCATAAAACCAGTTTGATCTGGGTGTATGAGATCCAATATGATCGTATTCAGTCTGGTAGCTAGAATTTTCGTAAAAATCTTATAGTCAACATTCACCAAAGAAATTGGTCTATATGATCCACAATCTAGAGGATCCTTCCCTTCCTTCCTGAGCACGACAACATTAGCATCATAAAATGTTTCAGGTACAGATTCACCCTCCCATATTCCCCTAAGTACCTTTAGCAATATAGGTGCCAATTTATCACGGTATTTCCTGTAAAATTCAATGGGGAACCCATCAGGTCCCGGGGCCTTCCCAGTAGCCATATCCGCTATTGCATGTTCTACCTCTTCCAGGGTGAATTCAGCCTCCATAAGGGCTCGTTGAGATGGGCTTAGTAAGGGGAATGTTATATCTGATAGATAATCCAAACATTCATCAATATCAAAACCACTTTTAGATTTGTATAATGAAATGTAGTAATCGTAAAAGCTCTGAAGTATTTTATCAGTAGAGGATACCAACGAGCCATCAGACGCTCGGATCTGCAATATTGTGTTGGAGGTGTTATGTTGGCGCACCAAAAAGGCCAGGAGTGTACTGGCTTGATTGCCTAGCTCAAAATAGGACTGCCGAGTGAAAAATAGTTTGCGTTTTGACTTAGCGTCTGCATGTTGGGTATATAGTCTCTGGGAAGTAAGCCATTCAATTCTATTGCTGCTGGACTGATTAGCTATATAAGTGGCCTCTGAGTCTTTTAATCTTTGCTCTATCTCCTCATCCTCCCTCGCCGTTACCCTCTTGATGTAGGAAATAGTTGAGGACAAGCACCCTCTCAGGTATGCCTTCAGGGTATCCCAAAATAGACCAGAGTTTTGGAGTTCCGAATGTGTTAGAGTAAAATCATTCAACTGATCAACCGTCCTATCACTAGAGTCTATCAATTTCAACCAGAAGGGATTCAGTTTCCAGAACCCACCACTATTATCGGATTTCTCATCTTTAAGTTTAAGAATAATTGGACTATGGTCTGAGATCCCCCGATTACCATGTTCAATGCTATCCACCCGTAATGCCAACTCACCCGACCCAAATATATAGTCTATTCTAGATAGAGATTGTCTAGTTGACGAGTGGCAGGTGTACCCTCTAACTTCCGGATGATTTATTCTCCATAAATCTAACCACCCGCTCCCGTTCATAAACAATGCTAATTGAGAGGGTTGTTGAGGTAAAGCGTCCCCTGATGTTACGTCATCCAGTCTCAATCTATCCATGGATTGATTCATAACTAAGTTAAAGTCCCCCATACAAATAACTTTGGCTTCCGGATATTTTAAGGAAAAGCCTAGAGCCATACGGAGGATTGACACATTGGCAGGAGGAGGATTATAGATGCACAATAACACATACTCTCGTGAATTAATAAATGCATGCACAAAAACGAAGCGGCCCTCTGGATCACGTCTCGCCTCCCTGGCCTCCCACCTGACCTCCTTGTGTATCAGTAGAGAAACCCCTCTAGAGTAGCTAGTGTGGAATGTGTGCAAGGACCATTGTACCCACGGTTTCTGCATACATCGAACTGTGTCCCTTGTTAAATGTGTCTCTATTAGTGCCACAACATGAGGGTGATATTTTTTTATCTGCGAGAATACCTTAATTTTCTTTCGTGGGGTCTTTATACCTCGTATGTTCCAGGTCATACATATAATTTCAGCCCCCATGTTCACTCTTAAAGGGAAAGTGAATGCATATCATTACTATTCGGGTGTAGTTCAGCGGCATCGCACAGAGCAAAGAGTCAGCATTAGCGGCAACCATACCTAGTAAACAATCTAATCTAATACATAAAACCAAACTGAACAAAACTTGAACAATAGGGGAGTATATTTCCATACTCCCACAGTCAAATTGAAAAAGGGATACCCTCACTGGATTCAGTGTCCGGTATTGTTGACATTCCCTGCACCCAAACAAAGAGCTCTATCTATACTGCCATTAGTCAGGGAGTCCAGGTTAGGAGTTTTCCGCATTTGACCCCACACGGGACCGCAGCCACTCGATCGCCTCCGCTGGGTCTGTGAAAAATAAGGAGGAGCCCTTATAAACAATACGGAGCCGGGCCGGATAAAGCATAGAGTAGACGATGTTCCTCTCTCTAAGTTGCTTCTTGACATCCATAAATCGTGCCCGCTGCTTTTGAAGCTCCATGGAAAAATCTGGAAAGATCGAAATGGTAGCATTATCGAATTTAATGAGGCCCTTCTGTCGCGCCAAGCGGAGGATGGCGTCTCTGTCTCTACAATTAAGGAGACGCGCCAGAAAGGGTCGCGGAGGGGCTCCAGGAGGGAGAGGTCTCGTCGGGACCCTGTGGGCCCTCTCCACCGAAAATGTCGAGGAGAATCCATCTCCCAATGTAGACTTAAGCCATTCCTCCAGAAATTGCTCAGGCTGCTGGCCCTCTGACCGCTCCGGGAGACCTATGATACGGATATTATTGCGGCGCAGTCTATTTTCTAAGTCGTCTGCCTTTTGCTTCCAGGCATTCACGGATCCAGCAGCTTTATTCAGTTTAGCTTCCATAGGGGTGATAGTGTCCTCTATATGAGACACCCTCGTTTCAACCTCTGAGATGCGCCCTCTCATAGCCTGCATGTCATGTCTCAGGCGCCCCACCTCGGTATGTACATCCTCTATTTTCTCCGTGAGAGATGATCTAGTGAGAGATATAGCTTGCATCAACTGCTCTGATGCCTGTTTAAGAGTCAGTTCATCCTCTCCTCTCTCCTCATTACCATCAGAGGGGCGACCTTTACGCTGAGATGGTGCGGGGTTATTTCTAAGACTGCGCACATTATCAGGGGGATCATCCTTGGCATATTTTTTTAATTTTTCAGCAGCTGCAGCTCCTCTAGGGTGCTGCATGGTGAGTGTTTACAAGAAGATTATGCAAAGCGACCTCAGGTGCAATTATGGGGAAGCTCAAAGTCACTTGTAGCACGCAGGCCGTGTAATTTCACAGTTACCCCCGGGGAAGCAGCTAAAAGGGGGTTAATCCCTGTAGTATTATGTCACTGGTAGGGAAAATGTCCACCCGACAGGGGGGCACAGGTCCCGCTTTTTCAGGGCACACACTGTACCACCCCTACTTCTTCAGGCGCCCATTCACCGCCCAGCGCCGCTGATGTGGTTAAAAGCGCAACTCCCTATCTGCCAGGGTGTGCGCTATATTAATGGCCGCTGCCCCAGGCACTTTCCAGCACCTATCAGTCCTCACCGCTTCTGCCTGCAAGCTTCCCGCCTCTCTCTCCAGCACCATCCACCGCCGTTACTTCTGAGGTGAGAGGAACCCAACAGAGAGCAGCGCTGTGATTCATGCGCCCTCCCTGCTCACACATGTAGGTGTCCCGCCGCTCTCACCAGCGCGGTCAGCCGCCGCCGCCTCCGGGATAACAGGGGGGTTCAGCTCCAGTAGTTGGCAGCACCGCGTCCTGTGCTCCCTGGCGCGTGCTCAGAAAATGGCCGCCGTCACCTGCGGGGATCTCCTGCCCGCTCCGGTTCCCGCGGCTCCCGACTCCACGGAGCTCTGCAGCGGTCTCCCAGAAGATCCAGGGGACTCTCTGGTATGTAGGGCTCAGGTTTGGGTTGGTACCGCTAGGTCCCGCTCAGTATTTATGGCAGATATGCCTCAGGATGTACGGAGCTCTCCTAAGATGCTTCCGTCTTCTTCGGCTACATAGCCACGCCCCCGCCCGAGGGCCATTTTGAGTACCTGGTTATGCCATTCGGGCTTTCCAATGCTCCATCAGTATTTCAGTCCTTTATGCATGACATCTTCCGAGAGTACCTGGATAAATTCCTGATTGTGTATTTGGATGATATTTTTGTCTTTTCGGATGATTGGGAGTCTCATGTGAAGCAGGTCAGAATGGTGTTCCAGGTCCTTCGTGCGAATTCCTTGTTTGTGAAGGGGTCAAAGTGTCTCTTTGGAGTTCAGAAGGTTTCATTTTTGGGGTTCATTTTTTCCCCTTCTACTATCGAGATGGACCCTGTTAAAGTCCAGGCCATTTACGATTGGACTCAGCCGACATCTGTGAAGAGCCTGCAAAAGTTCCTGGGCTTTGCTAATTTTTATCGGCGCTTCATCGCTAATTTTTCTACTGTTGCTAAACCGTTGACTGATTTGACCAAAAAGGGTGCTGATGTGGTCAATTGGTCTTCTGCAGCTGTAGAGGCTTTTCAGGAGTTGAAGCGTCGTTTTTCTTCTGCCCCTGTGTTGTGCCAGCCAGATGTTTCGCTCCCGTTTCAGGTTGAGGTTGATGCTTCTGAGATTGGAGCAGGGGCTGTTTTGTCGCAAAGAAGTTCTGATGGCTCTGTGATGAAGCCATGTGCTTTCTTTTCTAGAAAGTTTGATGTTGGTAATCGTGAGTTGTTGGCCATGAAGTGGGCATTCGAGGAGTGGCGTCATTGGCTTGAAGGAGCCAAGCATCGCGTGGTGGTCTTGACAGATCACAAGAATTTGACTTATCTTGAGTCTGCCAAACGGTTGAATCCGAGACAGGCTCGATGGTCGTTATTTTTCTCCCGTTTTGATTTTGTGGTTTCGTACCTTCCGGGCTCTAAGAATGTGAAGGCTGATGCCCTGTCAAGGAGTTTTGTGCCTGACTCTCCGGGTGTTCCTGAGCTGGCGGGTATTCTCAAAGAGGGGGTAATTTTGTCTGCCATCTCCCCTGATTTGCGGCGGGTGCTGCAAAAATTTCAGGCTGATAGACCTGACCGTTGCCCAGCGGAAAAACTGTTTGTCCCTGATAGATGGACTAGTAGAGTTATCTCTGAGATTCATTGTTCAGTGTTGGCTGGGCATCCTGGAATCTTTGGTACCAGAGATTTGGTGGCTAGATCCTTCTGGTGGCCGTCTTTGTCGCGGGATGTGCGTTCTTTTGTGCAGTCCTGTGGGACTTGTGCTCGGGCTAAGCCCTGCTGTTCTCGTGCCAGTGGGTTGCTTTTGCCCTTGCCGGTCCCGAAGAGGCCCTGGACGCATATTTCTATGGATTTTATTTCGGATCTCCCCGTCTCTCAAAAGATGTCGGTCATTTGGGTGGTTTGTGATCGCTTTTCTAAGATGGTCCATTTGGTACCTTTGTCTAAATTGCCTTCCTCCTCTGATTTGGTGCCATTATTTTTCCAGCATGTGGTTCGTTTACATGGTATCCCAGAGAACATCGTTTCTGACAGAGGTTCCCAGTTTGTTTCAAGGTTTTGGCGATCCTTTTGTGCTAGGATGGGCATTGATTTGTCTTTTTCCTCGGCTTTCCATCCTCAGACAAATGGCCAAACCGAACGAACTAATCAAACTTTGGAAACATATCTGAGATGCTTTGTTTCTGCTGATCAGGATGATTGGGTGTCCTTTTTGCCGTTGGCTGAGTTCGCCCTTAATAATCGGGCCAGCTCGGCTACTTTGGTTTCGCCGTTTTTCTGCAATTCTGGTTTCCATCCTCGTTTCTCTTCAGGGCAGGTTGAGTCTTCGGACTGTCCTGGTGTAGATACTGTGGTGGATAGGTTGCAGCAGATTTGGACTCATGTGGTGGACAATTTGACATTGTCTGTTGTGAATTCTGTGGCTGAATTCACTCCTGTGGTCACAAGTGGTACTGCAGCTTCTGAGCTTCCTACCTCAGGTGTTCTGGTGAGCTCGTTAACTGCTTCATTACTTAACTCCGCCTGATGCTGCTATCCTTGCTCCTTGTCAATGTTTCAGTGTTGGATCTGAGCTTCTCCTGATTGTTCCTGTGACCTGCTGCTCTGTATAGCTAAGTGCTTTTTGCTTTTTTGTTGCTTTTTTTCTGTCCAGCTTGTCTTTTGTTTTGCTGGAAGCTCTGAGACGCAAAGGGTGTACCGCCGTGCCGTTAGTTCGGCACGGTGGGTTTTTTTTGCCCCCTTTGCGTGGTTTTGCTTTAGGGTTTTTTGTAGACTGCAAAGTTCGCTTTACTGTCCTCGCTCTGTCCTAGAATATCGGGCCCCACTTTGCTGAATCTATTTCATCCCTACGTTTTGTCTTTTCATCTTACTCACAGTCATTATATGTGGGGGGCTGCCTTTTCCTTTGGGGAATTTCTCTGGGGCAAGTCAGGCCTATTTTTCTATCTTCAGGCTAGCTAGTTTCTTAGGCTGTGCCGAGTTGCCTAGGTAGTTGTTAGGCGCAATCCACAGCCGCTTTTAGTTGTGTTTAGGATAGGATCAGGTGTGCAGTCTACAGAGTTTCCACGTCTCAGAGCTCTTTCTTGTATTTTTGGGTATTTGTGAGATCACTGTGTGCGCTCTGATCGCTAAGCACACTGTGTTTCTGGATTGCCTTCATAACACCTTTCATTAGCAAACATAACAGTACAAGGAGCCCAAACTAATGATTCTCAATAGAGGGAAAGAAAAAGTTCTGACATCATTTTTTTTTTTTTTTTTTTCTGCTCTGTGTTCACTTTTTTTTTTTTTCCCCTAGACATTTGGGTGATTCTGGACACAGGTGTGGACATGGATATTCAGGGTCTGTGCTCTTCAATGGATAATCTCGTTATAAATGTACAAAAAATTCAAGATACTATTGATCAGAAATCTATGTTAGAACCAAGAATTCCTATTCCTGATTTGTTTTTTGGAGATAGAACTAAGTTTCTAAGTTTCAAAAATAATTGTAAGCTATTTCTGGCCTTGAAACCTCATTCTTCTGGTAATCCTATTCAACAGGTTTTGATTATTATTTCTTTTTTGCGCGGCGACCCTCAAGACTGGGCATTTTCTCTTGCGCCAGGAGACCCTGCATTGAGTAGTGTCGATGCGTTTTTGCTGGCGCTCGGATTGCTGTACGATGAGCCTAATTCAGTGGATCAGGCTGAGAAAAATTTGCTGGCTTTGTGCCAGGGTCAGGATGATTACATAGTTACATAGTTATTAAGGTTGAAGGAAGACTATATGTCCATCTAGTTCAACCCATAGCCTAACCTAACAGGCCCTAACATGTTGATCCAGAGGAAGGCAAAAAAACCCCATGTGCAAAGAGTAAGCTCCACATTGGGGAAAAAAATTCCTTCCCGACTCCACATACGGCAATCAGACTAGTTCCCTGGATCAACGCCCTATCAAGGAATCTAGTGTATATACCCTGTAACATCATACTTTTCCAGAAAGGTATCCAGTCCCCTCTTAAATTTAAGTAATGAATCACTCATTACAACATCACACGGCAGAGAGTTCCATAGTCTCACTGCTCTTACAGTAAAGAATCCGTGTCTGTTATTATGCTTAAACCTTTTTTCCTCCAACCGCAGAGGATGCCCCCTTGTCCCTGTTTCAGGTCTATGATTAAAAAGATCATCAGAAAGGTCTTTGTACTGTCCCCTCATATATTTATACATTAAAATGAGATCACCCCTTAGTCTTCGTTTTTCCAAACTAAATAGCCCCAAGTGTAATAACCTATCTTGGTATTGCAGACCCCCCAGTCCTCTAATAACCTTGGTCGCTCTTCTCTGCACCCGCTCCAGTTCAGCTATGTCTTTCTTATACACCGGAGACCAGAACTGTGCACAGTATTCTAAGTGTGGTCGAACTAGTGACTTGTATAGAGGTAAAATTATATTCTCCTCATGAGCATCTATGCCTCTTTTAATGCATCCCATTATTTTATTTGCCTTTGTAGCAGCTGCCTGACACTGGCCACTGAATTTAAGTTTGTCATCCACCCATACACCCAGGTCTTTTTCATTGACGGTTTTGCCCAGAGTTTTAGAATTAAGCACATAATTATACATCTTATTACTTCTACCCAAGTGCATGACCTTACATTTATCCCCATTAAAGCTCATTTGCCATTTATCAGCCCAAGCTTCTAGTTTACATAAATCATCCTGTAATATAAAATTGTCCTCCTCTGTATTGATTACCCTGCAGAGTTTAGTGTCATCTGCAAATATTGAAATTCTACTCTGAATGCCCCCTACAAGGTCATTAATAAATATGTTAAAAAGAAGAGGGCCCAATACTGACCCCTGTGGTACCCCACTGCTAACCGCTACCCAGTCCGAGTGTGCTCCATTAATAACCACCCTTTGTTTCCTATCCCTGAGCCAGCTCTCAACCCACTTGCACATATTTTCCCCTATCCCCATTATTCTCATTTTATGTATCAACCTTTTGTGTGGCACCGTATCAAAAGCTTTTGAAAAGTCCATAAACACTACATCCACTGGGTTCCCTTGGTCCAATCCGGAACTTACCTCTTCATAGAAACTGATCAAATTAGTCTGACATGAACGGTCCCTAGTAAACCCGTGCTGATACTGGGTCATGAGGTTATTCCTCTTCAGATACTCCAGTATAGCGTCCCTTAGAATGCCCTCCAGGATTTTACCCACAGTAGAGGTTAAGCTTACTGGCCTATAGTTTCCGAGTTCAGTTTTTGTTCCCTTTTTGAATATTGGCACCACATTTGCTATACGCCAGTCCTGTGGCACAGACCCTGTTATTATGGAGTCTTTAAAGATTAAAAATAATGGTCTATCAATGACTGTACTTAATTCCTGCAGTACTCGAGGGTGTATCCCATCCGGGCCCGGAGATTTGTCAATTTTAGTGATTTTTAGACGCCGCCGCACTTCCTGCTGGGTTAAGCAGGTGACATTTAATTGGGAATTTTTATCACTAGACATTTTGTCTGCCATGGGATTTTCTTGTGTAAATACTGATGAAAAAAAGTCATTTAGCATATTGGCTTTTTCCTCATCCTCATCCACCATCTCACCCAGACTATTTTTAAGGGGGCCAACACTATCATTTTTTAGTTTCTTACTATTTATGTAGTTAAAGAATATTTTAGGATTATTTTTACTCTCTCTGGCAATGAGTCTCTCTGTCTCAATCTTTGCTGCCTTGATTTGCTTTTTACAGAATTTATTTAATTTTCTGTATTTATTTAATGCCTCCTCACTACCTACTTCCTTTAATTCTCTAAATGCTTTCTTTTTGTCCCTTATTGCGCCCCTTACAGCTCTATTTAGCCATATTGGTTTCCTCCTATTTCTAATATGTTTATTCCCATACGGTATATACTGTGCACAGGTCCTATCCAGGATGCTAATAAACGTATCCCATTTTCTCTGTGTATGTTTGTGTCTCAGGATATCGTCCCAGTTAATTGCACCAAGATCCTCTCTCATCCGTTGGAAATTTGCCCTCCTGAAGTTTAGTGTCCTTGTAACCCCTCTACTACACATCTTTTTAAAGGATACATGAAAACTTATTATTTTGTGATCGCTATTTCCCAAGTAACCCCCAACCCTTATATTTGATATGCGGTCTGGCCTGTTGGTTAATATTAGGTCTAGCAGTGCCCCCCTTCTTGTTGGGTCCTGAACCAGTTGTGAAAGGTAATTGTCTCTCATAATTGTCAAAAACCGATTACCTTTGCTGGAACTGCAGGTTTCTGTTCCCCAATCTATTTCAGGGTAGTTGAAGTCCCCCATAATAATGACTTCTCCTTGAGTCGCAGCTTCATCTATTTGCTTTACGAGGATATTCTCCATTGCTTCCATTATTTTTGGAGATTTATAACAAACCCCTATCAGTAATTTATTATTTTTTCCCCCTCCCCTTATCTCCACCCACAGGGATTCTACATTTTCATTAAATTCACCTATATTATCGCGCAGGATGGGTTTTAAGGATGATTTTACATATAGACACACCCCTCCCCCTCGCTTATCTGTACGGTCATTTCTGAACAGGCTATAGCCCTGCAAGTTAACAGCCCAGTCATGGCTCTCATCCAGCCACGTTTCAGATATCCCCACCATGTCATAATTATGCTCCAACAACATTAGTTCTAATTCGTCCATTTTGTTGGCGAGGCTTCTGGCATTAGTATACATGCACTTTATGTTCCTCTCTGTACTTCTATTTCTTAAATTATTAACTGTTCTGACCCCACCCCCCATGCCACCGCCACCCCCAACTTCCTTATTTGTGCCCAGGACTCTGTCTGCACTATCTTCCCCTCCTATAAAATGAATACCCTCCCCCCCAATTCCTAGTTTAAACACTCCTCCAACCTTCTAGCCATTCTCTCCCCCAGCACAGCTGCACCCTCCCCATTGAGGTGCAGCCCGTCCCTAGCGTAGAGCCTGTAGCCAACTGAGAAGTCGGCCCAGTTCTGCAGGAACCCAAACCCCTCTTTCCTACACCAATTCTTGAGCCACTTATTAACCTCCCTAATCTCCCGTTGCCTCTCTGGCGTGGCACGTGGTACCGGCAGTATTTCGGAAAATACCACGTTGGAGGTCCTTGCTTTCAGCTTGCAGCCTAATTCCCTGAAATCATCTTTAAGGACCTTCCACCTACCTCTAACTTTGTCATTAGTGCCAATGTGCACCATGACCGCTGGGTCCTCACCAGCCCCTCCCAATAATATGCCTAGGTAGTTGTTAGGCGCAATCCACAGCCGCTTTTAGTTGTGTTTAGGATAGGATCAGGTGTGCAGTCTACAGAGTTTCCACGTCTCAGAGCTCTTTCTTGTATTTTTGGGTATTTGTCAGATCACTGTGTGCGCTCTGATCGCTAAGCACACTGTGTTTCTGGATTGCCTTCATAACACCTGTCATTAGCAAACATAACAATTGTCCCAGGAGAAGGCTCAATGTTTCGCTAACCGCCGGCGCTGTGTGGGTCCCCGACTTCGTTTTGGGGATTTGGTTTGGTTGTCGTCTCGTTATGTTCCTATGAAGGTTTCCTCTCCTAAGTTTAAGCCTCGTTTCATTGGTCCGTATAAGATTTCTGAGGTTATCAATCCTGTGTCATTTCGTTTGGCCCTTCCTGCTTCCTTTGCCATCCGTAATGTGTTCCATAGGTCGTTATTGCGGAGATACGTGGCGCCTGTGGTTCCATCCGTTGATCCTCCTGCCCCGGTGTTGGTTGAGGGGGAGTTGGAGTATGTGGTGGAGAAGATTTTGGATTCTCGTGTTTCGAGACGGAAACTCCAGTACCTGGTCAAGTGGAAGGGTTATGGTCAGGAAGATAATTCCTGGGTTTTTGCCTCTGATGTTCATGCTGCCGATCTGGTTCATGCCTTTCATTTGGCTCATCCTGGTCGGCCTGGGGGCTCTGGTGAGGGTTCGGTGACCCCTCCTCAAGGGGGTGAGTACTGTTGTGAATTCTGTTGTCGGGCTCCCTCCTGTGGTCATGAATGGTACTTCGGCTGGTTCTGTCCATGGACTTCCTCTGGTGGGTGTTTCTGAGTTTCCTTCCACAGGTGACGAGGTTAATTCGTTAGCTGCTGCTCTATTTCACTCCACTTAGATCTTTGCTCCATGACACCTGTCAATGTTTCAGTATTGGTCTAGTTCACTCCTGGATCGTTCTTGTGACCTGTCTTCCCAGCAGAAGCTAAGTTCCAGCTTGTATTTCTTTGGTTTGCTATTTTTCTGTCCAGCTTGCTATTTTTATTGTTGTCTTGCTTGCTGGAAGCTCTGGGACGCAGAGGGAGCGCCTCCGCACCGTGAGTCGGTGCAGAGGGTCTTTTTGCACCCTCTGCGTGGTCTTTTTGTAGGTTTTTGTGCTGACCGCAAAGTAACCTTTCCTATCCTTGGTCTGTTCAGTAAGTCGGGCCTCACTTTGCTAAATCTATTTCATCTCTGTGTTTGTATTTTCATCTTTACTCACAGTCATTATATGTGGGGGGCTGCCTTTTCCTTTGGGGAATTTCTCTGAGGCAAGGTAGGCTTTATTTTTCTATCTTCAGGGCTAGCTAGTTCCTTAGGCTGTGCCGAGTTGCATAGGGAGCGTTAGACGCAATCCACGGCTATTTCTAGTGTGTTTGATAGGATTAGGGATTGCGGTCAGCAGAGTTCCCACGTCCCAGAGCTCGTCCTTATTATCAGTAACTATCAGGTCATTCCGTGTGCTCTTAACCACCAGGTCCATTATTGTCCTGACCACCAGGTCATAACAGGGTAGTTAGTTCTCAGGCTGTGACGAGGTGTGTTGTGAATTCTGTTTTCAAACTCCCTCCTGTGGTCATGAATGGTACTTCGGCGAGTTCTGTTCATGGACTCCCTCTGGTGGCTGTGAGTGGAGCTGCTGCTTCTGAGGTTCCTTCCACAGGTGACGTAGTTTGTTCTTTGGCTGGCTGTTCTATTTAACTCCACTCAGATCGTTACTCCATGCCAGCTGTCAATGTTCTTGTACTGGTTCAGTTCGCTCTTGGATCTTTCTGGTGACCTGTCTACTCCAGCAGAAGCTAAGTCCCTGCTGGCTAATTATTTGTTAATTGTTTCCTTGTCCAGCTTGCTATCATGATTTTGTCTTGCTAGCTGGAAGCTCTGGGATGCAGAGTGGCACCTCCGCACCGTGAGTCGGTGCGGAGGTCTTTTTGCACACTCTGCATGGTTTTTTGTAGTTTTTTGTGCTGACCGCAAAGATACCTTTTCTATCCTCAGTCTGTTTAGTAAGTCTGGCCTCCCTTTGCTGAAACCTGTTTCATCTCTGTGTTTGTGACTTTCATCTTAACTCACAGTCATTATATGTGGGGGTCTGCCTTTTCCTTTGGGGAATTTCTGAGGCAAGGTAGGCTTTATTTTCTATCTCTAGGGCTAGTTAGCTCTTAGGCTGTGAAGAGGCGTCTAGGTCGTGTTAGGTACGCTCCACGGCTATTTCTAGTTGTGTGACAGGATTAGGGGTTGCGATCAGCAGAGTTCCCACTTCCCAGAGCTTGTCCTGTGTGAGTTTAACCATCAGGTCGTTCCGGGTGCTCTTAACCACCAGGTCCATAACAGTACAGCTGGCCCAAAGTATTAATGCATCTCAATAGAGGGATAAGAGAAGTTCTGAGACCATTTTTTTTTATCTCTGCAGTGTTTTTTGTCTTTCTTTTCCCCTTAACCTCTGGGTGGTTCGGAACACAGGTGTAGATCTGGACATTCAGGGTCTGTCCTCTTGTGTGGATCATCTCACGGCAAGGGTACAAAACATTCAAGATTTTGTGGTTCAGAATCCGATGTTAGAGCCTAGAATTCCAGTTCCTGATATGTTTTCTGGGGATAGATCTAAATTCCTGAATTTCAAAAATAATTGTAAACTGTTTCTAGCTTTGAAACCCCGCTCCTCTGGTGACCCCGTTCAACAAGTAAAAATCATTATTTCTTTGTTGCGTGGTGACCCTCAAGACTGGGCATTTTCCCTTGCGCCAGGTGATCCTGCATTGAGTTATGTTAATGCGTTTTTTTTCTGGCGCTTGGATTGCTTTATGATGAACCAAATTCAGTGGATCAGGCAGAGAAAATCTTGCTGGCTTTGTGTCAGGGTCAGGATGAAGCGGAGGTGTACTGTCAGAAGTTTAGAAAGTGGTCTGTGCTTGCTCAGTGGAATGAGTGTGCCCTGGCGGCAATTTTCAGAAAGGGTCTTTCTGAAGCCCTTAGGATGTCATGGTGGGATTTCCCACACCTGCTGGTCTGAATGAGTCTATGTCCTTGGCCATTCAGATCGATCGGCGCTTGCGTGAGCGCAAAGCTGTGCACCATTTGGCGGTATTCTCTGAGCATAGGCCTGAGCCTATGCAATGTGATAGGACTTTGACCAGAGCGGAACGGCAAGAACACAGACGTCGGAATGGGCTGTGTTTTTACTGTGGTGATTCCACTCATGCTATCTCCGATTGTCCTAAGCGCACTAAGCGGTTCGCTAGGTCTGCCACCATTGGTACGGTACAGTCTAAATTTCTTTTGTCCGTTACTCTGATTTGCTCTCTGTTGTCCTATTCTGTTATGGCATTTGTGGATTCAGGCGCTGCCCTGAATTTGATGGACTTGGAGTTTGCCAGGTGCTGTGGTATTTTCTTGGAGCCCTTGCAGTATCCTATTCCATTGAGAGGAATTGATGCTACGCCTTTGATAAGAATAAGCCTCAATACTGGACTCAATTGACCATGTGCATGGCTCCTGCACATCAGGAGGATATTCCCTTTTTGGTGTTTCATAATCTGCATGATGTGGTCGTTTTGGGGTTGCCATGGCTACAGGTCCATAATCCAGTATTGGATTGGAAATTTATGTCTGTGTCCGGCTGGGGTTGTCAGGGGGTACATGGTGATGTTCCATTGATGTCAATTTCGCCTTCCACTCCTTCTGAAGTCCCTGAGTTTTTGTCAGATTACCGGGATGTATTTGAAGAGCCCAAATCCGGTGCCTTACCTCCTCATAAGGATTGCGATTGTGCTATTAATTTGATTCCTGGTAGTAAGTTTCCTAAGGGCCGACTGTTTAATTTATCTGTGCCAGAGCACGCCGCTATGCGGAGTTATATAAAGGAATCCTTGGAGAAAGGTCATATTCGCCCGTCGTCATCACCGTTGGGAGCAGGGTTCTTTTTTGTGGCCAAGAAGGATGGCTCTTTGAGACCTTGTATTGATTACCACCTTCTTAATAAGATCACAGTCAAATTTCAGTATCCTTTGCCGCTGCTGTCTGATTTGTTTACTCGGATTAAGGGGGCTAGTTGGTTCACCAAGATAGATCTTCGAGGGGCGTATTTTGTGCGAATTAAACAGGGCGATGAATGGAAAACAGCATTTAATACGCCCGAGGGCCATTTTGAGTACCTGGTTATGCAATTCGGGCTTTCTAATGCTCCATCTGTGTTTCAGTCCTTTATGCATGACATCTTCCGATAGTACCTGAATAGATTCCTGATTGTATATTTGGATGATATTTTGGTCTTTTCGGATGATTGGGAGTCTCATGTGAAGCAGGTCAGAATGGTGTTCCAGGTCCTTCGTGCGAATTCCTTGTTTGTGAAGGGGTCGAAATGTCTCTTTGGGGTTCAGAAGGTTTCATTTTTGGGTTTCATTTTTTCCCCTTCTACTATCGAGATGGACCCTGTTAAAGTTCAGGCCATTTATGATTGGACTCAGCCGACATCTGTGAAGAGCCTTCAGAAGTTACTGGGCTTTGCTAATTTTTACCGTCGCTTCATCGCTAATTTTTCTTAGTGTTGTTAAACCATTGACTGATTTGACCAAGAAAGATGCTGATGTGGTCAATTGGTCCTCGGCGGCTGTAGAGGCTTTTCAGGAGTTGAAGCGTCATTTTTCTTCTGCCCGTGTTCTGCCAGCCAGATGTTTCGCTCCCGTTTCAGGTCGAGGTTGATGCTTCTGAGATTGGAGCAGGGGCTGTTTTGTCGCAAAGAAGTTCTGATGGCTCGGTGATGAAACCATGTGCCTTCTTTTCTAGAAAATTCTCACCTGCTGAGCACAATTATGATGTTGGCAATCGAAAGTTGTTGGCCATGAAGTGGGCATTCGGGGAGTGGCGACATTGGCTTGAAGGAGCCAAGCATCGCGTGGTGGTCTTGACGAATCACAAGAATTTGACTTATCTCGAGTCTGCCAAATGGTTTAATCCTAGACAGGCTCGATGGTCGCTGTTTTTCTCTCGTTTTGATTTTGTGGTTTCGTACCTTCCGGGCTCTAAGAATGTGAAGGCTGATGCCCTATCAAGGAGTTTTGTGCCTGACTCTCCGGGTGTTCCTGAGCCGGCGGGTATTCTCAAAGAGGGGGTAATTTTGTCTGCCACCTCCCCTGATTTGCGGCACGTGCTGCAGAAGTTTCAGGCTGATAGACCTGACCGTTGTCCAGCGGAGAAACTGTTTGTCCCTGATAGATGGACTAGTAGAGTTATCTCTGAGGTTCATTGTTCGGTGTTGGCGGGTCATCCTGGAATCTTTGGTACCAGAGATTTGGTGGATAGATCCTTTTGGTGGCCTTCTCTGTCACGGGATGTGCATTCTTTTGTGCAGTCCTGTGGGATTTGTGCTCGGGCTAAGCCCTGCTGTTCTCATGCCAGTGGGTTGCTTTTGCCCTTGCCGGTCCCGAAGAGGCCCTGGACGCATATTTCCATGGATTTTATTTCAAATCTCCCTGTATCTCAAAGGATGTCGGTCATTTGGGTGGTTTGTGATCGCTTCTCTAAGATGGTCCATTTGGTACCCTTGTCTAAATTGCCTTCCTCCTCTGATTTGGTGCCATTGTTTTTCCAGCATGTGGTTCGTTTGCATGGCATTCCGAAGAACATCGTCTCGGATAGAGGTTCTCAGTTTGTTTCGAGATTTTGGCGGTCCTTTTGTGCTAAGATGGGCATTGATTTGTCTTTTTCTTCGGCTTTCCATCCTCAGACAAATGGCCAAACCGAACGAACTAATCAGACTTTGGAGACATATCTGAGATGCTTTGTTTCTGCTGATCAGGATGATTGGGTGTCCTTCTTGCCTTTGGCTGAGTTCGCCCTTAATAATCGGGCCAGCTCGGCTACTTTGGTTTCGCCTTTTTTCTGTAATTCTGGTTTCCATCCTCGTTTCTCTTCAGGGCAGGTTGAGCCTTCGGACTGTCCTGGTGTGGATACGGTGGTGGACAGGTTGCAGAAGATTTGGACTCATGTGGTGGACAATTTAACATTGTCCCAGGAGAAGGCTCAACGTTTCGCTAACCGCCGGCGCTGTGTTGGTCCCCGACTTCGTGTTGGGGATTTGGTTTGGTTGTCATCTCGTCATGTTCCTATGAAGGTTTCCTCTCCTAAGTTTAAGCCTCGTTTCATTGGGCCATGTAAGATTTCTGATTTTCTTAATTCTGTGTCATTTCGTTTGGACCTTCCAGCTTGTTTTGCCATCCATAATGTGTTCCATAGGTCGTTATTGCGGAGATACGTGGCGCCTATGGTTCCCTCCGTTGATCCTCCTGCCCCGGTGTTGGTCGAGGGGGAGTTGGAGTATGTGGTGAAGATTTTGGATTCTCGTATTTCGAGACGGAAACTCCAGTACCTGGTCAAGTGGAAGGGTTATGGTCAGGAAGATAATTCCTGGGTTTTTGCCTCTGATGTTCATGCTGCCGATCTAGTTCGTGCCTTTCATTTGGCTCGTCCTGATCGGTCTGGGGGCTCTGGTGAGGGTTCGGTGGCCCCTCCTCAAGGGGAGGGTACTGTTGTGAATTCTGTTTTCGAACTCCCTCCTGTGGTCATGAATGGTACTTCGGCGAGTTCTGTCCATGGACTCCCTCTGGTGGCTGTGAGTGGAGCTGCTGCTTCTGAGGTTCCTTCCACAGGTGACGTAGTTTATTCTTTGGCTGGCTGTTCTATTTAACTCCACTCAGATCGTTACTCCATGCCAGCTGTCAATGTTCTTGTACTGGTTCAGTTCGCTCTTGGATCTTTCTGGTGACCTGTCTACTCCAGCAGAAGCTAAGTCCCTGCTGGCTAATTATTTGTTCATTGTTTCCTTGTCCAGTTGGCTATCATGATTTTGTCTTGCTAGCTGGAAGCTCTGGGATGCAGAGTGGCACCTCCGCACCGTGAGTCGGTGCGGAGGTCTTTTTGCACACTCTGCGTGGTTTTTTTGTAGTTTTTTGTGCTGACCGCAAAGATACCTTTTCTATCCTCAGTCTGTTTAGTAAGTCTGGCCTCCCTTTGCTGAAACCTGTTTCATCTCTGTGTTTGTGACTTTCATCTTAACTCACAGTCAATATATGTGGGGGTCTGCCTTTTCCTTTGGGGAATTTCTCTGAGGCAAGGTAGGCTTTATTTTCTATCTCTTGGGCTAGTTAGCTCTTAGGCTGTGAAGAGGCGTCTAGGTCGTGCTAGGTACGCTCCACGGCTATTTCTAGTTGTGTGACAGGATTAGGGGTTGCGGTCAACAGAGTTCCCACTTCCCAGAGCTTGTCCTGTGTGAGTTTAACCATCAGGTCGTTCCGGGTGCTCTTAACCACCAGGTCCATAACAGAGGTGCCTAGGGAGTGACAGGAGCATCCCACGGCTACTTCTAGTGTTGTGTTGAGCTTAGGGACTGCGGTCAGTACAGGCTCCACCTCCTTCAGAGCTCGTCCCATGTTGCTCCTAAACCACCAGTTCATAACAGTACAAGTGGCCAAAAATGAATTAAATGCATCTCAAAAGAAGGAAAAAAAAATTCTGAGCCATTTTTTTTCTGTGCTCTGTTTTGTCTTTTTTTTCCTCTTGATCTCTGGGTGGTTCAGGATTTATGCTCTGGCATGGATGTTCAGAGTTTGTTTTCTCGTGTGGATCAACTTGCTGCAAGAGTACAGAGTATCCAAGATTATGTTGTCCAGACTCCGGCTTTGGAGCCTAAAATTCCTACTCCTGATTTGTTTTTTTGGGGACAGATCCAAGTTTTTGAACTTTAAAAATAACTGCAAATTGTTTTTTTCTTTGAAACCCCGTTCTTCTGGTGATCCCATTCAGCAAGTTAAAATCATCATATCCTTGCTGCGTGGTGACCCTCAGGACTGGGCATTCTCCCTTGAATCAGGGGATCCGGCATTGCTGAATGTAGACGCATTTTTTCAAGTGCTCGGATTATTGTATGACGAACCTAATTCTGTGGATCATGCAGAAAAAATCCTGTTGGCCCTGTGTCAAGGTCAGGAAGCGGCAGAATTATACTGCAAGAAATTTAGGAAATGGTCTCTGCTCATTAAATGGAATGAGGATGCTCAGGCTGCTATTTTCAAAAAAGGTCTTTCTGAAGCCTTTAAAGATGTTACGGTGGGTTTCCCTACGCCTGCTGGTTTGAGCGAATCTATGTCTCTAGCCATTCAGATTGATCGGCGTCTGCGCGAGCGCAAAGCTGTGCACCATATGGTAGTGTCCTCTGAGCAGAGTCCTGAGCCTATGCAATGTGATAGGATTTTGACTAGAACAGAACGACAGGAATTCAGACGTCAGAATAGGCTGTGTTTTTACTGTGGTGATTCTGCTCATATTATTTCTGATTGCCCTAAGCGTACTAGGAGGGTCGCTAGGTCTGTTACCATCAGTACTGTACAGCCTAAATTTCTTTTATCTGTGACCCTGATTTGCTCATTATCGTCCTTTTCTGTCATGGCATTTGTGGATTCAGGCGTTGCCCTGAACTTAATGGACGTAGAATTCGACAGGCGCTGTGGTTTTTCCTTGCAGCCTTTGCAGAGCCCTATTCCTTTGAGGGGCATTGATGCTACACCATTGACCAAGGATAAACCTCAGTACTGGACGCAGATGACCATGTACATGGCTCCAGCACATCAGGAAGATTGCCGTTTTCTGGTGTTGCATAACCTGCATTATGTTGTTGTACTGGGTTTTCCATGGTTACAGGAACATAATCCGGTGCTGGATTGGAAAACTATGTCTGTAAATAGTTGGGGTTGTCAGGGGGTACATAGTGACGTTCCTTTGATGTCAATTTCCTCTTCCCCCTCTTCTGAGGTCCCTGAGTTTTTGTCGGATTTCCAGGATGTATTTGATGAGCCCAAGTCCAGTTCCCTTCCTCCACATAGGGACTGTGATTGTGCTATTAACTTGATTCCAGGTTGTAAGTTCCCTAAGGGCCGACTTTTCAATCTGTGTGTGCCAGAGCATGCCGCCATGCGGAGTTATGTTAAGGAATCTTTGGAGAAAGGGCATATTCGGCCGTATTCGTCACCATTGGGAGCGGGTTTCTTTTTTGTTGCTAAGAAGGATGGCTCCTTGAGACCCTGTATAGATTATCGTCTTCTTAATAAGATCACGGTCAAATTCCAATACCCCTTGCCTTTGCTTTCTGATTTGTTTGCTCAGATTAAGGGGGCTAGTTGGTTTACTAAGATTGACCTTCGAGGGGCATATAATCTTGTTCGTATTAAACAGGGTGACGAATGGAAAACTGCATTTAATACGCCCGAAGGCCATTTTGAATACCTCGTGATGCCATTCGGGCTCTCTAATGCTCCATCTGTGTTCCAATCTTTCATGCATGATATTTTCCGCAACTATCTTGATAAATTCATGGTTGTATATTTGGATGATATTTTGATTTTTTCCGATGATTGGGAGTCTCATGTGAAGCAGGTCAGGATGGTATTCCAGATCCTTCGTGATAATGCTTTATTTGTGAAGGGGTCTAAGTGCCTATTCGGAGTTCAGAAGGTCTCTTTTTTGGGTTTTATTTTTTCTCCCTCGTCTATGGAAATGGATCCTGTTAAGGTCCAAGCTATTCATGACTGGATTCAACCCACATCTGCGAAGAGCCTTCAAAAATTTTTGGGCTTTGCTAATTTCTATTGCCGTTTCATTGCCAACTTTTCCAGTGTGGTTAAGCCCCTTACTGATTTGACGAAGAAAGGCGCTGATGTGACGAATTGGTCCTCTGCAGCTGTTGAGGCCTTTCGGGAGCTTAAACGCCGATTTACTTCTGCCCCTGTGTTGCGTCAGCCGGATGTTTCTCTTCCTTTTCAGGTTGAGGTTGACGCTTCTGAGATTGGGGCAGGGGCCGTTTTGTCTCAGAGGGATTCTGATGGTTCTTTGATGAAACCGTGTGCTTTTTTTTCCAGAAAGTTTTCGCCTGCGGAACGCAATCATAATGTCGGCAATCGAGAGTTGTTGGCTATGAAGTGGGCGTTTGAGGAGTGGCGACATTGGCTTGAGAGAGCTAAGCATCGCGTTGTGGTCTTGACTGATCATAAGAATCTGATTTACCTCGAGTCGGCCAAGCGGCTGAATCCTAGACAGGCTCGATGGTCCCTGTTTTTCTCCCGTTTTGATTTTGTGGTCTCGTATCTTCCGGGATCTAAGAATGTTAAGGCTGATGCCCTCTCTAGGAGTTTTTTGCCTGATTCTCCTGGAGTCCTTGTGCCGGTTGGCATTCTTAAGGAAGGGGTGATTCTTTCTGCCATCTCCCCTGATTTGCGGCGGGTGCTTCGGGAATTTCAGGCTGATAAGCCTGACCGCTGTCCAGTGGGGAAGCTGTTTGTTCCTGATAGATGGACAAGTAAGGTAATTTCTGAGGTTCATTGTTCAGTGTTGGCTGGTAATCCTGGGATTTTTGGTACCAGAGATTTGGTTGCTAAGTCCTTTTGGTGGCCTTCCTTGTCGCGCGATGTGGGTGCTTTTGTGCAGTCCTGTGGGACTTGCGCCCGGGCCAAGCCTTGCTGTTCCCGCGCTAGTGGGTTGCTTTTGCCTTTGCCGGTCCCTGAGAGGCCCTGGACGCATATTTCCATGGATTTTATTTCGGATCTTCCTGTTTCCCAGAAGATGTCTGTTATCTGGGTTGTTTGTGACCGGTTCTCTAAAATGGTCCATCTGGTACCTTTGCCTAAGTTGCCTTCCTCCTCAGATTTGGTTCCATTGTTTTTTCAGCATGTGGATCGTTTGCATGGCATTCCGGAGAATATTGTGTCTGACAGAGGTTCTCAGTTTGTCTCTAGGTTTTGGCGGGCCTTTTGTGCTAGGATGGGCATTGATTTGTCTTTTTCTTCGGCGTTTCATCCTCAGACTCAGTAGCGTAGCTACCAGGAGGGCAGAGGGTGCAGTCGCCCCGGGCCCACAGGGGCCCACCTGGAGCTATGCTACACCTAATTATATCAGCATGCGCAGCCCGCGGTAGAGAAGAGGGAGACATGATCTCCCTGCACTACCGCGGGCAGTGGCTGAAGAGAGAGGAACATATTCTCCCCCCCCCCCCCATGCTGATACACGCTGAGCACCAGCACTGTACCTGACAGCTGCCTGCCTTCAGTATACTGCAGTCAGACACGCCCACAGTGCACGCTGAGTACTGGGCATGCCATGTCTGTTGCAGAGCAGACAGGAAGGAGTGAGAGAGAGGAGCAGGACACAGAGGTGTAAGTACAGCTCACACTACTACTCTACTCTGCTGCTCTCCTGATAAGACCAAGCAGGATTCCTGTGCTGTATCTTATTCTGCAGTTTCTAAGGCACTGAAGATTTACGGCAGCTGCTCAGTAATGTGCACTCATAGAGTGAGTGACCCTGGCTGCAGGACCCCACAGATGAGGATCTACCGTATGTCTCTTCTCTATATATACCATATATGGGAAAGAGTCAAATATCCTTCTGTGGGGTCCTGCAGCCAGGGTCACGACTTTCAATGCACATTACTGACCAGTCTTGTCAGTATATATATATGTATATATATATATATATATATATATATATCTATATACATAATTGTCTAAGGGGTACTTCCGTCTGTCTGTCCTTCTGTCACGGTTATTCGTTCGCTGATTGGTCTCGGCAGCTGCCTGTCATGGCTGCCACGACCAATCAGCGACGGCCACAGTCCGATTAGTCACTCCCCTACTCCCCTGCACTCACTGCCTGGCGCCCGCTCCGTAATCCCCTCCGCTCACCGCTCACACAGGGTTAATGGCAGCGGTAACGCCCACGGTGTAACTCGCTCCGTTACCGCTGCTATTAACCCTGTGTGTCCCCAACTATTTACTATTGATGCTGCCTATAATAGTAAAAATAGGTCATGTTAAAAATAATTAAAAAAAAACAAAAAACCTGCTATACTCACCCTCCGCCGCCTTTCCCGCTCCTCTGGACGCTCCCGGGACCGCGCCATTGCAAGCGGCAGCTTCCGCTCCCAGGGCTGGTGTGCGACAAGGACCTGCCGTGAAGTCGCGGTCATGTGACCGCGACGTCATCATAGGTCCTGCTCACACCAGCCCTGGGAGCGGAAGCGTGCGCTTGCAATGACGCGGTCCCGGGAGCATCCAGAGGAGCGGAAAAGGCGGCGGAGGGTGAGTATAGCAGGACTTCCAACGGGCCTTCGGAAGGTGAGTATATGTTTATTTGTTTTTTTAAGTCTCTATACTACGTGGCTCTGTGCTGGGCAATATACCATGTGGCTGGGCAATATACTACGTGACTGGGCAATATACTACGTGGCTGGGCAATATACTACGTCGCTGGGCAATATACTATGTGACTGGGCAATATACTCCGTCGCTGGGAAATATAGTACGTGACTGGGCAATATACTACGTGACTGGGCAATATACTACATGGCTGGGCAATAAACTACGTGACTGGGCAATAAACTACGTGACTGGGCAATATACTACGTGGCTGGGCAATATACTACGTGGGCTGTGCAATATACTACGTGGCTGTGCAATATACTACGTGGACATGCATATTCTAGAATACCCGATGCGTTAGAATCGGGCCACCATCTAGTATATACAGTATATGTATATATATATATATATATATAATTGCCTAAGGGTTTTTCCGTCTGTCTGTCTGTCTGTCTGTCTGTCTGTCTTTCTGTCTGTCTGTCTGTCTGTCCTGGAAATCCTGTGTCTCTGATTGGTCGAGGCCGCCAGGCCTCGACCAATCAGCGACGGGCACAGCATCGACGTAGAAATCCCGCGTCCCTGATTGGTCGAGGCCGGCAGACTTCGACCAATCAGTGACCGGCACAGCGACGATGATGTTATAAAGGATGTAGACATCCCGCGTCTCTGATTGGTCGAGGCCGCCAGGCCTTACACAATGCACGGGAAGTTGCCCTTCTATATATATAATTGTCTAAGGGTTTTTCCGTCTGTCTGTCTGTCCTGGAAATCCCGCGTCTCTGATTGGTCGAGGCCGCCAGGCCTCGACCAATCAGCGACGGGCACAGCGACGATAATGTCATAATGGTTGCCATGGCGACGATGATGTCATAAAGGTTGCCTCGACCAATCAGCGACGGGCACAGCGACGATAATGTCATAATGGTTGCCATGGCGATGATGATGTCATAAAGGTTGCCTCGACCAATCAGCGACGGGCACAGTCTGCCGCGAATTCTGGAATCATCATTGTCCATATACTACGGGGACATGCATATTCTAGAATACCCGATGCGTTAGAATCGGGCCACAATCTAGTATATATATATATATATATATATAAGACACTGGTCTGATAAGACCCCGACCCATATATATGTTCTATCCTGTAGCCTGGGTCAGGATCCTATCAGACCAGTGTCTGCATGATTTCATATCAGTAAATCTAAGGTGGTAAACACGAAAAATAAAAAACACGAAATATGAAAAATAAAAGGTAAAACCTTTTATTAAAAAAGTTGAGGATGAATATATATTTACTATATGGAGGCCGGATGCTATCGCATTGGGAGGGCGGTAATGTCACGATGAGGGCAGGCTTTGTAGCGTTGAGAATCTCTCCCCCCCCATGTGCTCTCTCCGTCTGTGCTCTCTTCTTTGACCTGTCTACCCCATGTGCTATGCGCTCCTCTTGTACAAAGATGGCGGCGGTCAGTGAGTAATTCGGCTGATCCCGGCAGTGGCATGTTTGCAACGGTGTTCCGCTGGTGGTACCGCTCATGAGGATGAGTATAAAGTGTGTGTGTGTGTACTGCCTACGGCGTATACAGTGTGTGTGGTGCGTACGGCGTATACAGTGTGTGGTGCGTACGGCATATACAGTGGGTGTGTGGTGCGTACGGCGTATACAGTGTGTGTGGTGGACGGTGTTCAGCTGGTAGTACCACGCAAGAGGCTGGTACCGTAAACAGTTTCCAAATTGAGACACCCATCACTTGAGTGTCCCAAAATGGAGGTCGGTGAACTTCCGCCTCTTAGAATTCTGGGATCTGGACACATCTGGACGGAACAGGATGTGAAGACATTACAAGGTAAGTATATATTAAGATGAAAAATAGCCAGACAGAAGAAAATAGAAACAGCAAGTAGGTGCATATAGAAAATCACATATGGGTGCGGGTCCATTTACATATACTCAATCTAGACCACAAGATCCCCAAGGGGAAGAAGAGGAAAAAGGAACAGAAGAGCCAGGGGGTGTACTTTTTTCTTTAGATTGGTAATATTCTACCTCCCCCTCTTTTTTCTGATTCCCTCATTTCCATTTCCCTCTTTGGGGTCTTGTCCAGACAAGAGTATTCCTTTAGGGTTACCTGGACACATTCAGGGAGCTATACCCATATGATGGCCTCTATACACACCCACTGGCTGTTTCTTCTATTTATGTCTTTGTCATATATTTCAGGGCTGTGCAAGTATCAGCCCCCAGAGAGGGACAGACAGTGACCAGAATCCAAGGAGTGGGAGCTACAGCGGGTTCCATTATACAGCGTGGACACTAATGCATGGGTTATTATACAGTGTGGAAGCTAATGGAGGGGTCATTATACAGTGTAGTAGATAATGTGGGGGCCGTTACACAGCGTGGGACCTAAGGCAGGAGTCATTATACAGTGTGGGAGCAAACGCAGGGGTCACTATACAGTTTGAAGGTTGCTGTCGGGCCATCATACAGTGTAGGGGCCTATATACAGTGTGGGGACTAATGTGGGGGCCTGTAAAGAGTTTGGGACTACTGTGAGAGCACAAAGGAGACATTGTACTATGTAAGGGCACAGTGGTGGCATTACTATGTGATGCAGTATGAGGAGCATTGCATTTGTACCACACAGCAGGAGCAGTAATAGGGACACATACGGCAGCAGCGGCTCAGTATTGGGGTATCAGCAGGATGAGGAGTTTGTGCAGGTTGGGAATAGATGGTGATGGCTGGAATATGAGAAGTGAAATGTGTCTTTGTTGTAATTTCTGCAGACGAGTCCTGGGTGGAGAAGTCGCCATGTCGGTCTGGACCAGATGGAAAAGGCTGGAAAAGTGAACGATTCCATCAGAAAGAACGTCAGTGGTAAGTCACCATCTATAACTATGCTGTAATCACTTGTATGCTTTGTAGGACTGGTATCTACCCCTATATGGTCACAATATGGTGGTAATATCAGTGTTGGTCTTGTGGAGATGTTTTTTTTTTTTAGTTGCAGCAGGATCATCTGCTGACTTTCTCCTACGTCCACTATTAGGGTGCATCACCATAGTTGTAATCAGAGGTTAGGGGCCCACTCAGATGTCTCGCCCCCCCTGGGCTGAACCCCTAGCTACGCCTCTGCTCAGACTAATGGCCAAACTGAGCGAACTAATCAGACCTTGGAGACCTATTTGAGATGCTTTGTGTCTGCTGATCAGGATGATTGGGTGGCTTTCTTGCCGTTGGCCGAGTTTGCCCTTAATAATAGGGCTAGTTCGGCTACTTTGGTTTCACCTTTCTTTTGTAATTTTGGTTTTCATCCTCGTTTTTCTTCGGGGCAGGTTGAGCCTTCTGATTGTCCTGGTGTGGATTCTGTGGTGGACAGGCTGCAGCAGATTTGGACTCATGTGGTGGACAATTTGACGTCTCAGGAAAAGGCTCAACGTTTTGCTAACCGCCGTCGGTGTGTTGGTCCCCGGCTTCGTGTGGGGGATTTGGTTTGGTTGTCTTCTCGTCATGTTCCTATGAAGATTTCTTCCCCTAAGTTTAAGCCTCGGTTTATTGGTCCTTATAAGATTTCTGAAATTATCAATCCAGTGTCTTTTCGTTTGGCTCTTCCAGCCTCTTTTGCCATTCATAATGTTTTCCATAGATCTTTGTTGCGGAGATATGTGGTGCCCGTTGTTCCCTCGGTTGATCCTCCTGCCCCGGTGTTGGTTGAGGGAGAGTTGGAATATGAGGTTGAGAAGATTTTGGATTCTCGTTTTTCAAGGCGGAGGCTTCAGTATCTTGTCAAGTGGAAGGGTTAAGGCCAGGAGGATAATTCTTGGGTTGTTGCCTCCGATGTCCATGCCACCAATTTGGTTCGTGCTTTTCACTTGGCTCGTCCTGATCGGCCTGGGGACTCTGGTGAGGGTTCGGTGAACCCCTCCTCAAGGGGGGGGGGGTACTGTTGTGAATTCCGCTCTTGGGCTCCCTCCGGTGGTTGTAAGTGGCACTTTTGTGAGTTCTGCTCTTGGGCTCCCTCCGGTGGTTTTAAGTGGAATGGCAGCTCCTTGGATTTAGCAGTCTGCAGCTGCTTCCACTGATTGTCTTTCTGCTCGGCTATTTATGCCTGGCTCTTCCCTTCAGCCAGTGCCACTTGTCAATGGTTCCTGGTTGGATTCACATCTCTCTTGGATTTCCCTGATATCCTGACCAGTTCAGCAAAGTTAAGTCCTTGCTTTGCTCTTTTCTGTCCACATGTTGTGGACTTATTCATTCTGTGCATTCTATGTTTTGTCCAGCTTGTCAGTATGGATTAATTCAGTTAAGCTGGAAGCTCTGGGAAGCAGATTTACCCTCCACACCTTTAGTCAGATGTGGAGATTTTTGTAAGCTCTGTGTGGATTTTTGTAGTTTTTAATACTGACCGCACAGTATTCTATCCTGTCCTATCTATCTAGCTAGACTGGCCTCCTGTGCTACATCCTGGTTTCATTCTGTGTATGTCTTTTCCCTCTCCACTCACAGTCATTACTTGTGGGGGGCTATCTATCCTTTGGGGATTTTCTCTGAGGCAAGATAGTTTTCCTGTTTCTATCTTTAGGGGTAGTTAGTTCTCAGGCTGTGACGAGGTGCCTAGGGAGTGACAGGAGCATCCCACGGCTACTTCTAGTGTTGTGTTGAGCTTAGGGACTGCGGTCAGTACAGGCTCCACCTCCTTCAGAGCTCGTCCCATGTTGCTCCTAAACCACCAGTTCATAACAGACACCCACTGACCTCCGTATCTCCACAATCTGCCCATGGGTAGGCCATTATACTATATAGAGTCTGTCTATATCATTGTTCTCCCTCACCACCCCCATCGTTATCCTTTACACCACCTCCATCATTGCCTTCTTCCCACCACCCCCATCATTGCCCTTTCCACCACCTCCTTCATTACCTTCTCCCCACCACCCCCATAATTGTCCTTTCCACCACCTCCATCATTGCCTTCTTCCCCACCTCAATCATTGTTCTCCCCCACCACCTCCATCATTGTCCTTTCCACCACCTCCATAATTGCCTTCTCCTCCACCACCCCCATCATTGCCCTTTCCACCACCTCCATCATTGCTTTCTCCCCCACCACCCCCATCATTGCCCATTCCACCACCTCCAACATTACCTTCTCCCCCACCAACCCCATCATTGCCCTCTCCACCACCTCCATCATTTTCTCTCCACCACCCCAAACATTTCCATCTCCAACACCCAAATCATTGTTTTCCCCCACCACTCCCATAATTCCCCACCACACCCATCATTGTCCTTTAAACCACCTCCATCATTGCCTTCTCCCCCGCCACACCATCATTGCCCTTTCCACCACCATCACCATCATAGTCCTTTCTACCACCACCATTGCTGCCCTTTCTACCACCTCCATCATTGCTTTCTCCCCCACAACCCAATCATTGCCCATTCAACCACCTCCATCATTGCCTCCTCCCCCACCACTCCGATCATTGTCCTTTTCACCACCTACACACACACACACACACCACCGCTCACCTCCACACACACATACAGAGCACCACTCACCTTTCTGCACACTAGCCGGCAGCTGCAGCGCACACAAACACACACTCGCACAGAGCACCACTCACCTCTCCACATGTTCCTCGCAGCCGCAGCATCTTCATCACTGGCAGCTTCCTTACTGTGACACAGAAGCGCGCTGAATGATGACATCATCCAGCCGCAGAACTGTGACAGGAAGCGCGGCCAGGAAGCAGGATGGATCACTACAGCTCCACTGCCTACAAGAGAAAATTGCTCCCTGTCCGCCTCACATGAGGGCAATATGGCCAGGGGCACCCCGGAGCCCCAGGGCCGGATAAATAGGCCAGATTGCCCTCATTGTTAGTGTAGGGAGGAGAGGCAAACTTGCGGTCTCTTTTGCATGTCTGGTCCAGAACTGTCAGGGCTGTCACCATCGTTTCAGGGGGAAGAGATTTTGGACCGGAGCAGTTCAGGACACCTGACTGATGGGGGCGGGTCCGACATAAACAGCAGTCTGAGTGGGAAGACGGGACACTTGGAGGTGAACGAGCTTGTGACTAGTGAGACGGTTGACTCCCTCTTGTCAGACCCACGCCATCTAGCTGTCCCTGTACCCCCGGCTAGCGATACTGCCGACACAGACTACCCCCCGCACAGAGACATCCGCACCGGGTAGTGACCAGGATAGAGTGCATACCTTGGCTCCGCTCACCACCACGGAGGCACTGCTTAGTTCCATCCTTGCGGTGCCTGCTAAGGACCGGCCTGTGCCTATGTTTGCTGGACTGTGTGCTTCAACTGTGGCCTTGTCTACTGAACTTTCCGCTTCTTCCGCTGTGACGCCGGCCATCATCTCTACCCCACCGTGTGCCTGGATCAGGAGATCACGTGCCGGAGGACCCGGAGGATTTGTCGTTGCAAGGAGACAGTGCATCGCCCCCCTTGAGAAAGGAGTCCGAAACGCGCGTTGGGGCGGACGCGCTGCTGCGGGTACCAGTGGCACATCTACCACAGTTGGGAACAGGTAATTACCTAGGCATTTGCCAATTATTATGCGGCTTTTTAGCCGAGCAGTATACCGGCTGTGGTGATGTATGTGAGTGCCTGAGGTGGTGGCAGTATAATATAGGAAGCAAATACTGAAGGAACTATATTTCAGTCTAATCACAGAATTAAATATATTGCTTACATTAGGCTCGACTTTGTGCAGATTATAAATGTGAATAGTATTATTATCGGCTATCCCCCAGGATATTTCTAAAATATTTTACTATTATTATTGTAGCCATGTATTACCCGTGGTTGTGCGTGGTTATGGGTGATTGTGAGTAATGGGTATTTTTGTCCCTCTTTATATACACCGTGGTAATATGTTTTTAATTACGTTTCTTAATAAACATTGTGGTTTTATTCAATTATGGCCTTCTGATCATCTTTTTGTGTTGTTGTCTATGTAGTAGTTGGTGATAGGCTCTATAGTCCTATTGTAGATAACATGGTATATAAATAGAGATTTTTCTAATTATACTTTAGATCACTGCGATTACCATGTTTATGTGTCATATTTATCTCTAGATTAGTTCCATCCTTGCGGTGCCTGCTACCGGCCTGTGCCTGTGGCTATGTTCACTGGACTGTGTGCTTCAACTGTGGCCTTGTCTACTGAACTTTCCGTTTCTTCCGCTGTGCCGCCGGCCATCATCTCTACCCCACCGTGTGCCCGGATCAGGAGATCACGTGCCGAAGGACCCGGAGGATTCGTCGTTGCAAGGAGACAGTGCATCTCCCCCCGGCCGAGGGATCTTCCAGCCACCTTCCTCCAGCGCACAGAGACTGATAACCTGTTATTTTCTTTTGCATTTGACTTTCCCCTATCCTCAAGTTCACATCCTTTACCCCTTGCTTGTACCATTAATGTTTATATTTATAAAGAACCTGTTAACCCTTGCTCTGCCTCCTGTGTGTCACTGCATCATACGCACCTGCTAGCATCCTACACTAGCAGTCCTGCAGGGGCCCCCCTTCATTTCCGGGCCCCGGTGCAGCCGCATGGGCTGCACATGCGGTATGTCCGCAGCTGCATCTTATTGAGGTAACACTAGAATTTAATTCTATGCAACCGGTGAACAAGGCACACAGATGCGGATATTGGCATTGGGCAGAAGCCAACATAGTGCAAACAATATGACTTCAAGGTGTTCTTATAAGCAGAGATTATTCCACATAGATTTACTGAGTTCAATCAAATATGCAGGGAACACTTGTGTATATCCGTAATTCCTCTTCTATTAACCCCTTTACCCCCAAGGGTGGTTTGCACGTTAATGACCGGGCCAATTTTTACAATTTTGACCACTGTCCCTTTATGAGGTTATAACTCTGGAACGCTTCAACGGATCCCAGTGATTCTGACATTGTTTTCTCATGACATATTGTACTTCATGACAATGGTAAAAATTCTTTGATAGTACCTGCGTTTATTTGTGAAAAAAACGGAAATTTGGCGAAAATTATGAAAATTTCGCAATTTTCCAACTTTGAATTTTTATGCAATTAAATCACAGAGATATGTCACACAAAATACTTAATAAGTAACATTTCCCACATGTCTACTTTACATCAGCACAATTTTGGAACCAAAATTTTTTTTTGTTAGGGAGTTATAAGGGTTAAAAGTTGACCAGCAATTTCTCATTTCTACAACACCATTTTTTTTAGGGACCACATCTCATTTGAAGTCATTTTGAGGGGTCTATATGATAGAAAATACCCAAGTGTGACACCATTCTAAAAACTACACCCCTCAAGGTGCTCAAAACCATATTCAAGATGTTTATTAACCCTTCTGGTGCTTCACAGGAATTTTTTGAATGTTTAAATAAAAATGAACATTTAACTTTTTTTCACAAAAAAATTAATTCAGCTCCAATTTGTTTTATTTTACCAAGGGTAACAGGAGAAAATGGACCCCAAACATTGTTGTACAATTTGTCCTGAGTACGCCAATACCCCACATGTGGGGGTAAATCACTGTTTGGGCGCATGGCAGAGCTCGGAAGAGAAGGAGCGCCATTTGACTTTTCAATGCAAAATTGACTGGAATTGAGATGGGACGCCATGTTTCGTTTGGAGAGCCCCTGATGTGCCTAAACATTGAAACCCCCCACAAGTGACACCATTTTGGAAAGTAGACCCCCTAAGGAACTTATCTAGAGGTGTGGTGAGCACTTTGACCCACCAAGTGCTTCACAGAAGTTTATAATGTAGAACCGTAAAAATAAAAAATCATATTTTTTCACAAAAATTATATTTTCGCCACCAATTTTTTATTTTCCCAAGGGTAAGAGAAGAAATTGGACCCCAAAAGTTGTTGTACAATTTGTCCTGAGTACGCTGATAGCCCATATGTGGGGGTAAACCACTGTTTGGGCGGATGGGAGAGCTCGGAAGGGAAGGAGCGCCGATTGACTTTTCAATGCAAAATTGACAGGAATTGAGATGGGACGCCATGTTGCGTTTGAAGAGCCACTGATGTGCCTAAACATTGAAACCCCCCACAAGTGACACCATTTTGGAAAGTAGACCCCCTAAGGAACTTATCTAGAGGTGTGGTGAGCACTTTGACCCACCAAGTGCTTCACAGAAGTTTATAATGCAGAGCCGTAAAAATAAAACAAAATTTTTTTCCCACAAAAATTATTTTTTTAGCCCCCAGTGTTGTATTTTCCCGAGGGTAACAGGAGAAATTGGACCCCAAAATTTGTTGCCCAATTTGCCCTGAGTGCGATGATACACCATATGTGGGGGGAACCACTGTTTGGGCACATGGGAGGGCTCGGAAGGGAAGGAGTGCCATTTGAATGCAGACTTAGATGGAATGGTCTGCAGGTGTCACATTGCGTTTGCAGAGCCCCTAATGTACCTAAACAGTAGAAACCCCCCACAAGTGACCATTTTGGAAAGTAGACCCCCTTAGGAACTTATCTAGATGAGTGCTGAGCGCTTTGACCCACCAAGGGCTTCACAGAAGTTTATAATGGAGAGCCGTAAAAATAAAACAAAAATTTCTTCCCACAAAAATTATTTTTTAGCCCCCAGTTTTGTATTTTCCCGAGGGTAACAGGAGAAATTGGACCCCACAATTTGTTGTCCAATTTGTCCTGAGTGCGCTGATACCCCATATGTGGGGGGGAACCACTGTTTGGGCGCATGGGAGGGCTCGGAAGGGAAGGAGCTCCATTTGGAATGAGGACTTAGATGGAATGGTCTGCAGGTGTCACATTGCATTTGCAGAGCCCCTAATGTAACTAAACAGTAGAAACCTCCCACAAGTGACACAATTTTGGAAACTAGACACCCTAAGGAACTCATCTAGATGTGTTGTGATAACTTTGAACCCCCAAGTGTTTCACTACAGTTTGTAACGCAGAGCCGTGAAAATAAAAAAATCTTTTTTTTTCTCACAAAAATTATATTTTAGCCCCCAGTTTTGTATTTTCCCAAGGGTAACAGGAGAAATTGGACCCCAAAAGTTGTTGTCCAATTTGTCCTGAGTACGCTGATACCCCGTATGTTGGGGGGAACCACCGTTTGAGCGCATGGCAGAGCTCGGAAGGGAAGGAGCGCCATTTGGAATGCAGACTTAGATGGAATGGTCTGCAGGCGTCACATTGCGTTTGCAGAACCCCTAATGTACCTAAACAGTAGAAACCCCCCACAAGTGACCCCATATTGGAAACTAGACCCCCCAGGGAACTAATCTAGATGTGTTGTGAGAACTTTGAACCCCCAAGTGTTTCACTACAGTTTATAACGCAGAGCCGTGAAAATAAAAAAAATCTTTTTTTTTTCCCACAAAAATTATTTTTTAGCCCCCAGTTTTGTATTTTCCCAAGGGTAACAGGAGAAATTGGACCCCAAAAGTTGTTGTCCTATTTGTCCTGAGTATGCTGATACCCCATATGTTGGGGTAAACCCCTGTTTGGGCACACGGGAGAGCTCGGAAGGGAAGGAGCACTGTTTTACTTTTTCAACGCAGAATTGGCTGGAATTGAGATCGGACGCCATGTCGCGTTTGGAGAGCCCCTGATGTGCCTAAACAGTGGAAACCCCACAATTATAACTGAAACCCTAATCCAAACACACCCCTAACCTTAATCCCAACAGTAACCCTAACCACACCTCTAACCCTGACACACCCCTAACCCTAATCCCAACCCTATTCCCAACTGTAAATGTAATCTAAACCCTAACTGTAACTTTAGCCCCAACCCGAACCCTAACTTTAGCCCCAACCCAAACTGTAGCCCTCACCCTAGCCCTAACCATAACCCTAGCCCTAACCCTAACCTTAGCCCTAGCCCTAACCCTAGCCCTAACCCTAGCCCTAACCCTAGCCCTAATGGGAAAATGGAAATAAATCCATTTTTTTAATTTTTCCCTAACTAAGGGGGTGATGAAGGGGGGTTTGATTTACTTTTAGAGCGGGTTTTTTAACTGATTTTTATGATTGGCAGCCGTCACACACTGAAAGACGCTTTTTATTGCAAAAAATATTTTTTGCGTTACCACATTTTGAGAGCTATAATTTTTCCATATTTTGGTCCACAGAGTCATGTGAGGTCTTGTTTTTTGCGGGACGAGTTGCCTTTTTTTCTTTGGTAACATTTTCAGGCACGTGACATTTTTTGATCGCTTTTTATTCCGATTTTTGTGAGGCAGAATGACCAAAAACCAGCTATTCATGAATTTCTTTTGGGGGAGGCGTTTATACCGTTCCGCGTTTGGTAAAATTGATAAAGCAGTTTTATTCTTCGGGTCAGTACGATTACAGCGACACCTCATTTATATCATTTTTTTATGTTTTGGCGCTTTTATACGATAAAAACTATTTTATAGAAAAAATAATTATTTTTGCATCGCTTTATTCTCAGGACTATAACTTTTTTATTTTTTTTGCTGATGATCCTGTATGGCGCCTCGTTTTTTGCGGGACAAGATGCCGCTTTCAGCGGTACCATGGTTATTTATATCTGTCTTTTTGATTGCGTGTTATTCCACTTTTTGTTCGGCGGTATGATAATAAAGCGTTGTTTTTTGCCTCGTTTTTTTTTTTTTTCTTACGGTGTTTACTGAAGGGGTTAACTAGTGGGCCAGTTTTATAGGTCGGGCCGTTACGGACGCGGCGATACTAAATATATGTACTTTTATTGTTTTTTTTTTATTTAGATAAAGAAATGTATTTATGGGAATAATATATATATATTTTTTTCATTATTTTGGAATATTTTTTTTAATTTTTTTTACACATTTGAAAATTTTTTTTTTTACTTTTTTACTTTGTCCCAGGGGGGGACATCACAGATCGGTGATCTGACAGTGTGCACAGCACTCTGTCAGATCACTGATCTGATAGCAGTGCAGGCTGCTTCACAGTGCCTGCTCTGAGCAGGCTCTGTGAAGCCACCTCCCTCCCTGCAGGACCCGGATCCGCGGCCATCTTGGATCCGGGGCTCGAGCAGGGAGGGAGGTGAGGAGACCCTCGCAGCAACGCGATCACATCGCGTTGCTGCGGGGGGCTCAGGGAAGCCCGCAGGGAGCCCCCTCCCTGCGCGCTGCTTCCCTGCACCGCCGACACATCGCGATCATCTTTGATCGCGGTGTGCCAGGGGTTAATGTGCCGGGGGCGGTCCGTGACCGCTCCTGGCACATAGTGCCGGATGTCAGCTGCGATAGGCAGCTGACACCCGGCCGCGATCGGCGGCGCTTCCCCCGTGAGCGCCGCCGATCGCGCTGGATGTACTATCCCGTCCATGGTCATGGGGTCCCACCCCACCTCGACGGGATAGTACGTCCCATGTCAGAAAGGGGTTAAAAGGCTACTCTCCAAGTTGTAATAAGTGTAATGTATCGTGGACTTCATGTTAATTTCTTTTTTTTATTCAAATAAATTTTTATTAAGAATAAGATAAATGACATGTTACATTCTCATTTTCAATACAAAGCTTCCCCCCCTCCTTCAAACATTCCCCTTCAATCCCACCACCCCCCAACCCCACCCAACAAAGCAGCTCACCTTGCTTAGCACTTCCATCATTAGACCAATATACTATCTAATCCCTCGGCCAATAATATAAGCCACATTTAACATTACCATTAATTAGGTACCTTAATTAACTCTCCCTCTATAATACCCCTATCCCATGACTTCATGTTAATTTCATTAATTTAAAGATAACCTGTCACTATGAAAAATGTTGTCCAGTCTATGGACAGTCTTAAAATCCTGACCCAATTCAACACTCTTATTGGTTGAGTATAAAGCTAATTTTTTTCCGGTATCAACGCTTTTTAACGGACAGCTTTATAACCTCCAGAATAACTGTATATCTGTATGTAAATAAGATTTGTGGATATGACAGCTTCAATTTAATGTGCTAAAACCCCCTGCAGATAGATAAGTTCTGAGACCTACACTGATCACTCCTGCATGAGCGCGCAGACAGCTGTATGGGTTAATAGATTTTGAACTGCGCACATGCATCTCACTGAGCACACATCTCATTGAGCACATGCATCTCATTGAGCACATGCATCTCATTGAGCACATGCATCTCATTGAGCACATGCATCTCATTGAGCACACATCTCATTGAGCACATGCATCTCATTGAGCACATGCATCTCATTGAGCACATGCATCTCATTGAGCACATGCATCTCATTGAGCACATGCATCACATTGAGCACATGCATCTCATTGAGCACATGCATCTCATTGAGCACACATCTCATTGAGCACATGCATCTCATTGAGCACACATCTCATTAAGCACATGCATCTCATTGAGCACATGCATCTCATTGAGCACATGCATCTCATTGAGCACATGCATCTCATTGAGCACATGCATCTCATTGAGCACATGCATCTCATTGAGCACATGCATTTCATTGAACACATGCATCTCTGTTATGACCTGGTGGTCAGGACAATAATGGACCTGGTGGTTAAGAGCACACGGAATGACCTGATAGTTACTGATAATGAGGACGAGCTCTGGGACGTGGGAACTCTGCTGACCGCAATCCCTAAACCTATCAAACACACTAGAAATAGCCGTGGATTGTGCCTAACGCTCCCTATGCAACTCGACACAGCCTAAGAAACTAGCTAGCCCTGAATATAGAAAAATAAAGCCTACCTTGCCTCAGAGAAATTCCCCAAAGGAAAAGGCAGCCCCCCACATATAATGACTGTGAGTAAAGATGAAAATACAAACACAGAGATGAAATAGATTTAGCAAAGTGAGGCCCGACTTACTGAACAGACCGAGGATAGGAAAGGTTACTTTGCGGTCAGCACAAAAACCTACAAAAAGACCACGCAGAGGGCGCAAAAAGACCCTCCGCACCGACTCACGGTGCGGAGGCGCTCCCTCTGCGTCCCAGAGCTTCCAGCAAGTAAGACAACAAATTAAATAGCAAGCTGGACAGAAAAATAGCAAACCAAAGAAATACAAGCTGGAACTTAGCTTCTGATGGGAAGACAGGTCACAAGAACGATCCAGGAGAGAACTAGACCAATACTGGAACATTGACAGGTGGCATGGAGCAAAGATCTAAGTGGAGTTAAATAGAGCAGCAGCTAACGAATTAACCTCATCACCTGTGAAACTCAGAAACACCCACCAGAGGAAGTCCATGGACAGAACCAGCCGAAGTACCATTCATGACCACAGGAGGGAGCCCGACAACCGAATTCACAACACATCTCATTGAGCACATGCATCTCATTGAGCACACAGCTCATTGAGCACATGCATCTCATTGAGCACATGCATCTCATTGAGCACATGCATCTCATTGAGCACACATCTCATTGAGCACATGCATCTTATTGAGCACATGCATCTTATTGAGCACATGCATCTCATTGAGCACACATCTCACTGAGCGCTTTATAAGACACACCTGATTATAAGATGCACCCACAAATTTGGTGAAGAAAAATAGAAAAAATAAATTTTTATGTTAAATGGGGGTCTGTTTTATAATGCCAGTGACCGTCTTACAAATCATATATCTGTCCCTCATCATGGTATCTATATAGCGCCTGCTGCTGGCATACCACTGACCCCCTGTGCTGCTGACACACCACTGCCCCCCATCCCATCCTGGATATGACATCCCCGGTCACTATATGACCCCCTGCTGGCACGCACATGTTAAAATAACAAACACTTAAAGGGAACCTGTCCTCGGTTGCGCGACTACAGGTATTATCTCCATCTAGTCTCTTTAAAATTAAGAAAATGATGCTTCTAACTAGCCGCGGTGGTTGGGAATAAACTGCGGCAATGGAGCTTTGAAATAAATTATCGGTTATAAGAGACTTACACTGATTTTACACCCGGTGCAGTATAGAAGAAGAGGTGTGCTCTGAATGGGGACAGGGATTGGATCCCATTACTTCCTGTTGGGATATTTAAATGGGCCCAGAGAGGGTCTATACAGGTCTGTCCTCCTATCAAGGCACCTCACATCCATTGACTGGCTCTGCATCTGTTGCCTCCTAATGAACCGTATGGACGGGGAAACGCGTCGAGGCGGGAAGCTAAGTTTGGGCTAAACCCCAATTGTGTTGATTTATCTGCTTATCTGTTTTTTACATAGCCACAAATCGTGCAGTATTTGTTTGCATTCAAAGTGGCGTTTTTTTCATGTATAAACTGTATTGGTAAGGCTAGTCATATGGCCCCTTGGTTGTTGTTCTTTGGTGTATGTACAGACTTTGAAAAACTAATAAGGATTCATAAGGTCCATTTGTGTTATATGGGTCATATATATAAAAAATTGCCTGGCACGTAATACCTATGGACAAGGGTGTCAATTAGCACATAACCTACTCTGTTATCTAATAAGTACTATCCCTTCATCTCTTTAATTTGCTTGTTGCTTTCCCACCTATAGCATATCAGGGAATTATCAGGGTTAGTCAGGGATAGCCACCGTTGAGTGGGGGCGCCAAAAAATCAACTCTTTAAGGGTATGTGCACACGTCAGGATTTCTTGCAGAAATTTCCTGAAGAAGACCGGAAATTTTCTGCAAGAAATCCGCATTTTTTTTTTGCGCTTTTTTCGCAGTTTTTTTTCGCATTTTGCAAGCGTAATTAGCTTGCAGAATGCTAAAGTTTTCCAAGCGATCTGTAGCATCGCTTGGAAAACTGACTGACAGGTTGGTCACACTTGTCAAACATAGTGTTTGACAAGTGTGACCAACTTTTTACTACTGATGCTGCCTATGCAGCATCAATAGTAAAAGATAGAATGTTTAAAAATAATAAAAATTAAAAAAAATGGTTATACTCACCTGCAGACAGCCGATCTCCTCAGCGGCGTCCGTTCCTATAGATGGTGTGTGTGTGCAGGACCTTCGATGACGTCGCGGTCACGTGAGCGGTCACATGAGCGGTCACGCGACCAATCACAAGACGGCGACGTCATCGCAGGTCCTTCACACAGAGCATCTATAGGAATAGAAGAGAGAGCATGCACCAATGAGAGGCGGGAGGACTCCGGGGCCATCAGAGGGTGAGTATATCACTATTTTTTATTTTAATTCTTTTTTTTTTTTACCAATTATATGGTGCCCAGTCCGTGGAGGAGCGTCTCCTCTCCTCCACCCTGGGTACCAACCGCACATAATCTGCTTACTTCCCGCATGGTGTGCACAGCCCCATGCGGAAAGTAAGCAGATCAATGCATTCCTAGGTGTGCGGAATCCCCGCAATTCCGCAAGTTGAATGAACATGTTATTTTTTTTTCCGCAATGCGATTTTTTCGCGGAAAAAAAAGCAACATTTGCACAAGAAATGCGGAATACACTTTAAATAATAGGAGGCATATGTAAGCGTTTTTTTCGCGTTTTTATAGCAAAAAAACACGAAAAATACTGAACGTGTGCACATGGCCTTAGGGTGCCAACCTGCTTTAAGGGGTCCTCTGGGGTGATGTTATGGCAGCTAGATGGTATAACTTCCCACAGGTGAAGTATATCCCCAGGGCTCCCGGTGTTATGACCTGGTGGTTAAGAGCACACGGAATGACCTGATAGTTACTGATAATAAAGGACGAGCTCTGGGACGTGGGAACTCTGCTGACAGCAATCCCTAATCCTATCAAACACACTAGAAATAGCCGTGGATTGCGCCTAACGCTCCCTATGCAACTCGGCACAGCCTAAGGAACTAGCTAGCCCTGAAGATAGAAAAATAAAGCCTACCTTGCCTCAGAGAAATTCCCCAAAGGAAAAGGCAGCCCCCCACATATAATGACTGTGAGTAAAGATGAAAATACAAACACAGAGATGAAATAGATTTAGCAAAGTGAGGCCCGACTTACTGAACAGACCGAGGATAGGAAAGGTTACTTTGCGGTCAGCACAAAAACCTACAAAAACACCACGCAGAGGGCGCAAAAAAGACCCTCCGCACCGACTCACGGTGCGGAGGCGCTCCCTCTGCGTCCCAGAGCTTCCAGCAAGCAAGACAACAATAAAAATAGCAAGCTGGACAGAAAAATAGCAAACCAAAGAAATACAAGCTGGAACTTAGCTTCTGCTGGGAAGACAGGTCACAAGAACGATCCAGGAGTGAACTAGACCAATACTGGAACATTGACAGGTGGCATGGAGCAAAGATCTAAGTGGAGTTAAATAGAGCAGCCAGCTAACGAATTAACCTCGTCACCTGTGGAAGGAAATTCAGAAACACCCACCAGAGGAAGTCCATGGACAGAACCAGCCGAAGTACCATTCATGACCACAGAAGGGAGCCCGACAACCGAATTCACAACATCCCGGTGTGTAGATGGAAGATGAGGAATGGTGCAGTAAAGAACGAGGACACAAGGTTGCAGTCTCTTTACCTTTACTGAAGACTTCAGCATCCACAGTCCAGAGCACCAGATCACAGGGCAGGCAAGGCCCAGCCGGCTTGAAGGCAAGTTAGGAGTCCCCTTACCCTGGTGGAAATAAAAGCCTTCCTTTAGTGCCGTAGTGTTGTAGTCCCTTACTGCTAAAAGCTCACATAAGGTCCTCACAGATGTTGTCTCTCTCTGTCCCCAGGTAGGATAGGACATATCCCGTATGACTAGTGGCTTGAGGCTGTTTATAGGGACTCTAGCACGCCCCAGCCTCGGAGGGGTGCCACCGTGCCTCCTGGGTGTTAGCTCGGACAGGTAACGTAAAGTTCAGCTGTCCTGCCGGTCTCTGATGTAAGTCATAGAGTGCCTTACGATCCTCGGTATTCCGGCTACTGGTCCTGCGCCTCAGAAGTAGGCAGCCTGCTCAGGGCTGGTCTCCCTCTGATATTCACTCCTGTGCTTTGCTATCCTGTACACTCTCTGCAATCAATTTGGCTTTCTGAATGTCTCTTTCCAGGAACTGCTACACTGGGGCTACAGAGCTCCGTAAAACCTTCGCCTCCCTCCCTCAGATGGCTCCTGTCTCCTTCCTGGCAGGAACCCTCTGGAAAACTGACTAACTTTCCCTACAGACAACCAGTTATATACAGTGGGGCAAAAAAGTATTTAGTCAGTCAGCAATAGTGCAAGTTCCACCACTTAAAAAGATGAGAGGCGTCTGTAATTTACATCATAGGTAGACCTCAACTATGGGAGACAAACTGAGAAAAAAAAATCCAGAAATCACATTGTCTGTTTTTTTAACATTTTATTTGCATATTATGGTGGAAAATAAGTATTTGGTCAGAAACAAACAATCAAGATTTCTGGCTCTCACAGACCTGTAACTTCTTCTTTAAGAGTCTCCTCTTTCCTCCACTCATTACCTGTAGTAATGGCACCTGTTTAAACTTGTTATCAGTATAAAAAGACACCTGTGCACACCCTCAAACAGTCTGACTCCAAACTCCACTATGGTGAAGACCAAAGAGCTGTCAAAGGACACCAGAAACAAAATTGTAGCCCTGCACCAGGCTGGGAAGACTGAATCTGCAATAGCCAACCAGCTTGGAGTGAAGAAATCAACAGTGGGAGCAATAATTAGAAAATGGAAGACATACAAGACCACTGATAATCTCCCTCGATCTGGGGCTCCACGCAAAATCCCACCCCATGGGGTCAGAATGATCACAAGAACGGTGAGCAAAAATCCCAGAACCACGTGGGGGGACCTAGTGAATGAACTGCAGAGAGCTGGGACCAATGTAACAAGGCCTACCATAAGTAACACACTACGCCACCATGGACTCAGGTTCTGCAGTGCCAGACGTGTCCCACTGCTTAAGCCAGTACATGTCCGGGCCCGTCTGAAGTTTGCTAGAGAGCATTTGGATGATCCAGAGGAGTTTTGGGAGAATGTCCTATGGTCTGATGAAACCAAACTGGAACTGTTTGGTAGAAACACAACTTGTCGTGTTTGGAGGAAAAAGAATATTGAGTTGCATCCATCAAACACCATACCTACTGTAAAGCATGGTGGTGGAAACATCATGCTTTGGGGCTGTTTCTCTGCAAAGGGGCCAGGACGACTGATCCGGGTACATGAAAGAATGAATGGGGCCATGTATCGTGAGATTTTGAGTGCAAACCTCCTTCCATCAGCAAGGGCATTGAAGATGAAACGTGGCTGGGTCTTTCAACATGACAATGATCCAAAGCACACCGCCAGGGCAACGAAGGAGTGGCTTCGTAAGAAGCATTTCAAGGTCCTGGAGTGGCCTAGCCAGTCTCCATATCTCAACCCTATAGAAAACCTTTGGAGGGAGTTGAAAGTCCGTGTTGCCAAGGAAAAGCCAAAAACATCACTGCTCTAGAGGAGATCTGCATGGAGGAATGGGCCAACATACCAACAACAGTGTGTGGCAACCTTGTGAAGACTTACAGAAAACGTTTGACCTCTGTCATTGCCAACAAAGGATATATTACAAAGTATTGAGATGAAATTTTGTTTCTGACCAAATACTAATTTTCCACCATAATATGCAAAAAAAATGTTAAAAAAACAGACAATGTGATTTTCTGGATTTTTTTTTCTCAGTTTGTCTCCCATAGTTGAGGTCTACCTATGATGTAAATTACAGACGCCTCTCATCTTTTTAAGTGGTGGAACTTGCACTATTGCTGACTGACTAAATACTTTTTTGCCCCACTGTATGTATGGGGAGTCACCTAGCAAGTAGGATCAAAAGCTCCCCCTGGTGGCCTGGAGTGGGAATGTGTTGCATGTTTGTGGTACCTGGTTACAATTATCCCTTCTTGCCTTCAAATGTAACATCACTCTCCCCGTGAGGAAAGCAATGCTACTGTGACGACCAGTAGCAATGCTACTGCCACACATGCTCTGAGGGGGACTACATTATACTCTGAGGAGGCTGCATTATACTCTGTGAGGGAGCTGCATTATACTCTGAAGGGGCTGCATTATACTCTATGAGGGGGTGCAGCACTATACTATATGTGCTATATGGGACATGCATTATACTGTATCGAGGACTATCTCTACATCTGTACCCACCATTCCTCCTCAGCCGGTGTAAAGAGGCCGGAAAACAAGTGCCGAATGGCTTCAATATTGTCGATCACGCTCATTTAGCGGCCTGCACTCAGCACAAGTACGTAAATGCAATAGAAATGTTTCTGTGTGATGGTGCAATATGTGAGCATTTGGGGCCCCACTTTAAACTTTTGCTCAGGGCCCCACTTTGTCTAAAATCAGCCTTGGCCACCGCTACAGGGTAAGTGGGAAGAGCCTTGGCAAATTGCCAGAATTGATGCATCTTATAGATGTGCCTTTTTTGAGTGGCTGAGGGCTGCTGTTTTTAGGCTGAATGGGACACTGTCACCTGAATTTGGAGGGAACAATCTTCAGCCATGGAGGCGGGGTTTGGGGGCTTTTGATTCACCCTTTCCTTACCCGCTGGCTGCATGCTGGCTGCAATATAGGATTGAAGTTCATTCTCTGTCCTTCATAGTACACGCCTGGGCAAGGCAAGATTGTCTTGTGCAGGCATGTACTACGGAAGACAGAGAATGAACTTCAATCCAATATTGCAGCCAGCGGGTAAGGAAAGGGTGAATCAAAAACCCCAAAACCCCGCCTCCATGGCTGAAGATTGTTCCCTCCAAATTCAGGTGACAGTGTCCCTTGAAGGGGGTCAATATCCATGGCCTCCTACCAGCCTGAGTATACCAGCCCCTAGCTGCTTTAGCTTGGCTGGTTGACATAAATGAGGGAACCCCAGTTTTTTTAATTATTTATTTAAATAATAGAAAACAAAACAGCATGGGGACCCATCCATTCTTGATAACCAGCCTTGCTGAAGCTGACAGCTGAGGGTTGCAGCCCACAGCTGTCAGTGTTGCCTGGCTGGTTATCAAGAACACAGGATAACCCATGCCATTTTTTTAAATGTATTTATTTATAGCGCAGACTCCCATCAGCCACCGCCTGCTCTCACTGTTATTTGCAGCAATATGTGTAGGCTGAAGGGAGTAATAGTCCCATCAGCCTCCACCCGCTCTTGCTGTTATCAGTTGAATATAACTCTCATAATTCTCAGCTGCTCTGCCGGATGGAAGCCATCTTCAGCACCCGGCCCTGGGGAACAGCGCTAACTGTACCGCTGCTTCCCGGGCACCAGTACGCGTGGTAGTGATGCGGCACACGGTTGCCACTTATGTGCCCCCTGTATTACACACACGGACACTGATATCTCCTGCACTGGTTTTTCCAGTACTGGAAATATCAGGACATGTGAAACAGCATTAAAGGGTATATCCAGGATTTTATGAAAAACAAAAAATGTGCCTAAGCACAAACATGTAGGTAATTGCCACTTTCCTGCCTATTGTGTACAGCGCCGTTCTACCCTGGCACAGAGCGGTCAGATACGCTCCAGACAGGGATTCAGCTGCATTTGCTGACATCCCATTGAAAGAGCGGAGGCTTTTCTCTGCTTAGCTCTGTAGATGGGGCAGGACTGCCAATGTCATTCTGATTATAGTCGGATATCCGATGCATGACTGGAGGAGCTGGCTGTCAATCAGAATGAGTCAGAAGTCACACCTCGTTGTGTCAGCAGAGGCAGCTGACTCCCCAGCAGGAGTGGTCTGTGACCGCTCTGTGCCGGGGAAGAATGGCACTGAGCACATCAGGCAGGTAGGTAGCAACTACCTGCTTGTTAGTGCTTAGGCACAGTTTTTCAATAAAGTTCTGGATACACCCTTTTAGACTGACATGAAAAGTTCTGTTCTTCACGAATTGGGGTTGTAGTCTTGTGTAACTGTTTGCTAAGAAATAATTAAACTCCATAAAGCAACTCCATTCTAGCTGTATATTGTTGTAAATGTATACATTTGTCTTGTTATTTTTGACAGTATTTATGTAGGGAAAACATAGCACCCTATTTGGCCCACTGGATGGGGATATAGTTATACTCAGAGTGTAAATAAATTTGGGGGTAAAAATTGGTTCTTCTAGTCTGAAAAATATGCTAAATGCTGCTGAGGACAGGAAATAAATTGTCAGTGAGATCTGAACGATTTAGTGCAGGTCTACTGGTGAGGACTTTGCAACAAAATTGCAGTGTGTGAACATACCCCGAGCTTTAGAAGCATAGAAATAAAAATTAGACTCAGTTTTATTAAAAACACAAATAAATATGTCTAACAAAAAGGAGAACTATATCAAGATTTATACATACAAGTCTATAGCAATGAAATTTACAAATCAGTATGCAGAACTAAGCCATGTTAGAGATAACAAAAAGCACACGAGTGACAGAACCCTCTTCCCCCCACACAGCCCCACGAGTGACATAACCCACTTCCCAACACAGCCACAAGGTATTTACAAATGTGACAAAAATCCACCTTCTTGGAAATTGCTAAAATTTATTGTACATAGATATAAGATGAAAACATGCTAAATTGCAGAGACAGCATAGAAACGCGTTTCAGACGCACACGGCCTTGTGTGTTTGAAACGTGTTTCTATGCCGTCTCTGCAAGTTAGCATGTTTTCATTTTATATCTATGTACAATAAATTTAGCAATTTCCAAGAAAGTGGATTTTTGTCACATTTTATCTAAGGTATATACTCAAGTATAAGTCGACCTGAGTATAAGCCAAGGTACTTTTTCCACGGAAAACTGGGTAAGCTTATTGACTCAAGTATAAGCCGGGTATGTATTGTCCCCTCACCCCTGTTCTGGCTCCCCATCCCTGTCCTGGTATGTGGCTCCCCCTGTCCTGGTACGTGGTTCCCCCCTGTCCTGGTATGTGGTTTCCCCCGTCCTGTCATGTGGCTCCCCCTGTCCTGGTATATGTGGCTCCCCCTGTTGTATGCATGGCTCGGCTCCCTCGATCCTATGGTTGTATTCATGGCACACAAACCCCCCCCTCCTACTCACCCTCCTCACGCCTGCATCTTCGTCCCTGCATCTCCGTTGTCCCAGGGCGCAGTGTTGAGCGGTCACGTGGTACCGCTCATTAAGGTAATGAGTATGTGCTCCATGCCTATGGGAGTGGAGACGTGTACATATTCATTACCTTTACCCCTTCAAGACGCAGCCTTTTTGCATTTTCGTTTTTCACTCCCCTCCTTCCCAGAGCCATAACTTTTTTATTTTTCCGTCAATATGGTAGGTAGGGTATAGGTTATTTTTTATCTAAGTGGTGAAAAAAAATTCCAAACTTTGCTAAAAAAAAATAAAAAAATGTGCCATTTTCCGATACCCGTAGCGTTACTACTTTTGTGCAGATACGTTCTTTTGATCGCCCGTTATTGCATTTTAATGCAATGTTGTGGCGACCAAAAAAAAACGTAATTCTGCAGCGATTCTGAACGCGGCGATACCAAATATGCGTATGTTTGATTTTTTTTGTTTTATTTTGAATGGAGCGAAAGGGGGTGATTTAAACTTTTTTTTTCAGATTTTTTAAAACATTTTTTTTTTTATTTTTTACTTTTGCCATGCTTCAATAGCCTCCATGGGAGGCTAGAAGCTGGCACAACTGGATCGGCTCTGCTACATAGGAGCGATCACCAGATCGCTCCTATGCAGCTGAATTACAGGCTTGCTATGAGCGCCGACCACAGTATGGCGCTCACAGCAAGCCGGCATCAACCATAGAGGTCTCAAGGAGACCTCAGGTTGTCATGCCGATGCATCACTGACCGGGGTCGCCGATGCGAGCATTTCCGGCCCGATGGCCGGAAGCGGTAGTTAAATGTCGCTGTCTGCGGCATTTAACTAGTTAATAGCGCCGGATGGATCGCGATTCCACCTGCCGCTATTGCGCGCACATGTCAGCTGTACAAAACAGCTGACATGTCGCAACTTTGATGTGGGCTCAGCGCCGGAGCCCACATCATAGGGGGAGACACAACATGCGCAGTACTAATACAGCGCATGTCGTGAAGGGGTTAATGAGCGGTACCACGTGACCTCTCAGCACAGGAAGAGCTGCTGCACCAGGACATCGGAGATGCAGGGACGGAGATGCAGCGACAGAAGGTGAGAATGATGTCTTCTGTTAGCCGGTGGCTGCAGCTGTCACTGTGCCACAGAAGCCGGCTCCTGCCGCTGCTACGCCTCTCCCCCGCCAGCGTTCTGGACATTTGACTCGTGTAAAAGCCGAGGGGGGGGGGAGGGTGTTTTTAGCACAACACAAAGGTGCTGAAAATCTCAGCTTATACACGAGTATATACGGTTCATTTGGTCCCAGGGATTACATGCTTCTGTGCGCCTAGAGCTACGAGGCTGATGTTGGTTTCTTATTTGTCAGTTTCTTATTGGCCTTTGGGCCACTGATCTCACACTGCAGACATAAACTGTCATGGCCAAAAGTATTGACACCCCTGCAATTCTGTCAGATAATACTCAGTTTCTTCCTGAAAATGATTGCAAACACAAATTATTTGGTATTATCTTCATTTAATTTGTCTTAAATGAAAAAACACAAAAGAGAATGAAGCAAAACATTGATCATTTTACACAAAACTCCAAAAATGGGCCAGACAAAGGTATTGGCACCCTCAGCCTAATACTTGGTTGCACAACCTTTAGCCAAAATAACTGCGACCAACCGCTTCCGGTAACCATCAATGAGTTTCTTACAATGCTCTGCTGGAATTTTAGACCATTCTTCTTTGGCAAACTGCTCCAGGTCCCTGATATTTGAAGGGTGCCTTCTCCAAACTGCCATTTTTAGATCTCTCCACATGTGTTCTATGGGATTTAGGTCTGGACTCATTGCTGGCCACCTTAGAAGTCTCCGGTGCTTTCTCTCAAACCGTTTTCTAGTGCTTTTTGAAGTGTGTTTTGGGACATTGTCCTGCTGGAAGACCCATGACCTCTGAGGGAGACCCAGCTTTCTCACACTGGGCCCTACATTATGCTGCAAAATTTGTTGGTAGTGTTCAGACTTCATAATGCCATGCACACAGTCAAGCAGTCCAGTGCCAGAGGCATCACAGCAACCCCAAAACAACAGGGAACCTCCGCCATGTTTGACTGTAGGGATCGTGTTCTTTTCTTTGAATGCCTTTTTCTCCTGTAAACTCTATGTTGATGCCTTTGCCCAAAAAGCTCTACTTTTGTCTCATCTGACCAGAGAACATTCTTCCAAAACGTTTTAGGCTTTTTCAGGTAAGTTTTGGCAAACTCCAGCCTGGCTTTTTTATGTCTCCGGGTAAGAAGTGAGGTCTTCCTGGGTCTCCTACCATACAGTCCCTTTTCATTCAGACGTCGACGGATAGTAAGGGTTGACACGGTTGTACCCTCGGACTGCAGGGCAGCTATAACTTGTTTGGATGTTAGTCGAGGTTTTTTATCCAACATCCGCACAATCTTGAGTTGAAATCTCTTGTCAATTTTTCTTTTCCGTCCACATCTAGGGAGGTTAGCCACAGTGACATGGGTTGTAAACTTCTTGATGACACTGCGCACGGTAGACACAGGAACATTCAGGTCTTTGGAGATGGACCTGTAGACTTGAGATTGCTCATACTTCCTCACAATTTGGTTTTTCAAGTCCTCAGACAGTTCTTTGGTCTTCTTTCTTTTCTCCATGCTCAATGTGGTACACACAAGGACACAGGTTGAGTCAACTTTAATCCATGTCAACTGGCTGCAAGTGGGATTTAGTTATTGCCAACACCTGTTAGGTGCCACAGGTAAGTTACAGGTGCTGTTAATTACACAAATTAGAGAAGCATCACGATTTTTCGCACAGTGCCAATACTTTTGTCCACCCCTTTTTAATGTTTGGTGTGGAATTATATCCAATTTGGCTTTAGGACAATTCTTTTTGTGTTTTTTCATTTAAGACAAATTAAAAGAAGATAATAATACCAAATAATTTGTGTTTGCAATCATTTTCAGGAAGAAACTGAATATTATCTGACAGAATTGCAGGGGTGTCAATACTTTTGCCCCACATCAAAACCCAGGACTCTCCAGCCTGGCCCAAATGGGTTCTGGGCATCAGAACTGGCATCAAAGTGGGCAGTCAATTTTGGCCATTTGAATAAGTAACTGATGGTTTTAAGGGGTTAAATGACTTTGGGACACTGATCTGACACTTAACCCCTTAAGCCCCGAGGGTGGTTTGCACGTTAATGACCGGGCCAATTTTTACAGTTCTGACCACTGTCCCTTTATAAGGTTATAACTCTGGAACGCTTCAAGGGATCCCGGTGATTGTGACATTGCTTTCTCGAGACATATTGTATTCCTGATAGTGGTAAAATTTATTTGATATTACCTGCGTTTATTTGCGAAAAAAAAAAGGAATTTGGTGAAAATTTTCAACTTTGAATTTTTATGCCCTTAAATCATAGAGATATGTCACACAAAATACTTAATAAGTAACATTTCCCACATGTCTACTTTACATCAGCACAATTTTGGAAACCAAATTTTTTGTTAGGGAGTTATAAGGGTTAAGGGTATGTGCACACAATGGGGATTTTGCTGCGGATCCGCAGCGGTTTCCCATGTGTTTACAGTTCAATGTAAACCTATGGAAAACCAAAAACGCTGTGCACATGCTGCGGAAAAAAAAACGTGCGGAAACACAGCGGTTTACATTCCGCAGTATGTCACTTCTGCGGATTCCGCAGCGGTTTTACAACTGCTCCTATGGAAAACCGCCGTTGTAAAACCGCAGTGAAAACCGCGTTTTTGCCCTGCAGATTTATCAAATCTGCTGCAGAAAAATCCGCAGTGGCCAAGAATACGTGTGCATATAGCCTAAAAGTTGACCAGCAATTTCTCATTTTTACAACACCATTTTTTTTTTAGGGACCAGATCACTTTTGAAGTCATTTTGAGGGGTCTATATGATAGAAAATAACCAAGTGTGACACCATTCTAAATACTGCACCCCTCAAGGTGCTCAAAACTACATTCAAGAAGTTTATTAACCCTTCTGGTGCTTCACAGGAATTTTTGGAATGTTTAAAGAAAAAAAAATAAAGAAAAAAATGAACATTTAATTTTTTTTTCACAAGAAATTTACTTCAGCTCCAATTTGTTTTATTTTACCTAAGGTAACAGGTGAAAATGGACCCCAAAAGTTGTTGTACAATTTGTCCTGAGTACCCCATATGTGGGGGTAAACCACTGTTTGGGCGCATGGCAGAGCTCGGAAGGGAAGGAGCACTGTTTTACATGTCACGTTTGGAGAGCCCTGATGTGTCTAAACAGTGGAAACCCTCAACTCTAACTGAACCCCTAACCCAAACACACCCCTAACACTAATCCCAACCACACCCCTAACCAGCACACCCATAACCCTAATCCCAACCATAACCCTAACCACACCCCTAACCCTGACACACCCCTAACCCTAATCCCAACTATAAATGTATTCCAAACCCTAATGGGAAAATAAATACATTTTTTTATTTTTCTCTAAGGTGGTGATGAAGGGGGGTTTGATTTACTTTTATAGCGGGTTTTTAGCAGATTTTTATGACTGGCAGCCGTCACACACTAAAAGACGCTTTTTATTGCAAAAAATATTTTTTTGTGTTACCACATTTTGAGAGCTATAATTTTTCCATATTTTGGTCCACAGTCATTTGAGGTCTTGTTTTTTGTGGGACGAGTTGAAGTTTTTATTGGTAACATGTTCGGGCACGTGACATTTTTTGATCGCTTTTTATTCCGATTTTTATGAGGCAGTATGACCAAAAAACAGCTATTCATGAATTTTTTTTGGGGGATGGGGGGGGGGGGGGGTTGGGAGGCTGCGTTTATACCGTTCCGCGTCTGGGAAAATGGATACAGCAGTTTTATTCTTCGGGTCAGTACGATTACAGCAATACCTCATTTATATCATTTTTTTATGTTTTGGCACTTTTATACGATAACTATTTTATAGAAAAAATAATTATTTTTGCATCGCTTTATTCTGAGGATTATAACTTTATTTTTTCGCTGATGACGCTGTATGGCGGCTCGTTTTTTTGCGGGACAAGATGGTTTCAGCGGTACCATGGTTATTTATATCCGTCTTTTTGATCGGGTGCTATTCCACTTTTTGTTTGGCGGTATGATAATAAAGTGTTTTTTGCCTCGCTTTTTTTTTTTTTTTTTTACGGTGTTCACTGAAGGGGTTAACTAGTGGGACAGTTTTATAGGTCGGGTCGTTACGGACGCGGCGATACTAAATATGTGTACTTTTATTGTTTTTTAATTTAGATAAAGAAATGTATTTATGGGAACAATATTTTTTTTTCTTTATTTAGGAATTTTTTTTACACATGTGAATATTTTTTTTTTTTACTTTACAACATTGCACAGCGTAAGATCAGCGATCTGACAAGCAGTGCTCCTGGCTTACCAGCACCTGCTCTGAGCAGGCGCTTGTAAGCCACCTCCCTGCAGGACCCGAATGCAGCCCCACGGCCATTTTGGATCCGGGGCCTGCAGGGAGAAGGTAGGAGACCCTTGGAGCAACGCGATCACATCACGTTGCTCCGAGGGTCTCAGTGAAGCACGCAGGGAGCCCCGTCCCTGCGCGATGCTTCCCTATACCGCTGGAACACTGCGATCATGATTGATCGCAGTGTGCCGGGTGAGGTCCGTGATCGCTCCTGGCACATAGTGCTGGATGTCAGCTGCAATAGTCAGCTGACACCCGGCCGCGCAGCCGATCGCTATGACGTACTATCCCGTCCCTAGGAATTAAGTCCCAGGTCACATTGATGGGGTAGTACGTCAAATGGGTTAAAATACACAGATAGTGATGCCCAGAACCCATTTGGGCCAGGCTGAAGAGACCTGTTTTTGATGTGGGGCTCTCGTTTATATATGTCTGCACTGTAGTATCAGTGGCCCAAAGGCATTTAACCCCCTAAAAATATCAGTTACTTTTACAAATCTGTGAAAATGGGCTGATTGCCCACTTTGATGCCAGTTCTGGTGCCCAGAACCCATTTGGGCCAGGCTGGAGAGTCCTGGGTTTTGATGTGGGGCACCCTGTTCTATTTGTCTGCAGTGTGAGATCAGTAGCCCAAAGGAATTTAACCCTTTCTTCAGCGCTCTTTGGTGACCACTTTGATGCCCATTTTTGTACCAGATTTATTGTTTTTGTAGCTGTTCAGTGTATTCACATCAGGGCACCCAACTGCATTGTCTTTTATTATTGTGATGCTTATTTTTTGTTGTTAAACCTATAAAAAACAGAAAAGAAAGAATTGCCGAATAAGAAACTGAATGAGTAAGAAACCAACTTCAGCCTTGTCCTAGAGGTTGAGTATTTTATGTACAAGGTGGATACATCACACACACACCCCTCCTCTGCACAGTACCTCATCATCTTCCCTATGCAGCCCCACTGAAGGAACATCAACCCTTTACAAAATACATCTTCAGTGCATTCACACCGAGCCCTGTGTCCTCATTCCCATTTGCACAAAGGTCCATGGTGCAGCCCCTCGGTCCTCTCCTCACACGGCTCCACGGTGCAGCCCATCGGTCCTCTCCTCACACGGCTCCACGGTGCAGCCCCTCGGTCCTCTCCTCACACGGCTCCACGGTGCAGCCCATCGGTCCTCTCCTCACACGGCTCCACGGTGCAGCCCCTCGGTCCTCTCCTCACACGGCTCCATGGTGCGGCCCCTCGGTCCTCTCCTCACACGGCTCCACGGTGCAGCCCCTCGGTCCTCTCCTCACACGGCTCCATGGTGCGGCCCCTCGGTCCTCTCCTCACACGGCTCCACGGTGCAGCCCCTCGGTCCTCTCCTCACACGGCTCCACGGTGCAGCCCCTCGGTCCTCTCCTCACAGGGCTCCATGGTGCGGCCCCTCGGTCCTCTCCTCACACGGCTCCACGGTGCAGCCCCTCGGTCCTCTCCTCACACGGCTCCATGGTGCGGCCCCTCGGTCCTCTCCTCACACGGCTCCATGGTGCGGCCCCTCGGTCCTCTCCTCACACGGCTCCACGGTGCGGCCCCTCGGTCCTCTCCTCACACGGCTCCACGGTGCGGCCCCTCGGTCCTCTCCTCACACGGCTCCACGGTGCGGCCCCTCGGTCCTCTCCTCACACGGCTCCACGGTGCAGCCCCTCATTTCTCGCCTCTCCCTCGGCAGCTTCCAGTTATCGGGTCTTTACTCTTCACTGGATTGAAGGAGGCCCCGCCCATTCCAGTGACATCATTACCTTAAAAAAACAACTCTGTTCTAGTCGCTACTGTGGCTGCAGTGCGGGGAGAGCAGGGCGCAGGGGAGGGCAGAGGGCAGCGGGCAGGGGAGGGCAGCGGGCAGGGGAGGGCAGCGGGGAGGGCAGCGGGGAGGGCAGCGGGCAGGGGAGGGCAGCGGGCAGGGGAGGGCAGCAGACGGGAGGGCGGGCTGCCAGCTGACGGCTCTTGTCTCCGGGACTCGGCCTAAATGCTGACGACAAGTGATGGCGGCGCTGAGCTCCGCCTGCGGCTCCTCCCTCCTCCATCTTCAGACCGAGCTCTGCTGCGGGTGTCACGCATCAGCCATCACACGGCCCGGACTCGGCATGGCTACAGCACTGAAGGACGGCTTCGAGAAGTTCCTCAGCCACAAGAATGTGTGCACCGACCTGCTGGAGAAGATCGAGGCCAAGACCGGGGTGAACCGGCGCTACATAGCCCTGGGTGAGCCGTGCCGCCGCGTCTGTACCCGATGTGGCAGCGCCCCATACACAGGAGCAGGCGGCTGCTGGGGGAGCACTGCTGCTGCTGCTCTCTGCTGTCACCGCCTTTGTACACGGGCCCCGGGTCTGTGCTGGGAAGTGTCGCAGTTCAGTGCTGTGTGATGAGACCTTTGTGTTGTCGCAGGAGGCACTGCCATTGTGCGCCAAATGCTGACAACACAAGGAGTGCTGGCAAACAGGGCGGGATCCTGCACCCATAGGTGCGAGACACTGGGAAAAAGTCTGATGATACCAATCCCATCACTAACAGCTGCCCCACCTGATGTTACTGTCATGTCTGTCATCCAGATCTGTGTCCTGGTGATAAGAGCTCCCATCATAGGTGGCTGGAGGCAGTGACGGGAGGCTGGAGCTGGTGGTATACGGATACGGGAGGCTGGAGCTGGTGGTATATGGATACGGGTGGCTGGAGCTGGTGGTATATGGATACGGGCGGCTGGAGCTGGTGGTATATGAGCGGCTGGTGGTATGTGGGCGGCTGGAGCTTGTGGTATATGGATACGGGTGGCTGGAGCTGGTGGTATATGGATACGGGCGGCTGGAGCTGGTGGTATATGAGCGGCTGGTGGTATGTGGGCGGCTGGAGCTTGTGGTATATGGATACGGGTGGCTGGAGCTGGTGGTATATGGATACGGGCGGCTGGAGCTGGTGGTATATGAGCGGCTTGTGGTATATGGATACGGGTGGCTGGAGCTGGTGGTATATGGATACGGGCGGCTGGTGGTATGCGGGCGGCTGGAGCTGGTGGTATATGGATACGGGCGGCTGGAGCTGGTGGTATATGGATACGGGCGGCTGGAGCTGGTGGTATATGGATACGGGCGGCTGGAGCTGGTGGTATATGGATACGGGCGGCTGGAGCTGGTGGTATATGGATACGGGCGGCTGGAGCTGGTGGTATATGGATGCGGGCGGCTGGAGCTGGTGGTATATGGATGCGGGCGGCTGGAGCTGGTGGTATATGGATGCGGGCGGCTGGAGCTGGTGGTATGTGGGCGGCTGATCTCTACCTGCCAGGTGCTGCCATCTATTTGGCTGTACAGTAGGAGGGAATAACAGTGTAACACCTGCTCGGATCCATGTGGTCTCCCGGCTGCCAGCTACCATATGGCAGTGCTCTCGCCAGGCAACATATGGGCCTCCGCTCATCTGCCGACATAAGGGTGTATTGCAGAAATGTAAGGAGACGTTTACAAAGTACACAGTACAAAATGACTTCTCACAGCCAGCGCTCTCCATGGCGAGATGTACGAAACCTGGCGGCTCCTACAAGCGTACACAATAGTGTGTGACTGCCCAATACACAGAAGGCCAAAATTTAAAGCTTGGACAAAGTCACTGCCAGCCTTAAATTTATTTAAAAAAAGGTCTACAATTGAGGACGTCTTTCCTTATCATGAAATATAACAATGAACTTTTTTATATAGAAACAGACTGAAAGGGTTTATCCCACAAAGTACATTTTACAGTAATTAATACATCTTAGAATAAAATATTGGAATAATGTTATGTAAGAGCAATAAAAAGCAACTCGCTACATGGTCTAATTTAAATATGTAATAACAAAGGATAAAAACAAATAATACAAATAATAAAGTATGATGCAAACAAAAGTGCCACCCCCGCAGTGAATTCCTCCACAGTACCCACCATATGCACCTTACCATAACACTACTGTACCCCACACTGTTTCATACAGTATAATGGGGCCATGCATTGCCTTGCATACAGTATAAGGGCCCCACATAAAAAAGAACCAACCTCTCCCAGTTCCCTGACTTGCTCCGGTCTCTTCATGGTGTCTTCTGATCCTCGGTACAGCGGGCGTGTTGTAATAACGTCATCATGCCGCTGCGCTGAGACCTTAGACATAGAGGTGGAATGATAGGATGGAGCATCAGCTGACGCTCCTTTCTCCATCACTGCTTTCAACCATCCAATTCTGTCATCCAGGACGCCTATACAGGTGAAAGCGCTATACCTGGCGGGGGACGCATGCGGCCTTCTGGGCCAATTACACGGTACTTGCCCTGTGAGCCTGAATTTGACCTATGTGCTCTAAAGTCTTGGTAGGGTGAGCAGTGCACATCGGCTCTTCTAGGTGAGTTCTTCATGTAACCCCCTCATAGGGAATCTGTCACCTGAATTGGAGCCTGACAGCGGGGTATATTTTTCTCTCAAACGTCAAAGCATTTCAGAGAAAACCGTTTGATCCGGCAGGTGACAATAGGGAGAGACAAGATTAGTCCAGTGCCGCCGCCCTGGCCGCCTTCTCCCCACATCACATGTCAATCAGCTAGAGCCGTGCTGGCACAATGCGATGTATACCTCCGCCTGGGTGGACGATGTGGCAGCCATACGCCATAGAAACCCTTTACAGAAAGCTAGATATAACTGACAATAATATATATAATTAGTACGTGTGAAAATGAGCAACTTTTATAATATATCTTATCAGAGTAATCCACTACTTTCTGCTCCTGGACTGATCATTCTATTCAGTGGTGAAATCTGTTTTCTGTAAAGACAGATTTTTCCTGTTTTTGAGGAGATGACAGTTGCTGCTCATAAAAATCTATGGAGGGCGGAACTAGAGGCAGACAAATTCTGCTGCAATCTCTCCTTAACTGAAAAATACACTATAAGGCCACAATCACATTTTCTGTATTTGGTCAGTATTTTACCTCCGTATTTGTCCCATTTCTTGCTTTGGCTTACGATTAGTGGAGAAGTATCACAGAATCACATCACCACTTCTGTATTTATTACCCACTCCTGGTTTTGGCTTATAAATACTGAGGTAAAATACTGGCCAAGTACTGAAAGTGTCCTAAGGATTATTGTGTGTTTCCTAGCACATACTTTTGGTTGTCCCTACCCTTCTGCACATGTATGCTCGGATTTCTCACAAATATGTACCCCTCATCCATGCGCAGCACACTAACCCATAGTTTAGTGGAACCATTCACACGTTCATTTACCTAACAGGATGGACACACGGACCTGTTAAACTCATCACATGTTCAGTTGTCCTCATCTCAGACTCGGCCATTCAAGTCTATGGGAATCCAAGAAAAATGGATGAAAAACTGAAAAAAATCTATTTTTCCATTAGTTTTTCATTTGCTTCCAACTAATCCATCAATGGAGAAATAAGTTCACAGTGTACCTTACTAAACACAGGGGAGGAAAAGAAGTGATGTAAAAATGGATGACAGAACAAAAGGCCATTACTTTTATGGCTATGAATATGGAGGCAGCTGCATGAACGTAGTCTATGGGAGTAATGTTCTGTCCATGGCCCGGTAGAACTGCTGAGTAACATTCCTATCCGACCCATAGAGGAAAACTACTCTCTCTGCCTTGCAGGTCTATCGGGATCCGCATTCAGGTGGTGGAAATGCAGAATATTCTCCAGTGTAGATTCGCTTGCAGAAAATCCACAGTATTTTTCAGTGACAACATGGTGCACTATATTGAAAAAGAATCTCCTACTGCACAGTTACCCAGAAATATTCTCATCAGAGTGCTCCTCTATAACCTGTTCCTCCAGTATGACAATCCCAGTGTCCAACGAGCTCCGGTGTGGTGAGGTCCTAGAGCTGGTCACCAGTGGATTTCTCCCTGACTGGTAATTTTTGAAAAACTTTTACACTTTCCCTGCATAAAAACTACTAAAAGTGACCATGTAGTATCCTCACATCCTGGTGGAGCCCATGGTGACCCGCTCCTTCCACTACGGAGGGTCGGGTATTCTTGCCCCCTTACATGTTGCAGTGAGGCCGCTCATTTTCTCCACCTTCCCCCATGTGTATATTGCTCTGCATCTTGCTTCAGATTTGCACAGGAGAACTTCAGATCTTTACTCATCGCTATTTTCAGTGTTTCTGTTCCTCTCCTGGATTTGGCAAGCGCTTACTGTCCAAATTACGCAAGTGTGACTGAGGCATGGCACCACAAAGCTGTTGTATGACTTCAACACCCTCTTTGTACATAGCTGCCACATGGAGGACGGAATATGGCCAGTCTGCTCTCTTCTGCTCGTCATGGTTTACCCTTCTCATTAAACCCTGCACAGCGCCTGATATGAGTAACAAATCGCAGGAGAGATAATGAGGACACAACGTCTTACTAATAGTTTCTTCTCTGCTGTATTGTAACATGGCAGTGCCAGTGATAAGGGCATAGCAAAACTGCAGTCATGAGAATGGTGAAAGTGGGCAGAGGACGTCTCTGTAGTCCAGTATCTCCTTCACACCCATACAGCCATGTGGTGCCCGATCAGGTCGCGCAGGGTGTAACTGCCCTTCTCTCATCGCACCCATATATACTCCTAGATCGTAAACTACTCCCTGCTCTGCTCAGTTATACATCTTATTCTGACCTCCCTATTTCATAAGCATGCTATCTGTGAATTTTATAGAACGTGTACCCATTATATAGAAACTATCTTTATAAGGAAGTACTAAAGAAATGGAAACAGTTTATCAAGAAATACCAGGGTTCACAAACTCAAAGCATAAATGTTAAATTCCCTAGTACCGAAAAACCATTCAAAATGTCCACAATGTTCATATTTTAATTAATACAATTAACTTTGCATTAGTCAAATCGTGAATATTGCATAAATGTTCGATTTTGCTTTTCCCCTTTTCACATGCCAGTGTGTTTAGTGATTTTGCATGTTCCCATTACAGTCTAGGAATCTACGGGACAATGTTTGATTTTCAGATCAAAATCGCTCATTCAAATTATTAGGTCAGTGAAAAATCTAAAAATAGACGGCACACAGTAAGAATCAAAAATGATTAAAAACTCCAAAAGAAGTGACCTGGCATCCTGCTGGCACAATCATTGGAAGACGCTATATAGTGTACAAAACAAGTCAATGAGAAAGCTCAATACATCCAGACATTTTTTGGCGCATTTCTTCATTGTTTCTGCTTAAATAATAATTAAAAACCCTAGTGGCTTCTTCATTATTCAGTGGAGTGAAATAAGACAAACAAAACATGGCCACATAAAGACAGTAAAATGGACTCCACAAAACCCATGGGAAAACACTACAAGAAACTTACCGCAGCCAAAACTGTCAGAATAAAATACCAAAAAACGTCAGTGTTTCCTTAAGGGTATGTGCCCATGTTGCGGATTTTTCTGCACAGTTTTTGAATAATCCGCAGGTAAAACGCATTGCATTTTACCTGCCAATTTACCATGGAATTCCTGTGGATTTTGTGCGGATTCCACCTGCGGTTTTACACCTGCGGATTCCTGTTATAGAGTAGGTGTAAAACGCTGCGGAATCTGCACAAAGAATTGACATGCTGTGGAAAATAAACCGCAGCGTTTCAGCACAGTATTTTCCGCACCATGTGCACTGCGGATTTGGTTTTCCATAGGTTTACATGGTACTGTACAACACATGGAAAACTGCTGCAGATCCGCAGCGTCAAATCCCCGCAGCAAAATCCACAACGTGTGCACATAGCCTAAGTCTTCTGCTTGAAAAACGCTGCAGTTTCACCAGAGTTTAAAAGATGTTGTGTGCATAAAGCCCTATTCAGACCTAACGTGGCTATGAAGATCTGTTTGATAATGTAGAAATCTACTTTGCGCCCCATATATTTATTTCATAGCTTCACCCACTCATAAATGTTTAGACTGCAGCATACGCCTCTCCATTAGCTGGGGACATCACAATGACTCTATATGTGATTTCACGTTTTGTATTGAAGAACTGAAATAAATATACTTTTTGATGATATTCTAATTTACTGAGAAGCCCTTGTACATGGCACTGGATGAAGTCTGTATAGCCGTAAACTACGGCCACAGGCCGTGCACTGCCAGGTAGGATCATGTGCATCAGTCCTGAAGATAGAATATGGTCTGGTGTGCAATCCCTCCTTTATTAGTTTTACGTCTATCTGTAATAGTCAGTTGTTACCCCCCATGGATGACCCTTTTTTGTGTGCAGGGGCATGTGTGATGACCATTTTTATGCGCAGGGGCATGTGTGATGACCATTTTTGTGCGCAGGGGCATGTGTGATGACCATTTTTGTGCGCAGGGGCATGTGTGATGACCATTTTTGTGCGCAGGGGCATGTGTGATGACCATTTTTGTGCGCAGGGGCATGTGTGATGACCATTTTTGTGCGCAGGGGCATGCTTGATGACCATATTTGTGCGCAGGGGCATGCTTTACATAGTAACATAGTTAGTAAGGCCGAAAAAAGACATTTGTCCATCCAGTTCAGCCTATATGCTTTGACCATTTTTGTGCGCAGGGGCATGTTTGATGACCATTTTTGTGCGCAGGGGCATGTTTGATGACCATTTTTGTGTGCAGGGGCATGTTTGATGACCATTTTTGTGTGCAGGGGCATGTTTGATGACCATTTTTGTGCGCAGGGGCATGTTTGACCATTTTTGTGTGTAGGGCTATATTGGAGATGGGGTTGAATACATACTTGCAGTTCCCAGTTGGCTTCATAGACTAGGCCGCTTTCCTATATCCTCCTAGCTGTTTTGTTTGTATTGTGAAACTCCTAAAATAGCTTCTGTAGAAGTACTGCATCCTGGTAGCTGTATATGTCTTATGTAGGTGGCGTTCTTTTCACCCATGCTTTATACTATGAGGCTCCCTCTTTATACTGATCAGTCCTGGTATAATATCCTGCCTGTGTGTAAAATGAGAGCGGCCATGTAGTAATCGCACAGCGACAGCTGAAGCTGTATGGGTATGCTGCCATTTGCATGTGTAGGAGGGGGGGAAGGAGGCAGACTTGGCAGCCGGAGCATTGACGTGCACTATAGGAAGCTGCAGACAAACACCCTGGAAGATGATTCGGTTCCTTGCAGCAGGTAAGCAGCGGAACGGAGTCTTCACAGTAAAACGTCCATATGTCGGTAGCGTTGCGTGCTGCAGTACAGAACAGTTCCCGTAGCCTTTGTGTGGTGCCCTGGTCTTAATCAGAAACTGAGAGAATACCATAAACTCTCCAGATTGAAGTGGTTTCATGCAGCTCACACACTTCGAGGCACCAAAAGGAATGGAAAAGTTGAGTAAATTATATTTTTTCTTCACGGATATGTAACAGAAAGCCTTTGTTCTGCAGAGACTCTGTACATCTGCTGATATTAATGCCTCATTTGTTTTATTTCCCCAACAGCAGTCATTGCCATCTTTGCAGTGTACTTGGTGTTCGGTTATGGGGCGTCTCTGCTTTGCAACTTGATTGGATTTGCCTATCCAGCCTACATCTCGTAAGTGTCTATATGCGTTGTAACTGGCTTATCTGCCGTTTCTTATCCCAAATTGTCATACAATTAAATTTATGCCTAAATTATTCCCAACTTTCTTTGAGAGATATTCTAAGGGCTCATTCTCACTTGTTCGAGACTCGGATAAAGGCCCCTTCACATTAAGCGACGCTGCAGCGATACCGACAACGATCCGGATCGCTGCAGCGTCGCTGTTTGGTCGCTGGAGAGCTGTCACACAGACCGCTCTCCAGCGACCAACGATGCAGGTAACCAGGGTAAACATCGGGTAACTAAGCGCAGGGCCACGCTTAGTAACCCGATGTTTACCCTGGTTACCATCCTAAAAGTAAAAAAAAAAAAAACAGTACATACTTACCTACAGCTGTCTGTCCTCCAGCGCTGTGCTCTGCACTCCTCCTGTACTGGCTGTGAGCACAGCGGCCGGAAAGCAGAGCGGTGACGTCACCGCTCTGCTTTCCGGCTGACCGACGCTCACAGCCATTGCAGGAGGAGAGCAGAGCACAGCGCTGGAGGACAGACGGCTGTAGGTAAGTATGTACTGTTTGTTTTTTTTTACTTTTAGGATGGTAACCAGGGTAAACATCGGGTTACTAAGCGCGGCCCTGCGCTTAGTTACCCGATGTTTACCCTGGTTACCAGTGAAGACGTCGCTGGATCGGTGTCACACACGCCGATCCAGCGGTCTCCAGGGAGTCCAGCGACGAAATAAAGTTCTGGACTTTACTCAGCGACCAACGATCTCCCAGCAGGGGCCTGATCGTTGGTCGCTGTCACACATAACGATTTCATTAACGATATCGTTGCTACGTCACAAAAAGCAACGATATCGTTAACAATATCGTTATGTGTGAAGGTACCTTAAGTCTCGCACGGCAATAAACCAGCGCTGCTGCCGGCACAGAGGAGCGGAGTGTGCGGCTGCATGTATTCCTATGCGGCCGCACGCTCCGATCCGGGTGCAGAGCCGGGTTTTAACCATGCGAGACTCATCCGAGTTTCTTGCAAGTGAGAAGGAGCCCTAAGCTTGTACATCACGACTGAGCTGGGAAAAAAATCATGGAGTGTTTTCTTAGTTTACATTTTCAACACTAGTCTACATCAGTATATTATATGGGGGAAAGATGTCTTTGTTTCCATTGACACCTTTAATTACATACATTTCTACAACTAAGCAGCTTAGCGATTTCCAGTATGGCTGTAACACACTGTAACAGCTAGATGTGTCAAATGGCACAAGGAATTCAGACACACTGTTGGGGGCCGCAAATTGAGAAACAGCACCTGACTCTCGGGTTGGGTAATTTCTTGAGGTCACATAAGAGTATGAATGTTATGTACAGTACACAGGCTTCCTCCACTATGCTGATTCATACCTCAGCCAATGTAGTGTCTTTTTTTTTTTTTTTTCTGATAAGGAAACTTTTGCATTCTGAAATGGGAATACCAGCCTAAGATTGTGACTGTGCTGCCTCCTGTCTGTACTTCCCGTAACACTAACAGAGTCCGCTGGGATAAGCAGCATGTAATCGGGTATTTGCTTTTCACGAACGGCTGTCCTTAAAGGGTTTATCTGGGACTCTTCAAAAAATAGAAAATGTACCTAAGCACTACCAGGCAGGTAATTGCAGCTTACCTGTTGTGCACCCCCAGCACAGAGCCATCACAGACTCTCCTCCCGGGGATTCAGAAGCCTCTGCTGACATCACGTCTACAGAGCAGAGTCTTCTTTTCCGCTCTGTAGATGGGGCGGGACTTCCCAGGTCAGCCGGATCCCCACTGCCTAATTGGGTGAGCTGGCTGTCAATCAGACTGACCTCGGACGTCTCACCCCTCGCGTCAGCAGAGGGAATCCCTGGCATGAGGTCTGTGACTGCACTGTACTGGGGAAGGACAGCGCCATGCACAACAGGCAGGTAAGCTGTAATTACCTGCCTGTTAGTGCTTAGATACATTTTTTTTTTTTTTTTAAAGTTCAGGATACTTCCTTTTTAAAAGGAATCTGTCAGCAGGTTTTTGCTCTACAATCTGAGAGCAGCATAGTGTAGGAGTAGAGACCTTGATTACCCCCGCGCCGCAGCCCTTTTTTGTTTTTCGTTCCCCTTCTTCCCAGAGCCATAACTTTTCTAGCTTATTTTTTGTGGGACGAGTTATACTTTTGAGTGACACCATTGGTTTTACCATGTCGTGTACTAGAAAACAGTGAAACTGCAAAAAAAAAAAAGTGCAATCCCACATTTGTTTTTTGTTTGGCATTTTTGCTAGGTTCACTAAATGCTAAAACTGACCTGCCACTATTATTGTCCAGGTCATTACGAGTTCATAGACACCAAACATGTCTAGGATCTTTTTTTATCCAAGTGTTGAAAAAAAAAAAACTCTAAATTTTGTGCAATTTTCCTAGACCCCTAGCGTCTCCATTTTTCGTGATCTGGGGTTGGGGGAGGGCTTATTTTTTGCGTGCCGAGCTGACATCTTTAAAGATACCATTTTGGTGCAGATACAATCTTTTGTTCGCCTGTTATTGTATTTTAATGCAATGTTGCAGTCACCAAAAAAGTGTAATTCTGAAGTTTTGAATTTTTTTCTTGCTACGGCATGTAGTGATCAGGTTAATTCTTTTTTTTTGATAGATCGGGCGATTCTGAACGCAACGATACCAAATGCGTATGTTTCAGGTTTTTTTGTTTGTTTAATTTTTAATGGGGCGAAAGGTGGGTGATTTAAACTTTTATATATGTATTTTTTTTTCATATTTTAACACTTTTTTTTTTTTTTTTTTTACTTTTGCCATGCGTCAGTAGCCTCCATAGGAGACTAGAAGCAGGCATAGCCAGTTTTGCTCTGCTACATAGCAGCGATCATCAGATCGCTCCTACAGTCATGGCCAAAAGTATTGACACCCCCGCAATTCTGTCAGAGAATACTCATTTTCTTCCTGAAAATGATTGCAAACACAAATTATTTGGTATTATTATCTTCATTTAATTTGTCTTAAATGAAAAAACACAAAAGAGAATGAAGCAAAAAGCAAACATTGATCATTTCACACAAAACTCCAAAAATGGAGTTATGGATATTTGAAGGGTGCCTTCTCCAAACTGCCATTTTTAGATCTCTCCACAGGTGTTCTATGGGATTCAGGTCTGGACTCATTGCTGGCCACCTTAGAAGTCTCCAGTGCTCCAGTGCTTTCTCTTAAACAATTTTCTAGTGCTTTTTGAAGTGTGTTTTGGGTCATTGTCCTGCTGGAAGACCCATGACCTCTGAGGGAGACCCAGCTTTCTCACACTGGGCCCTACATTATGCTGCAAAATTTGTTGGTAGTGTTCAGACTTCATAATGCCATGCACACGGTCAAGCAGTCCAGTGCCAGAGGCAGCAAAGCAACCACAAAACATCAGGGAACCTCTGTCATGTTTGACTGTAAGGACCGTGTTCTTTTCTTTGAATGCCTCTTTTTTTCTCCTGTAAACTCTATGTTGACGCCTTTGCCCAAAAAGCTCTACTTTTGTCTCATCTGACCAGAGAACATTCTTCCAAAACGTTTTAGGCTTTTTCAGGTAAGTTTTGGCAAACTCCAGCCTGGCTTTTTTATGTCTCCGGGTAAGAAGTGGGGTCTTCCTGGGTCTCCAACCATACAGTCCCTTTTCAGTACGGGTTGACACTGTTGTACCCTCGGACTGCAGGGCAGCTTGAACTTGTTTGGAGGTTCTTTATCCAACATCCGCACAATTTTGCGTTGAAATCTCTTGTCAATTTTTATTTTCCGTCCACATCTAGGGAGGTTAGCCACAGTGCCATGGGCTTTAAACTTCTTGATGACACTGCGCACGGTAGACACAGGAACATTCAGGTCTTTGGAGATGGACTTGTAGCCTTGAGATTGCTCATGCTTCCTCACAATTTGGTTTCTCAAGTCCTCAGACAGTTCTTTGGTCTTCTTTCTTTTCTCCATGCTCAATGTGGTACACACAAGGACACAGGACAGAGGTTGAGTCAACTTTAATCCATGTCAACTGGCTGCAAGTGTGATTTAGTTATTGCCAACACCTGTTAGGTGCCACAGGTAAGTTACAGGTGCTGTTAATTACACAAATTAGAGAAGCATCACATGGTTTTTCGAACAGTGCCAATACTTTTGTCCACCCCCTTTTTTATGTTTGGTGTGGAATTATATCCAATTTGGCTTTAGGACAATTCTTTTTGTGTTTTTTCATTTAAGACAAATTAAATGAAGATAATAATACCAAAGAATTTGTGTTTGCAGTCATTTTCAGGAAGAAACTGGGTATTATCTGACAGAATTGCAGGGGTGTCAATACTTTGGGCCATGACTGTATGTAGCTGAATTACTGCATTGCTATGAGCGCCAACCACAGGGTGGCGCTCACAGCAATCTGGCATCAACAACCATAGAGGGTTTTCAGAAGACGTCTGGTTGTTATGCCAACGCACCAATGACCCCTGATCATGTGACGGGGTCAACGGTGTGTGTGTTTCCAGCCCGATTACCGGATGCGATTGTTAAATGCCGCTGTCAGTTTGACAGCGGCATTTACTTAGTTAATAGCGGCGGATGGATCGCGATTCCACCCGCTGCTATTGCGGGCACATGTCAGCTGTACAAAACAGCTGACATGTCCCGACATCTCCCAGCGCCGGAGCCCGCATCAAAGGGGGAGACACGACATGCGCTGTACTAGTACCGCTCATGTCGTGAAGGGGTTACACATGTTTTGCTATTTCAATACAATCTGTGTTTTATCAGCAGGAGATTATCACTACAGGACAATTGGCTGTATGGGTGCTAGTCTCACTCTGCCCCCAGCACTGATCTGTCACTATATAATGTACACAGAAAGCTGTGGTGTGGACGGGGTTATACATAGGGCTCAACAACTCAGATCTGCAGAGAAATCTGTGACTCTATCACAACTGCTGCACCCAGTAAACTAAATGATACATCACTGGAATCAGGGTCTGTGTCCCTACATCATGCTGCTGTCAGATTACACAGAAAAAACCTGCTGACCATTTTAAGAGCAATACAAAAATGTCAATAATTGACGAAGTGATTTCCCTAGCTGTAAGTCTCTTCTTTGTACCTGCCTGATGTGTGGTGTTGGAGGCAGTAATGCCGGTGTGATCCGGTGCTCCTGGGGCCAGTGTTTGCATACGGCACAATGCCGAGTCTGTTCTGTATGTCCTTTAATCTGTAATCTACCCGGGCAGAGACAGGATGGCACCAAGGTCCTTCTATTGTCAACTTCTGCTTTTCGCACTTCATATTCGATATGCTTTAAACTACTTTTTTACAACCTGAATCCTTCCTTGTTTGTTACATTTTTAGTTTCCATCTCGTGTACTGGATTTTATTGCACTTGAGCTGATGTACAGTTTTATTTTTTATACATATGTTAACCCCTTCATGACCCAGCCTATTTTGACCTTAAAGACCTTGCCGTTTTTTGCAATTCTGACCAGTGTCCCTTTATGAGGTAATAACTCAGGAACGCTTCAACGGATCCTAGCGGTTCTGAGATTGTTTTTTCGTGACATATTGGGCTTCATGTTAGTGGTACCGTAAATTTAGGTCAATAAATTCTGCGTTTATTTGTGATAAAAACGGAAATTTAGCGAAAATTTTGAAAATTTCGCAATTTTCACATTTTGAATTTTTATTCTGTTAAACCAGAGAGATATGTGACACAAAATAGTTAATAAATAACATTTCCCACATGTTTACTTTACATCAGCACAATTTTGGAAACAAAAATTTTTTTTGTTAGAAAGTTATAAGGGTTAAAATTTGACCAGCGATTTGTCATTTTTACAACGAAATTTACAAAACCATTTTTTTTAGGGACCACCTCACATTTGAAGTCAGTTTGAGGGGTCTATATGGCTGAAAATACCCAAAAGTGACACCATTGTAAAAACTGCACCCCTCAAGGTACTCAAAACCACATTCAAGAAGTTTATTAACCCTTCAGGTGCTTCACAGCAGCAGAAGCAACATGGAAGGAAAAAATGAACATTTAACTTTTTAGTCACAAAAATTATCTTTTAGCAACAATTTTTTCTATTCGCCACGACAGCACCCACTAGAGAGAGGGGATCCGCCCCTAGGAACAGGAAACCTACAGAGAGATAAAAGGGGCGGCCCCCCCTCGCTCCTCAGTTGGTTTCCTGTTCCTAGATGGAGACCCACAGAGAAGACTCTATGGATAGGAAGAGGAAGACCTGCCTGGACTACCGCCTGTACGACTCTGCTGAGCGGCAGGGGTTCCGGAAGCAGGTAGACAGAGTCGGGGGAATGATCCTGCGGGCTCCCCCCTCATCTGGTGCGGCTGACAGGCAGCCTGAAGTTATCCAACGGTCTCCCTGCTGGGACACTGTTGTGGAGACGCCGACAGTGCGGGTACCTGGTGCGACGTCCTCCGGTGTGCGTCTGAGCAGCGGTGAGACGGTTACACGATACGAGGCCCTCCTGTCCCTCCAAGGTAAGAGGTGACATGGTGGGATGCAGCAGGCAGCGGCGTCTCCCGGCATACAGGACGTGGGCGCATGCGCAGTAGCGTCGGCGTCCCGGAATTGGAGAGGAACTTCCGGGGCACGGTGTTGGAGGTCATTTCCGGGGGAACCGCCATATTGGATTCCCCCATGCGGTGCCATTACTCTAAACGCCGGATCTGTAAGTAAAAAAAAAAAAAAAAAGTGGAGACAAAGCAAGGGGTGTGCACATTACTACACTATAAAGTGTAGTCAGTTAAGGCAGTCAGTGTGCCATTATGTCGTCCCAAGAGGAGGTCAGGGTGCACCCTATGGAAGAGCCATTAGTCCCTAGTGGTGAAGCCAGGAAAAGGAATAGTGGACACTCTAAAATAAGTGACTCCATTGATAAATCAGGAAGAAAATCCTCCCGTTCCACACCCCAAGCTAAGGCATCTCCGCAGCCGGTATAAATATTACGCTGGGTGAGTGCGTATATAGCTTCACTGAAGCTTATATTGATTCCTTTGCTTATATTATTTCTAGGCAAAGAGGACGGGGAAGAGTAAGCACAAACAATGTGCCATATGTACCGAACCCCTGCCTGACTCCTATCTTAAAAGTCTGTGTCAGGCATGTATAGACAACACCTTACGGCAGGAGGAATCGGTTAAAATGAATGAGATACGTCTCATAATTCGGGAAGAACTCCAGTCGTTGGGAGGTGGTTCTACTTCTTCAGTAAATATGGAGAAACGAAGGAGGAAAACATCCTCTCCTAGAGCTGACACATCAGCGGAGAGTGGGGAGGTCGACTCTGATATTTCTCAGCAATCTAATTCCTCAGAGGAAGAGGACTTCGTCTGTTTTCCAACTGAGGGCATAAACAACCTAGTAAAATCAGTGAGAAATACGATGGGGGTGTCTGAATCAAAAGAACCCCAGACGCCACAAGAAGTTATGTTCGCTGGTCTTTCTCAGAAGAAAGGCCACGTATTTCCAATAAATCAGGCCATAAAAGATCTCGTTAAAAAAGAATGGAGTAGAGGTCAAAAGGGGTTGGTCCCAATATCCTGTAAGAGGCGCTACCCCTTTGATGATGAGGATTTGAATACCTGGGCCAAGATACCAAAAGTCGATGCGGCAGTTGCGTCTACATCTCGCCGTTTCTCCTTACCAGTAGAGGATGCAGGTTCCTTATCAGATCCTATGGACCGGAAATCAGACGCACTCCTTAAAAAATCGTGGGAGGCCTGTGTCACGGCATTCAAGCCGGCTATTTCAGCCACATGTACTGGCAGATCAATGCTAGTCTGGCTGGATCAGCTGGATCAGAAGATTAAAAGTGGCGTATCTAGAGAAAAATTAAGGGCATCTATCCCTTTGATTAAAGGTGCTGCGGCTTTTATTTCAGATGCCTCAATTGATTCCCTCCGCCTGGCGGCCAGGACAGCTAATCTCGCTAATACGGCTCGGCGGGCTTTATGGTTAAAAAACTGGAAGGGGGATGCCCAGTCAAGATCCAAATTATGTTCCATACCCTGTCAGGGTGAGTACCTGTTTGGCACAGTCCTTGATGATATTCTCACTAAGGCGGGCGAGAGGAAGAAAGGATTCCCTAATCCCTTTATTCCGTCTTACAGAAGGGCGTTCAGGAAGCCACCATTCGGAAGAAAGGGAGGCTTCAGAGACAGGTGGAATAATAAGGATTTCAAACAAAAAGGAAATCTGTTTAATAAACGCCCCTTCAAGCCAACCGATAAATTCCATCAGTGATATTTCTCCGGTGGGGGGAAGACTAAAACAATTCAGTCATCAATGGAAAGAAATAACAACTAATCAATGGGCTATTAAATTAACATCCTCAGGCCTCACACTAGACTTTATTAAAACTCCTCCGGATTCTTTCCTTCTTACCACCTTAAGATCCAAGCCTCAGCAAGAGGCACTTGAAACCGAGGTTAAAACCCTCCTACGCAAACATGTCCTAGTAGAGGTTCCATCTTCTCAGATAGGGAGAGGTTTTTACTCTCCCTTGTTCCTGATTAGTAAGCCGGATGGCTCTTTCAGAACTATAATCAATTTGAGGAAGCTGAATTCCTTTATAAAACCTAAAACATTCAAAATGGAATCCATTCGTTCAGCTATAAAAAATCTATTTCCAAATTGTTACATGGTAGTATTGGATCTTAAAGATGCTTACTACCATATTCCCATTCATAATTCACACCAACAATTTCTTCGGGTAGCAGTTTGTATAGAGGGGCAAATTCGTCATCTACAATATAGAGCAATGCCCTTCGGGTTATCTATGGCCCCAAGGATTTTTACTAAGTTACTATCAGAAGTAATGTCTTTTTTACGGGTAAAGGATACTTTGGTCATTCCATATCTAGATGACCTATTGATTGTGGGTAAAGACCCCCTACAGTGTGAGCAGAGATTACGGGAAGTAGTCATATCCTTACAATCCCTGGGTTGGCTAGTTAATTGGGAAAAATCTAGACTTCAGCCTGTAACGTGTCAAAGATTCCTTGGGCTCCTTCTGGATTCCGTTGACCAGATTTGTAAACTGCCTGAGGATAAGAAATTCTCCATAGTTGATAAGGTGTCCTCAGCAATAAAAAGACGTAGTATGTCACTAAGACAGGTCATGTCATTGCTAGGCTCTCTAACATCGTGCATTCCTGCGGTACAGTGGGCACAGTTCCATACTAGGCAGCTACAAAAATTTGTATTGGAGGAGGACATTAAGAATAGAGGATGTCTGGATAGAACAGTTTTTCTAACATCGGAAGTATTACACTCCCTTAGGTGGTGGTTGGATCAGAATAATCTTTCAAAGGGGGTTCTATGGGTAATCACTCCTTCTAGTGTTGTGACCACAGATGCTAGTCCTGAAGGCTGGGGGGCACGTTTTCAGGATCAATGGGTTCAGGATCTTTGGTCCAGCTCAGATCTTAATAATTCCTCGAATGTCAAGGAGTTGAGGGCGGTATATTACTCCCTTCTCCACTTTCTTCCCCAGCTCAGCGGCTCTCATACAAGAGTATTCTCCGACAACACCACTGCGGTGGCGTATCTGAACCATCAGGGAGGTACAAGGTCGGACAAACTCAGGGAGGTGGCATCAGACATCATGGAATTAGCTGAAGGTCATCTACTATCACTATCGGCAGTACACATCAGAGGCACAGACAACTTTCGTGCCGATTTCCTGAGCCGTCATACTCTTCATCAAGGGGAATGGATGCTGAGCAGGAAGATTTTCAAGGCAATAACAGCTCGATGGGGTGTTCCTCAAATAGACTTGTTTGCCACAAGAGCCAACCGTCAAGTCAAGATGTTTGCCTCTCTAAACAGGGAGGACAAGCCAGACATACTCGATGCCCTCCAGACGCCATGGACATTCGATCTGGCCTATGCTTTCCCTCCATGGAATCTATTACCTATAGTAATAAGAAAAATAAGGGAGGAGGGCGCAAAAGTTCTGTTGATAGCCCCATTTTGGCCCAAGAGGCCATGGTTCTCATGGCTGAGGGCGATGTCAGTGTCAGATCCATGGATTCTGCCTCAGTCCAAGGACCTGCTCTCTCAGGGTCCATTCCTCCATCCTCAGGCAAAAGGCATGAACTTAACTGCCTGGAGTTTGAGAGGCGGTTACTAAATCTCAGGGGGTTTTCTAATGGGTTAATCGATACTCTTATGAAGAGCAGAAAACCTTCAACTACCCGGATTTATGTTAGAATTTGGAGGAAATTCCTTCAATTTCATACTACACAATTTTCCTCTGAGATTCCTATATTTCAAATATTAGAATTTCTACAAAAAGGGCTGGAATTAGGGCTCTCCGTGAGCACTCTGAAGGTGCAGGTTTCAGCATTAGGAGCTCTTTTTAATCATGACATTGCAGGAAATAAATGGATATCCCGGTTTATATCCGCTTGTGAAAGATCAAAACCAATTAACATTCCTCGGGTTCCTCAGTGGGATCTTTCGATAGTTTTGAATGCATTAACACAACCACCTTTTGAGCCTCTCCATACAGCCTCACTAATGAACATTTCTTTGAAGACTGTTTTGCTAGTGGCATTAGTCTCTGCCAGAAGAGTGAGCGATCTCCATGCATTATCTATAGATCCTCCCTTTTTAACGGTAACATCAGATAGGATACTTTTAAAAACAGATCCTTGTTATCTCCCTAAGGTGGCTTCTACCTTTCATAGATCCCAGGAGATCTTGTTACCCACTTTTTATGAGAACCACTCAACTCCAGAAGAAGAAAGACTTCACACCCTAGATGTAAAAAGGTCTGTCCTAGCCTATTTAGAGAGAACTAGGGACTGGAGGAAGAGTAGGGTTCTCTTTGTGTCTTTCCAGGGTAAAACCAAGGGTGCCGGAGTCACAAAGAACACATTATCTCGCTGGATCAGAGAGGCCATAATCTTGGCGTATAAAGCTGGAGGGAAAGATCCTCCAATGCATGTGGGAGCGCACTCTACAAGAGCCTTGTCGACTTCCTGGGCAGAAAGGGCGAATGTGCCAATAGACCTTATATGTAAGGCTGCAACTTGGTCTTCACCAAATACCTTCTATAAGCATTATAGATTAGATCTATCCTCTGCTTCTGATCTAACTTTTGGTGTATCGGTCCTTGACTCAGTAAACCCACCCAGTCTATAGTCTCTGCAATTCTCTCTAGTGGGTGCTGTCGTGGCGAATAGAAAATACCGGATTACGTACCGGTAATGCTCTTTTATAGAGCCCACGACAGCACCCGTTCACATCCCTCCCTTTTCTGTATATAGTTGCACATGGTGCTTGTTTGGTGAGGTGTAAATATTAGAAAGATATAATATGAGGTTGTAAATATGTGTATATATGTATATACCTGAACCTGTTAACTAAAACTTGGCGGCGGTTCCTCCTATTCTCTGTAAAACAACTGAGGAGCGAGGGGGGGCCGCCCCTTTTATCTCTCTGTAGGTTTCCTGTTCCTAGGGGCGGATCCCCTCTCTCTAGTGGGTGCTGTCGTGGGCTCTATAAAAGAGCATTACCGGTACGTAATCCGGTATTTTTATTTTCCCAATGGTAAAAGGAGAAACTGAACCACGAAAGTTGTTGTCCAATTTGTCCTGAGTACGCTGATACCTCATATGTGGGGGTAAACCACTGTTTGGGCGCACGGCAGGGCTTGGAAGGGAAGGAGCGCCATTTGACTTTTTGAATCAAAAATTGGCTCCACTCTTTAGCGGACACCATGTCACATTTGGAGAGACCCCGTGTGCCTAAAAATTGGAGCTCCCCCACAAGTGACCCCATTTTGGAAACTAGACGCCCCAAGGAACTTATCTAGATGCATAATGAGCACTTTAAACCCCCAGGTGCTTCACAAATTGATCCGTAAAAATGAAAAAGTACTTTTTTTTCACAAAAAAATTCTTTTAGCCTCAATTTTTTCATTTTCACATGGGCAACAGGATAAAATGGATCCTAAAATGTGTTGGGCAATTTCTCCTGAGTACACCAATACCTCACATGTGGGGGTAAACCACTGTTTGGGCACATGGTAAGGCTCGGAAGGGAAGGAGCGCCATTTGACTTTTTGAATGAAAAATTATTTCCATCGTTAGCGGACACCATGTTGCGTTTGGATAGCTCCTGTGTGCCTAAACATTGGCGCTCCCCCACAAGTGACCCCATTTTGGAAACTAGACCCCCCAAGGAACTTATTTAGATGCCTAGTGAGCACTTTAAACCCTCAGGTGCTTCACAAATTGATCTGTAAAAATGAAAAAGTACTTTTTCACAAAATTCTTTTCGCCTCAATTTTTTCATTTTCACATGGGCAGTAGGATAAAATGGATCATAAAATTTGTTGGGCAATTTCTCCCGAGTACGCCGATACCTCATATGTGGGGGTAAACCACTGTTTGGGCACACGGCAGGGCTCGGAAGGGAAGGCGCGCCATTTGACTTTTTGAATGGAAAATTAGCTCCAATTGTTAGCGGACACCATGTCGCGTTTGGAGAGCCCCTGTGTGCCTAAACATTGGAGCTCCCCCACAAGTGACCCCATTTTGGAAACTAGACCCCCCCAAGGAACTTATCTAGATGCATATTGAGCACTTTAAACCCCCAGGTGCTTCACAGAAGTTTATAACGCAGAGCCATGAAAATAAAAAATAATTTTTCTTTCCTCAAAAATGATTTTTTAGCCTGGAATTTCCTATTTTGCCAAGGATAATGGGAGAAATTGGACCCCAAATATTGTTGTCCAGTTTGTCCTGAGTACGCTGATACCCCATATGTGGGGGTAAACCACTGTTTGGGCGCACGGCAGGGCTCGGAAGGGATGGCACGCCATTTGGCTTTTTAAATGGAAAATTAGCTCCAATCATTAGCGGACACCATGTCACGTTTGGAGAGCCCCTGTGTGCTTAAACATTGGAGATCCCCCAGAAATGACACCATTTTGGAAACTAGACCCCCAAAGGAACTAATCTAGATGTGTGGTGAGGACTTTGAACCCCCAAGTGCTTCACAGAAGTTTATAACGCAGAGCCATGAAAATAAAAAAAAAAATTATTTTCTCAAAAATGATCTTTTAGCCTGCAATTTTTTATTTTCCCAAGGGTAACAGGAGAAATTTGACCCCAAAAGTTGTTGTCCAGTTTCTCCTGAGTACGCTGATACCCCATATGTGGGGGTAAATCACTGTTTGGGCACATGCCGGGGCTCGGAAGTGAAGTAGTGACGTTTTGAAATGCAGACTTTGATGGAATGCTCTGTGGGCGTCACGTTGCGTTTGCAGAGCCCCTGATGTGCCTAAACAGTAGAAACCCCCCACAAGTGACCCCATTTTGGAAACTAGACCCCGAAAGGAACTTATCTAGATGTGTGGTGAGCACTTTGAACCCCCAAGTGCTTCATAGAAGTTTATAATGCAGAGCCGTGAAAATAATAAATACGTTTTCTTTCCTCAAAAATAATTATTTAGCCCAGAATTTTTTATTTTCCCAAGGGTTACAGGAGAAATTGGACCCCAAAAGTTGTTGTCCAGTTTCTCCTGAGTACGCTGATACCCCATGAGTGGGGGTAAACCACTGTTTGGGCACACGTCGGGGCTCAGAAGGGAAGTAGTGACTTTTGAAATGCAGACTTTGATGGAATGGTCTGCGGGTATCACGTTGCGTTTGCAGAGCCCCTGGTATGCCTGAACAGTAGAAACCCCCACAAGTGACCCCATTTTAGAAACTAGACCCCCCAAGGAACTTATCTAGATATGTGGTGAGCACTTTGAACCCCCAAGTGCTTCACAGACGTTTACAACGCAGAGCCGTGAAAATAAAAAATCATTTTTAGCAAGCATTTTTTTAGATTCACAAGGGTAACAGGAGAAATTGGACCCCAGTAATTGTTGCGCAGTTTGTCCTGAGTATGCTGGTACCCCATATGTGGGGGTAAACCACTGTTTGGGCACACGTCAGGGCTCGGAAGTGAGGGAGCACCATTTGACTTTTTGAATACGAGATTGGCTGGAATCAATGGTGGCGCCATGTTGCGTTTGGAGACCCCTGATGTGCCTAAAAAGTGGTAACCCCTCAATTCTACCTCCAACACTAACCCCAACACACCCCTAACTCTAATCCCAACTGTAGCCATAACCCTAATCACAACCCTAACCGCAACACACCCCTAACCACAACCCTAACCACAACACACCCCTAACCACAACCCTAATTCCAACCCTAACCCTAAGGCTATGTGCCCACGTTGCGGATTCGTGTGAGATATTTCCGCACCATTTTTGAAAAATCCACGGGTAAAAGGCACTGCGTTTTACCTGCGGATTTTCCGCGGATTTCCAGTGTTTTTTGTGCGGATTTCACCTGCGGATTCCTATTGAGGAACAGGTGTAAAACGCTGCGGAATCCGCACAAAGAATTGACATGCTGCGGAAAATACAACGCAGCGTTTCCGCGCGGTATTTTCCGCACCATGGGCACAGCGGATTTGGTTTTTCATATGTTTACATGGTACTGTAAACCTGATGGAACACTGCTGCGAATCCGCAGCGGCCAATCCGCAGCCAAATCCGCACAGTGTGCACATAGCCTAATTCTAAAGGTATGTGCACACGCTGCGGAAAACGCTGCGGATCCGCAGCAGTTTCCCATGAGTTTACAGTTCAATGTAAACCTACGGGAAACAAAAATCGCTGTACACATGCTGCGGAAAAACTGCACGGAAACGCAGCGGTTTACATTCCGCAGCATGTCACTTCTTTGTGCGGATTCCGCAGCGGTTTTACAACTGCTCCAATAGAAAATCGCAGTTGTAAAACCGCAGTGAAATGCGCAGAAAAAAATGCGGTAAATCCGCCATAAATCCGCAGCTGTTTAGCACTGCGGATTTATCAAATCCGCAGCGGAAAAATCCGCAGAGGAACAGAATACGTGTGCACATACCGAAACCCTAACCCTAGCCCTAACCCTAGCCCTAACCCTACCCCTAGCCCTAACCCTACCCCTAACCCTAACCCTATTCTAACATTAGTGGAAAAAAAAAAATTTCTTTATTTTTTTATTGTCCCTACCTATGGGGGTGACAAAGGGGGGGGGGGGGGGTCATTTATTATTTTTTTTATTTTGATCACTGAGATAGATTATATCTCAGTGATCAAAATGCACTTTGGAACGAATCTGCCGGCCGGCCATTTTGGAAGATGGCGGCGCCCAGGGAGAAGACGGACGGGACCCCGGCTGGATCGGCAAGTATGATGGGGTGGGGGGGACCACGGGGGGGGGGGATCGGAGCACGGGGGGGGGGAATCGGAGCGCGGGAGGGGTGGAACGGAGAACGGGGGCGTGGAACGGAGCACGGAGGGGCTGGAACGGAGCACGGGGGGGTGGAACGGAGCACCGGGGGGGGGGGTGATCGGAGCACGGGGGGGTGATTGGAGCACGGGGGGAGCGGACAAGAGCACGGGGGGGGAGCGGAGCACTGGACGGAGGGGAGCCGGAGCAGTGTACCGGCCAGATCGGGGGGCTGGGGGGGCGATCGGTGGGGTGGGGGCACATTAGTATTTCCAGCCATGGCCGATGATATTTCAGCATCGGCCATGGCTGGATTGTAATATTTCACCCGTTATAATAGGTGAAATATTACAAATCGCTCTGATTGGCAGTTTCACTTTCAACAGCCAATCAGAGCGATCGTAGCCACGAGGGGGTGAAGCCACCCCCCCTGGGCTAAACTACCACTCCCCCTGTCCCTGCAGATCGGGTGAAATGGGAGTTAACCCTTTCACCCGGCCTGCAGGGACGCGATCTTTCCATGACGCCACATAGGCGTCATGGGTCGGAATGGCACCGACTTTCATGACGCCTACGTGGCGTCATGGGTCGGGAAGGGGTTAATGTCTAAATATATGAGGGGACAGTGCAAAGACCTTTCTGATGATCTTTTTAATCATAGACCTGAGACAGGGACAAGGGGGCATCCTCTACGTCTGAAAGGAAAGAAGGTTTAGGCATAATAACAGACGCGGGTTCTTTACTGTAAGAACAGTGAGACTATGGAACTCTCTGCCGTATGATGTTGTAATGAGTGATTCATTACTTAAATTTAAGAGGGGACAGGATGCCTTTCTTGAAAAGTATAATGTAAGGCTACGTTCACATTAGCGTTGCGCGCCGCTGCGTCGGCGACACGACGCACAAAACAACGCGCGCAAACGCACGCAAAAACGCTGCGTTTTGCGACGCGTGCGTCGTTTTTTGACGAAAATCGGACGCACGAAAAATGCAACTTGTTGCATTTTCTTGCGTCCGACGCTAGCGTCGGAAACGACGCACGTGTCGGAAAACGCAACAAAAAAACGCACGCGTCCCCCATGTTAAACATAGGGGCGCGTCGCCGCTGCGTCGCCGACGCAACAGCGACGCACATTAGCGGAACGCTAATGTGAACGTAGCCTTACAGGGTATGTATACTAGATTCTTTGATAGGGCATTGATCCAGGGAACTAGTCTGATTGCCGTATGTGGAGTCGGGAAGGAGTTTTTTTTCCCCAATGTGGAGCTTACTCTTTGCCACATGGGTTTTTTTTTTTGCCTTCCTCTGGATCAACATGTTAGGGCATGTAGGTTAGGCTATGGGTTGAACTAGATGGACTTAGTCTTCCTTCAACCTTAATAACTATGTTACTTGTGGCGTTCCATAAACCGCTGAAAAAGTAATACCCCTTTCAGTTTTATTGTGGCCTTTGGAAGTAGTTCAATGTGGTCCTTGGACTAGAAAAGGTTTTTCACCACTGATGTAAGTGAATACGGTTGTATTGTAAATTCAAGTTGCTGTAATCGGGTGCAGCAGATTGTTTGGCCTTGTGGTGGCATCGACTTGTGACCCCATTCACTTACATTGATGTCGCTGTAGCATAGTGCTCTCTTTGGCCCGTGCCGTGCTGTAGCATAGTGCTCTCTTTGGCCCATGATATTCTGTAGCATAGTGCTCTCTTTGGCCCATGATATGCTGTAGCATAGTGCTCTCTTTGGCCCGTGCCATGCTGTAGCATAGTGCTCTTTGGCCCGTGCCGTAGCATAGTGCTCTCTTTGGCCCGTGCCGTGCCGTAGCATAGTGCTTTCTTTGGCCCGTGCCATGCTGTAGCATAGTGCGCTCTTTGGCCCGTGATTTGCTGTAGCATAATGCGCTCTTTGGCCCGTGCCGTGCTGTAGCATAGTGCGCTCTTTGGCCCGTGCCGTGCTGTAGCATAGTGCACTCTTTGGCCTGTGATGTGCTGTAGCATAGTGCACTCTTTGGCCTGTGATGTGCTGTAGCATAGTGCTCTCTTTGGCCCGTGATGTGCTGTAGCATAGTGCACTCTTAGGCCCGAGCCGTGCTGTAGCATAGTGCACTCTTTGGCCTGTGATGTGCTGTAGCATAGTGCACTCTTTGGCCGGTGATGTGCTGTAGCATAGCGCACTCTTTGGCCCGTGCCGTGCTGTAGCATAGTGCTCTCTTTGGCCTGTGATGTGCTGTAGCATAGTGCTCTCTTTGGCCCGTGATGTGCTGTAGCATAGTGCACTCTTTGGCCTGTGATGTTCTGTAGCATAGTGCTCTCTTTGGCTCGTAACATGTTGTCGCTGTATTATAGTGCTCTCTTTTGACCAGTGACATGTCTTGCTGCCAACATGATTGTGTACTTTCTTTAGTGATGGTCTCTTTAAATCTGAGATGTTCCATAGTACACTGTGTGCAGAATTATTAGGCAAGTTGTATTTTAGAGGATTAGTTTTATTATTAATCAACAACTATGTTCTCAATCAACCCAAAAGACTCATAAATATCAAAGCTTAATATTTTTGGAAGTTGGAGTTGTTGTTTTTTTTTTGTAGATTTGGCTATCTTAGGAGGATATCTGTTTGTACAGGTAACTATTACTGTGCAGAATTATTAGGCAACTTAATAAAAACCAAATATATTCCCATCTCACTTATTTATTTTCACCAGGTAAACCAATATAACTGCACAATATTTAGAAATACACATTTCTGACATACAAAAACAAACCCCTAAAAATTAGTGACCGATATAGCCACCTTTCCTTATGATGACACTCAACATCCTTCCATCCATAGATTCTGTCAGTTGCTTGATCTGTTTACGAACAACATTGCATGCAGCAGCCACCACAGCCTCCCAGACACTGTTCCGAGAGGTAATAATAATAATAAATTTTTATTTATATAGCGCCAACATATTCCGCAGCACTTTACAATTAAGCAGGGACATGTACAGACAATTCAGTAAAAGTTAAGACAATTTAAAAATTTAAACAGTGACATTAGGGGTGGGGTCCCTGCTCGCAAGCTTACAATCTACAAGAGAGGTGGACTGTTTTCCCTCCCTGTAGATCTCACATTTTATGAGGGACCACAGGTTCTCTATGGGGTTCAGATCAGGGGAACAAGGGGGCCATGTCATTATTTTTTCTTCTTTGAAACCTTTACTGGCCAGCTACGCCGTAGAGTAGTTGGAGGCATGTGATGGATCATTGTCCTGCATGAAAATCATGTTTTTCTTGAACGATACCGACTTATTCCTGTACCACTGCTTGAAGAAGTTGTCTTCCAGAAACTGGCAGTAGGTCTGGGAGTTGAGCTTCACTCCATCCTCAACCCGAAAAGGTCCCACAAGTTCATTTTTGATGATACCAGCCCATACCAGTACCCCACCTCCACCTTGCTGGCGTCTGATCAGAGTGGAGCTCTCTGCCCTTACTGATCCAGCCTCTGGCCCACCCATCTGGCCCATCAAGAGTCACTCTCATTTCATCAGTCCATAAAACCTTTGAAAAGTCAGTCTTAAGATATTTCTTGGCCCAGTCTTGACGTTTTATGTAATATTTCTTGTTCAAAGGTGGTCGTTTTCAGCCTTCCTTACCTTGGCCATGTCCCTGAGTATCGCACACCTTGTGCTTTTTGTTACTCCGGTAACGTTGCAGATCTGAAATATGGCAAAACTGGTGGCAAATGGCATCTTGGCAGCTTCACGCTTGATTTTCCTCAATTCATGGGCAGTTTATTTTGCGCCTTTTTTTGCCCAACACGCTTCTTGCGACCCTGTTGGCTATTTGCCATGAAACGCTTGATTGTTCGGTGATCATGCTTAAAAAGTTCGGCAATTTGAAGACTGCTGCATCCCTCCGCAAGACATCTCACAAATTTTGGACTTTTCAGAGCCCATCAAATCCCCCTTCTGACCCATTTTGCCAAAGGAAAGGAAGTTGCCTAATAATTAAGCACACCTTATATAGGGTTTTGATGTAATTAGACAACACCCCTCCTCATTACAGAGATGCAAATCACCTGATTTACTTAATTGGTAGTTGGCTCTCAAGCCTGAACAGCTTGGAGTAGGACAACATGTATAAAAAGTATCATGTGATCAATATACAACTTGCCTAATAATTCTGCACGCAGTGTAGTGTCAGGTAATGGGAAGGAGAATTGTGTAGTGTATTTGATTGGACTCATGTTGGATATGTTATGGTTCAACTCTTCATGAACTTGACGGCGGTATCCCAGGTTTTGCCCAGTCCTGCCCTTTATGCTTCTGTCAAGCCCTCCATTATTCAGCAGAGAGGAGAAGCCTCGCCTGCCTTTCCCTGCAGACATGCTTCCTTAGAGAGGATGGGTGATAAATGTATGAATGTTGGATTTCAAAATGGCCAATCCTTTTGTTCTTGAGTCACATAAGCATCCTCCAGAGATATTTAGCAGCGATTTATCCTTTTCCTATTAAGAATTCATAACAGTATAGCAAAAAGAGGGTAATGAACCACTCAAACTTGAAAAAGGGTGCCCAAAAAATTATATGTAAATAGCAAAAAGGGGGACCTAAAATATAACGTTTAATAAGTACTAATTAAAAAACCATATGACACAACATATAATGAAAAAATCGTACATTGACCAACAGGTCAATCAGACAGAGAACTGATAACCAGTCCAAAGAGAAAAAATCAGTAGTCAATTTGGAACCCTTACACAGCCTTCAGGGCTTATAATCACAATATGCACCCTGTCAAGTAAAGCAGGGGAACCAACATTACAATTGTATGCTACTGTTAAAGAGATATAACTTGAGGTTCTCTGTAAGGTGAAAAAAGAAAGCACCGCTATCTGTCACCAGTAAGAAACCTTCAGATACACGGGGATACACATAAAGCTATTGGAACAATCTCACCAAGTTGTGATGCTGCAGCATTTTGAGATGTGTTCCCCATGTCAAAATAAGAGTCCTTATGGATCAGGTATCGACCATCTAGAATCCGTTGGACTTCCGGACCACCTCCTGCGTTAAAGACCACCTCCCTACGCGTTTCATCTCAGGGAAGAATCCTCAGGGGACACGGCAGTCAGTACGTGGTCAGGGTTTGAAGGAGCGCTCAACCGAGACATGAAATCTCCAGGGAGCCTCTCATCAAATCACCCAAGAATGGCGTCTCTTTTATATGGTACTCCTATCAGGGGTAATGCCTATTCATCCAGAACAGCTGAAATTCAGCCAATCAGTCCTGGGCTTACATCCCACATACAGCGGTCCAACTAACCTCATTGGTGAATCAGTGTTAATGGCGGCGGCCTGAGTTCCACGTGGATTACACAACAATGGAGGTGTGTGTCAGGTACACTTCCGTCTTTCAGTGAAGGGCGCGCACCTCTGACTCATAACAATGAGTCATGGACATGCGCAGAGACCCTGGAACGCAAGCGGCGTTAATGCTGTCGGAGCGTGCGCGTCTGACTCGATGTAATGAGTCACAACCATGCGCCTGGAACGCAAATAGTGGCGAGGACATCTATGCCCAGGCGCGCACATATGACTCACCGGAGTGAGTCACAGCCACCTGAGTTACAGAGGGTGGATCATGCTATAGCCAATACGAATGCCAGGTCCACAGTTCTGACGTAAGATGTGCTCAACACCCCGACAGTAAAGCATTAACTAGAGATCAGCAGAGATTTACGCAGACAGCGCTCACACACCTATGCAGACAGTGCTCACCCACTGCTTCTAAGTTCGAGCCCACCCTGCATAACTTTGTAAAATTAAAACGGCATTCACTACAAGTTCTATTCCATTACTTATAAGACACTTCATACCATTTAGTGCCCCGCACAAAAAATGGAAACATCCTATTATATGTCTTTCAAACAAAGGGGAAGAGAAGATAAAGTGCCGTAATTATTACGTGGGGGATTCACTTCATAAGGAAGACGGACTACTGAATTTAGGAAACAAGCACAAGGCTGTTGTGTCTTATCAAAGAGAGGAAAAAAAATAAAAAACTACAAATTCCTCTCTTATCGACTTAGGGCCACCAGGTCTAAAGCTAACAAAGACCCGGGGCACAAAAGTACCTGATTGTATATCAGTATAAAATAATGAGTATTTTGGCTGGCTTCACAAAATACGACACGGACAGACAAACAAAAAGACCCACCAGGGCACAAGGGCATCCGAGGGAAAAAAGGGGGGATGATAAGAGCGGGGAGACAGACTGGGCACCAGGTCCACAAGAAAGTCCAAACTGTATAGGGTCATAATAGAAAGGGACAGAAAACGGAAAAAATTGAATGACAGATGAGGAAGGTAAGCCTATATGAGGCCCTGATGACATACTAAACTACCTCACCCTACCTAACAGCGGAGGTTGGCACCCTAAACCTGCGCAGTGGCGCCCCCACTCGACGGCGGCTATCCCTGACTGGTATACCCTATTAGTGCCCTCACCGCTTTAAAGAAAAGAGACAAAGGAAAGCTGCTCGTTCAGTCCTGCTGGATATGTGGAGCCCAATTTATATATCCACCTTGTCTCATGTGCGGGGCACTAAATGGTATGAAGTGTCTTATAAGTAATGGAATAGAACTTGTAGTGAATGCCGTTTTAATTTTACAAAGTTATGCAGGGTGGGCTCGAACTTAGAAGCAGTGGGTGAGCACTGTCTGCATAGGTGTGTGAGCGCTGTCTGCGTAAATCTCTGCTGATCTCTAGTTAATGCTTTACTGTCGGGGTGTTGAGCACATCTTACGTCAGAACTGTGGACCTGGCATTCGTATTGGCTATAGCATGATCCACCCTCTGTAACTCAGGTGGCTGTGACTCACTCCGGTGAGTCATATGTGCGCGCCTGGGCATAGATGTCCTCGCCACTATTTGCGTTCCAGGCGCATGGTTGTGACTCATTACATCGAGTCAGACGCGCACGCTCCGACAGCATTAACGCCGCTTGCGTTCCAGGGTCTCTGCGCATGTCCATGACTCATTGTTATGAGTCAGAGGTGCGCGCCCTTCACTGAAAGACGGAAGTGTACCTGACACACACCTCCATTGTTGTGTAATCCACGTGGAACTCAGGCCGCCGCCATTAACACTGATTCACCAATGAGGTTAGTTGGACCGCTGTATGTGGGATGTAAGCCCAGGACTGATTGGCTGAATTTCAGCTGTTCTGGATGAATAGGCATTACCCCTGATAGGAGTACCATATAAAAGAGACGCCATTCTTGGGTGATTTGATGAGAGGCTCCCTGGAGATTTCATGTCTCGGTTGAGCGCTCCTTCAAACCCTGACCACGTACTGACTGCCGTGTCCCCTGAGGATTCTTCCCTGAGATGAAACGCGTAGGGAGGTGGTCTTTAACGCAGGAGGTGGTCCGGAAGTCCAACGGATTCTAGATGGTCGATACCTGATCCATAAGGACTCTTATTTTGACATGGGGAACACATCTCAAAATGCTGCAGCATCACAACTTGGTGAGATTGTTCCAATAGCTTTATGTGTATCCCCGTGTATCTGAAGGTTTCTTACTGGTGACAGATAGCGGTGCTTTCTTTTTTCACCTTACAGAGAACCTCAAGTTATATCTCTTTAACAGTAGCATACAATTGTAATGTTGGTTCCCCTGCTTTACTTGACAGGGTGCATATTGTGATTATAAGCCCTGAAGGCTGTGTAAGGGTTCCAAATTGACTACTGATTTTTTCTCTTTGGACTGGTTATCAGTTCTCTGTCTGATTGACCTGTTGGTCAATGTACGATTTTTTCATTATATGTTGTGTCATATGGTTTTTTAATTAGTACTTATTAAACGTTATATTTTAGGTCCCCCTTTTTGCTATTTACATATTAAGAATTCATACACAAAACACAAGCCAAGCAATCATGTGTGGGGAGGGCACACTATGTAAGGTGTACTGTATGGCAACGTTAAAGGGATTAGTTTATCCCAGAAACACTGTGTAAACTGACTACATAGTCACATAGGGTCCCCTAAAAAAAAATTCTGTTGGTGTAAAGCAGTTTGTCTGATACACTAGGTGAACTCAACATGCTCATTTACGTATGTTTACACATCTCTGATAATGCCACTGTCATACTGGGTTCTTCTAGAACACATGTAAAACTTTGGCCTGCGGGCGAGTATATTTGGCCCACGACGCCGGACGGGTCCCCGGGCAGGGCCCACCTGTGAGCGCACATTCAACTGTATTTGCATCTTGGATTCATTCCCCATCTGCTTGTGACGCCTCAGCGCAGCGGGTATGATGGCGTTAATTACAACTTGCCCACTGTGCTGAGATGTGAAGAGGATCAGAAGACTCCATGAAGAGACCGAAGCAGCGAAAGAACTGGGAGAGGAGTGTGTTTTTTTTTTTTTTTTTTTTGTGGAGCCCATTATACCGTATGGAGCACTCTTTGGGGGCCATTATACTGTATGGAGCACTCTGTGGGGGCCATTATACTGTATGGAGCACTATGTGGGGCCATTATACTGTGTGGAGCGCTGTGTGAGGATTACAGTTGGGGAATAATACTGTGATGAGAGCGCCTCATTTTACTGGGATTGAGGGAAGGGGTACAGTAGGGTCATACTGTGCGTATGGGGGTATCTTGGGGTGTTTGGGGGAGCACTTTTGTTGGCATCATACTTTATTATTCAAGGTTCTTTATTCTTTATTACATATTTAACCCCTTAAAGGGAACCTGTCACCCCCAAAATTGATGGTGAGGTAAGCTCACCGTCATCAGGGGCTTATCTACAGCAGAAGGACAGACAGAAAGACGGAAGTGACCCTTAGACAATTATATAGTAGATAAAGTGACAGAATTGTAAAATTTAGCCTGGTTATTAAGGTCAAAATTGGCTCGTTCATTAAGGGATTGTTAGGCCATTGGGCCACATGATTTTTACTGCTCTTAAATAACAATATTCCAATATTTTATTCTTAAGATCTATTGATTAAAATGTACGTTGTTTGTGGACAACCCCTTCTATGTTTGTTTCCTTATTAAATATGGAAACATTTCCTAAACTGTAGACATTTGTTTTTAAATAAATATCCAGGTCGGCCTGCGACTGTGTCCTTTTCATTTTGTCCTTCTGTGTTTGACATCCCTGTATCTATAGTCTAGATGGATGCCGCCTCCGGTGTCTGCTGACATACTAATACATAGAGATAATCTGCCATTACTGACCACAGGATGCTGGCATCGGTTCTTTCACTTCCTGAAACTAGCACACTAGTTGTGTTTTTTTATTTTATTTCCGTTTTCTTTGATTTTTCTAAGTATAATTGGCCACAAACTGTAAAAAGCCATTATTAGTTTCTGCCACTTCATGTACACCATGTAAAGACTTGGAGCAAGGAAGAGTAACAGGTTTTTCCTGCTTGTAGTTAGCAATAGTGACATACAGTGACTTGAAAAAGTATTCATAACCCATGAAATGTCACCATTTTTTCAAATTATACCTGCAAACTTGAAATGTATGTTATTGAGATTTTATTTGACACACAAACACAAAGTAGCAAATATTTGTGAAGTACCGGTATATAGGAAATTATACATGGGTTTTCCAAATAGTTTTAAAATCTAAATCTGAAAATTGTGACGTGCATTTGTATTCAGCCCCCCCAGTCAATACTTTGTAGGACCAACTTTCACTTCAATTACTGCTGAAAATCTTTTGGGATATGTCTCTTCCAGCTTTGCATATCTAAAGGTGACGTTTGTGGCCATTTTTCTTTGCAAACTAACTATTGCTCAGGGAGATTGTATGGAGGCACCTGTGAACCAGGGCTGTGGAGTCGGTATAAAATGGACCGACTCCTAAATATATAATACATTGGGTACAGTAGGACATTGCAGGAAGTGCTGTAAATATTTCATAATTTGGGAAAGTGATGAAATGTCCTATAAATGTCCGTTCTATTCCTGATCTAAGGACCTCGGCTTTAAGTGGAGATGAATCTGTGCTGCACTTTATGCACATGCTCAGTAGTGATCTGGCCTGTTACTAGGTCAGTCACACACATGAATATGCTTTGATCTAAACCATTCCATTGTTTCTCTGGCAGCATGTTTGTCATTGTCCTGCTGGAAGGTGAATCTACGCCCCTGTTTTAAGTTTTTTTGCAGCCTTGAAGAGGTTTTCCTCCTGGATTGCCCTGCATTTAACGCCTCCATCTTCCCATCAACTCCCTGCTGAAGAAAAGCATCCCCACAGCATGAGTCTGCCATCATCATGTTTAATGGTGGTGTTTTCAGGGTGATGTGCAGTGTTACTTTTGTGTGTTTTTTAATTGTAGTGTTTTGCATTTAGCCCCAAAAGTTCTACTTTGTTCTCATCTGACTACACCTACTCCTTCCATTTTTAGATGATGGATTGAACAGTGCTCTGTGAGAAGTTCAGAGCTTTTTTTTTTTTTTATTATTATTATTTTTTATTATTATAATAACCTAACCCTACTTTACTCTTCTCCACAACTTTATCCCTGACCTGACTGGTGTGTTCCTTGGTTTTCATGATGATGTTTGATCTCTAATGTTCTAAAACAAATCTCTGAGCTGTAGTTATTCTGATAATAAATTATATACAGGTGGAGTCGATTTTATAATTCTATGCCTTTTGTAGGCAATTGGTTACTCTGTATTGTATTTAGGGGTATCTGACTACAGGGGGTGAATACAAATACACATCATTTTCATATTTATATTCTGCAAATAAATAGAAAACCATGAATCATATGCAGCTTAGATGAAAACCATAATTGTAATAACTCACAGGAAAGTCCATTATGAAATACTGCCTCCAGTCAGGTTCTGTAATCTACAGAAATTAGCCTATTCCCACACGTTAATCAGGCTGGCTGTTTACCGAGTCATGCTCTGCGTTGTGTGCAGTGGTTTTTTTAACACTCCTCACTCCCAAACAGTAAATGCCCCATGATCTGTGTACACTGGGTGTGCATGTGAGTCACTGAACCCCCCCAATAGTCCTTTGTGCTCAGTCTGTCCTGACATATGTGCTGCATTGTTACAACATGGTCAACTCTCTAATTGGAGGACAGACCTGCCATGGGATAATTAAAGGTGTGGATTTTTTTTTCTCCTGAGAGGAATATAAATTTTGCAATTCCTAGACCAGTTTTTCCACCTCTACGTTATGTGAATTCTATGGTCTTATGCATACCAGCACATTTCATCTTCGTTGTCTATAGAGCCACAATAGAGTGTCAGAGTTTCTCTGACTTAATATGGAGGAAAGGTCAGGTTCTTTCATAATTGAATTCCTGTAGAGCGAAAACAAATGGTGAAATGCTCCATCGGACGCGATAGCTTTTCAGATATACTGATAGGATATAATTCCCTTATCGACTTTTTGCGGCTAGGAGAAAATGCCGCCCAGTGCTTTATTCCTGGCACAGACTATTGTTGCTGAAATCAGACCAGTCATGTTCACAAATTGCAGACGTTTTTATATTCCATGTGCTTTTCCCATTATGGTCCGGCCAGATTCGCACGCTCATGTGACCGCCATTCATGGACTGGTCTTGAGTCTTGACAGCCTTGTATATAAGCATGTCGGCTGAATTCAGTCAGTAAAACCACAGCTAGTCCATGGGTCACGGAAGTGTGAATACATCTTTAAGGGCAGGAGCTGTCTGCTATTGCGTGCATTTGTCTGGACCATAAAAGTTTCCAACTGGTGCATACCATGTCTCTTGTCACACGACCCATGGTTCTTTATGGAAAATCACTTGTGTGTACTTGCACATAAGTTGAAGGGGCTATGACCTGTCATTTGGACTGGTCATCAACATCCGATCTTTGGGATTTGGACACCTGGATTCTGCTTTCCAGAAGAAAAAGATGGGGCTGACAGCATTCATTAAGCTGGACGCTCGTTTAAAATTCCAAGGAACCAACTTTGAGGTTCCACAGCATGCAAAAATGCAAACCGCGTCCAATCCAGGTTAGGTTGATGAAATCCAAATACCGTAAGTCAAGTTTCCACCATCCAATAACTCTTCGAACTATTGCAGGTCTTTTTTTTGTGTGTGTTTAAAGCAGCTCTGACCTGTCATTTGGATAGGTCCTCAATCGGACCGTGGACTGGCAGGGTCCTGCTGCGGGATGGACAAATGTAGCCGCTCTTCACTGCAGCTCTTTGGTGGAGGAGACTCCTAAATGACAGGCTCCTTTATATTAACTCAGAATGCCCTACTGGGGTATTTAGTATGGGTTTCTCATACTGTACAACCCCTTTAAATTCTGGTTTTGCATGGTTTCTGGATAGAATGCTAAATTGTGAATGAGAGCTTCAATCACAACGGTCATCTTCTGTATCTGGATGCCTTGTAACACAAGACACGTTGTTGCTCCACACCATACCATAGTCCTCAATTTATTTATTTTTTTATGGCTGGAAGTGTTGTCCCCAGGCAGTGCTGGCTGATAATCTCAATTTCATTAACTGCGGTGACAATTTGTTCTAATAGCCCAAGTGCTGTTTGATCTGTTTGAGGACGCTACACCTCTGTACAGCGCTCAGACGACCGTTTTGATCACATAACTATTAATGTCATCAAATTTACTATCCATTAAAGTTAAAAACCTGACGTTCTGAACCTATGAACGTCACTTAGGATCATCCGTTATGGTTAAATACATAACCACATGAAAGGGTCCCCACGGTGAAGTGCTTATATCAATAGTTGGGGTATTTTCAGTATGTTAGAAATTTCTGTATCTTATATGCTGAATAACTTTTATTTCTGAAAACATTAAAATTGTTTAATGAGAATTTGGACAAAAGGTGTAATAAAAATAGTAGGTTTTAGCATCTAAGCTTTTCTGGTGTTAAAACCTGATATTGCTTGACATCTCGGGGCCCCAGATGGTGACCACAGCGACCGGCAGTGTGGGGAAAAAAATTAGTATTTGGAGCAAAATGTGCTGAAGTGCAGCTAGTTTACAGTCTGACCTTCGGGCAGGAGAACGGGACATTAATTTTGCTGTCCTGTTGTACAGTTTAAGCTTCTGCTCTCCATTTACATACCCGGGGGGCATCTAACTTGCGCATCAGATTTCTTAAATATATATATATATATATATATATATATATATATATATATATATATATATATATATATATATATATATATATATATATATATATATATATATATATATATATACACATAATTGTTGACAAATCACATTTCAATTGCAATGTAATTAGAAGGAATGCAATACCTTAGACAGTAGTGAGTTATACATCTGATCTCCTTTACATCACCATACGGCAGCAGTAAAGAAAAGAATATAAGGGTAAGTTCACACAGGACTTTTTTGCTGCGCATTTTTGCTGCGTTTTTTTATGCTAATTTAGGTGCGTATTTGGAGCGTTTTTTTGTTTTTTTTTTGTGCGTTTTCTTTTTTTCTCTTTTTCCAGGCTAATGTCCTTGGATGTTCAGCAGCAAAAACGCAGCAAATAATGATACCTGCGTTTTTGCTGCGTTTTTTTTTCAACACCCATTCAAGTCAATGGGTGAAAAAAACGCAGCAAAAACGCTGAAAGAAGTGACATGCTCTGTCAAATGCAGCAAAGCACAAAATACTGATCAAACAAAAAACCAATGTGTGTGCATGAGATTTCTGAAATCTCGTAGGCTTTGCTGATACTGTAAAAAGCAGCTGAAAATTAGCATAAAAAACACAGCAAAAAAGTCCTGTGTGAACTTACACTAAATGTTAGCGGGAAGTGTTGCTCTGGATGCTGGACGTTGTGAAAGACTAACAATTGTTGGCTTTTTCACCCTCTGAATTGCTGTTATGTCATACAGCTGACTTAAGGTAACGTCTCTCCCCCAGTGGAGAGGGACATGCATGGCATACCAAGGTGAGGAGACTTATAAGCCATGCATGCTCCTGGAAAATGAAATCTGCAAATTGCCACTTTATAGAGGAAGAGGACTTGAACTGTAGCCCCACCTATTGGAAGTGGAAATCCTACAAGTCACCCTTTGAGCCTTGAAATATGACTTAGGATAAAACTATTCAGGTGCTTTTTCTACTTTTATTCTCTGGAGTTTATGGATATACAGGTGACCTGAAATGGATCATGCGACTTCTCTTGGTCAGTCTGATTAAGAAAAAGCCCTTAAAGTGTGTGTTCTGTCTTTTCCTTGCCACTGCATGGCTCTTGGTTGATTGGCAGTTTGGAGCAGCAGCATTGTTGCATCGGTGGCCTAACCTGTGCCCTTCCATTGCTGCTATGTTGGGTAGTTCTGCAGCACAGGAGGCATGCAGTAGCAATGAATGTGTGGGAAAAGGAGTTAAAGGAGCCATGAAAATGCAGCCCATTCTGCCGGCACTTTGTTATAGGTGTGCCGATCTTCCTATTTCCACTAATGGGGAGCACGCCTTATACCTGAACATATAAAATGCATAAGAAATTCTCTTCTGACATTTAGAGACAAGTCAGATCAGACATCTTCTCTTTTGGTCTTTTTCCAAATGTAACAAAAGCTGCAGAATGGTAACTGGTTGGTGTCATTTCTGGGCACAATAGACGTGTAGTAATCCGGGCACAGTGCAATCTGTTCTTCCCCGCATGTAAGCTGCCAGCATGATCTGTACAAGTGTCTCTCCTGTAACCACAGCTTGTTCTTCCCTCTAGAATCAAAGCCATTGAAAGTCCCAGCAAGGATGATGACACCCAGTGGCTGACGTACTGGGTGGTGTACGGAGTATTCAGCATCATTGAGTTTTTCTCTGATATCTTCCTGTCCTGGTTTCCCTTCTATTACATAATCAAGGTGGGGTAATGTATATTACGCTTTATAACTTCCTTTTTTGTTTCACACAGTAAATGTAATGTATATTTAGATCAGATAGTTAAAGGGAACCTGAAATACGGCTAGTCTGCAGGTTAATAATGTTCTAAAGTTGTTCAGCCACCGTACTGAGAGCCCGGTTGCCAGGGGGAAAAGAACCTTGTTCCTCCCGACAGCCTCTGGCTTTGTCATGAAGGAGCTGTTCAGTCACTGCTCAGTACATAGTAATCGGCAGCTGTAACCATGCCCCGGGACTGACGAACAGCCGCCTCTGTACTGATGCACTGCTGAGCCTGTGTGATCACAGCCATCACGGTGTACTGCCAGTGACTGAAAGCTGCACCTCCGTGACTGAAAGCCAGAGGCTCGGCAGGAATAAAGTTAATTTCCTTCCGGTTGCTGGGCTCTGTGGCAGCCACATGGCTGCAGAACACTGGTAACCTGCAGATTAACCCTATATCTGCAGGTTTATAGCATTTTTTGACATAAGTTACAGGGTCCCCCTTATTGCCTTTATACAAATAAATGCATTGCTTAATCCGAGCTGTACCACCACAGTTTCTTCAGTCTTTTATTTAAGAGATGACTTTAGGACCAGACTTGTTTTGCGCAGTTGAATTTTTTCCATTTTGTAGTCGTGTTTCCAGTTTGGATAAATTGCGTTCTGTTCAGATATCTGATTTTAGAACAGAAGAAAAGTTCTACATGAAGTTACTCAGTAGTGTAGTTTAGTGTGAATGATTGAGTGCATACAGTTTTTTTATGGTTTTATCTGTCACAGCAGAAACCTTTTTCCCTACTGTCTACAGGTGAGACTAGGCCAGGCTCCCCAATAATACCGCCAATTTCCCCTCCGTACGGTATATACATCATTAATGTACTGTCCTTTACATACCACTGACAATGCGCTGAGATGTAGTTAATGTCACTTTATTAAACTCTGGCCTTGCGGCTCCATCAGCCGTATCTTGTGACCACAGACTGCCCCCGCACCCATGGCTTCTGTAAATATGTATGTATTGTAAAGCCGCCCGGCAGCTGGGTGCGTCCTCACGGTTCAGAAACCAGTCTTGGTTTACATCAGTTTCTCGTCATTTACATACCTCACACATTCAGCAGTGAGTCTGCGTTTTTTTTTAAAGGTTTAGTTTTTCTGTAATGTAAAAATCTTGACATGGATGGCTCAGACAGAATGCCTTCCTCCTAGATTGATGAGCTGATTAATCCTTGTCCTGCTCCAACCCCGGCATACAGCTGATTGTGCCAGAGGAAACCGTGAGCCGCCAGGCACTGAGCATTTACATGGCGACCATTCAGTCAAATGACCTTGTACTAAAAGATGGCAAGAGTGGATGAGAACAGGAGCCGCTCCTAAAGTGAAGGATCTGTCCTGGCCCATGTTAGGCAGGACCCCGCTCTGCATTATTATCCTGTGAGCACTAGATAAAAAGGGCCATAAAGCGGAAAAAAGAATACTCAGGAGCTGTGGGAATAAAATAGGAGTTATTGACGTGTGTGTGTGTATCTAGCTATCTATATATTTAATATGTATTTGTGTATGTAGTGCAACATACTTATGGAAGAATAATTAGAGGGTTTTGTCTTGTGTACCCCTGTTTCGGTGGCACATTTGGGTTTTCTGCCATCTTGATTCTTTCTTCACCCCTCTGATATGGTTCCATTTTTATTTAGACTAAATTGCCTATGATACAATCTTATTCTTATCATATTGCTCTTTCTCCTTTCTAACAGCGGCAATTGATAGATCAGTGACATAGTGCTGCTGTCACCTGATGTATACAGTTTTCCTGTATCCTGTGTGATATATAGCCAGCAGAGTCTGGGTGTACCCCATGTGATGTGTATATACAGCAGTATCTCCCTGTATCCTATATGATTCTAGGTGGAGGAGTCTGAGAGCTGCCGGGGGGCAAATTTTATGGGTGATGATTGCATTCTGCATCCGGCCTAAAAATTGGCACATGTACTGGTCCGGTTGTTAGACTTCTGATCACATGAACGAATGTCCTACAATGAAGGGGGGGAGGGGGTGTAGCAATAACCGAGGGGAGAGATTTTTGAATAAGTGCCGTACATATATCTGCTAAGAAATAAAAATGCTGCAGCGCTTCTTTATCTTTTCCAATTTTTTATGTACACTCCTAAATACTCTAGTGGTGCTTTTCGTTAAAGAAAATGTTCCAAAGTGTTCTGCAAATGATAGCGCTCATGCAAAAATCACAACATAATATAATACTCTGCCCTCCCTCAGTCCACTGACTGCTGTTCTCCGCTGCTCCTGTCTGTTCTGGCTGCAGCGGTGATGTCATTTTGGCAGCTAATAATAATAATTTTTACTTATATAGCGCCAACATATTCCGTAGCACTTAACAATTAAGCGAGTTCCTGCTCGCAAGCTTACAGTCTACAAGGAAATGGGGGGACACAATAGGTGAAAAGTGTATATATATATAGTAGTAATGGAGACCGCGCAAAAGGGAGTATAATAGAACAAAGGAAAATATGCGATACTACAGCACTAAATGATATAAAATAGAACTAAAAAGGACCCTTAGTTACTGTGGACTAATATAGTCAACAAACGGCGATCCACAAAGAGGCCCGGACAAAATCACCAAAACCAAAATGAAACCTGAAATATGTATACATATATAGTAACACACAAACCGAGATGGGCTGTGTCACTAAGTATATATGGTAATCGTACCTGTAACTCCTGGGTAACCGCGTATGGGAGCTGTGCCGAGCAAAATGGCTATGTCTGAGACTGGAATGAAAGTGCCCACATGCCAGGTGCAGAGCCGTGCGTGGCGCTGCCAGGAAGAATGACCGGCGCCAATAGTATGGATACGGTGGAAGGTCCGCAGATACCCGAAGCGGTACTGCACTCCGGGGCTGCAGGGAGGCTATGCAGAGCCAGGGAGAACCCCGGCCGGTGGCGTCCCTGGATACAAGCACGAGGAAGATGGCCGACAGAGATCTAAGCGTGTGACGTCACAGCCAGGAAGCTACGAAGCGGCGCTAGGGACAAGGTAGTAATCAACGCGTATCGAAGGAACAGCGTCCTTCTTCGTCAGGGTTACCCGGCCGCAGTCGCTCCCAAGAATATAAGTTAAACCCCTGTCAATCTCCCTGAAAAGGCCCCCCCCACCTATCCAATTTAATGAATAAATGGTCGTGCATACATGCATCCACAGTGTCGCAGTAGCTGCCATATGGGATATTACTTACTGGGAAAAAGTGAGCCAGACAAACAAAATAGCCCAGTTCCCAGTAAGTAATATCCCATATGGCAGCTACTGCGACACTGTGGATGCATGTATGCACGACCATTTATTCATTAAATTGGATAGGTGGGCGGGGCCTTTTCAGGGAGATTGACAGGGGTTTAACTTATATTCTTGGGAGCGACTGCGGCCGGGTAACCCTGACGAAGGAGGACGCTGTTCCTTCGATACGCGTTGGTTACTACCTTGTCCCTATCGCCGCTCCGTAGCTTCCTAGCTGTGACGTCACACGCTTAGATCTGTCGGCCATCTTCCTCGTGCTTGTATCCAGGGACGCCACCGGCCGGGGTTCTCCCTGGCTCTGCATAGCCTCCCTGCAGCCCCGGAGTGCAGTACCGCTTCGGGTATCTGCGGACCTTCCACCGCATCCATACTATTGGTGCCGGTCATTCTTCCTGGCAGCGCCACGCACGGCTCTGCACCTGGCATGTGGGCACTTTCATTCCAGTCTCAGACATAGCCATTTTGCTCGGCACAGCTCCCATACGCGGTTACCCAGGAGTTACAGGTACGATTACCATATATACTTAGTGACACAGCCCATCTCTGTTTGTGTGTTACTATATATGTATACATATTTCAGGTTTCATTTTGGTTTTGGTGATTTTGTCCGGGCCTCTTTGTGGATCGCTGTTTGTTGACTATATTAGTCCACAGTAACTAAGGGTCCTTTTTAGTTCTATTTTATATCATTTAGTGCTGTAGTATCGCATATTTTCCTTTGTTCTATTGTACTCCCTTTTGCGCGGTCTCCATTACTACTATATATTGTTTTCTATCCTTTGTTTACACCAGGAGTGGCGTTTCCCTGGTTTGGAGTCCAGCTGCAAAGGGTTTCTACTTTTAGGTTGAGTTAGCGCTGGTGTGTTTAGTATAATAGGTGAAAAGTGTTTATTTCAGGTCTGGTAATTATAATAAACTAGATGGTGGCCCGATTCTAATGCATCGGGTATTCTAGAATATGTATGTCCAAGTAGTATATTGCACAGCCCACGTAGTATATTGCACAGCCCACGTAGTATATTGCACAGCCCACGTAGTATATTGCACAGCCCACGTAGTATATTGCCCAGCCCACGTAGTATATTGCCCAGCCCACGTAGTATATTGCCCAGCCCACGTAGTATATTGCCCAGCCGCGTAGTATATTGCCCAGCCGCGTAGTATATTGCCCAACGCCACGTAGTATATTGCCCAGCGCCACGTAGTATATTGCCCAGCGCCACGTAGTATATTGCCCAGTCACGTAGTATATTGCCCAGCGCCACGTAGTATATTGCCCAGCGCCACGTAGTATATTGCCCAGACACGTATGTAACAGGTTAAAAAAAGAGTTAAAATAAACATATACTCACCTTCCGAGGGAGCCCTTGTAGTCCTGTCGCCTGTGTGCGGTGCATGCGGCAGCTTCCGGTCCCAGGGTTGGATGAGCGCAGGACCTGTGATGATGTCTCTGTCACATGACCGTGATGTCATAGAACGTCTTTCTCGCATACCAACCCTGGGACCAGAACCTGCCGCTTGCACTGCCAAGGAGAGGACGTGACGGCGGAGGGTGAGAATAACCTTTTTTTTTTATTATTTTTTTTTTTTTTATTATTATTATTATTTATAACATTAGATCTTTTTACTATTGATGCTGCATACGCACCATCAATAGTAAAAAGTTGGTCACACAGGGTTAATAGCTGCGTTAATGGAGTGCGTTACCCCGCGGTCCATTAGCGCCGGCATTAACCCTGTGTGAGGGCTGACTGGAGGGGAGTATGGAGCGGGCACTGACTGCGGGAGGAAGGAGCGGCCATTTTTCCGCCAGACTGTGCTGGTCGCGGCAAAACAGCCACGACCAATCAGCGACTTGGATTTCCATGACAGAAAGAGGCAGCGACCAATGAATATCCGTGACAGAAAGACAGACAGAAAGACAGACGGAAGTGGCCCTTAGACAATTATATAGTAGATAGGGATTTTCATATAAAGCTGCATGATCCGGTCATCAGCCCGTGTGTTTAAGTGCAATAGTCAGGTATCAAGTGCAGTTATCATGTGCATGGAGGGTGTGGAGACAGATGAATAGTAGGGTGCAGATTCAGAATAATATTTGGAAGGAGGGAACAGGGCAAAGTTAGTTTACTGAGTAGTTGATGTGGTAGGCTTTTTTGAAGAGATGGGTTTTCAAAGCGCGTTTGAATAGGTCAGGGCTAGGTATCAGTCTGATCATCTGGGGAATTGCATTCCAGAGAGCTGGCGCAGCACGTGAGAAGTCTTGGAGACGGAGGTGCGAGGCTTGGATTACGGGGGATGTTAGTCTTAGGTAATTTGTAGAACGGAGGGCATGCGTAGGGCGATAAACGGAGATGAGAGAGGAGATATAAGGTGGTGCAGAACTGTGGAGAGCTTTGTGGGTCAGAGAGATGACCCTGTAGGGAATGGTTAGCCAGTGTAATGACTGACACAAGATCTAGTATCTAATCACTGAGCTCAGCAGCTCTCCTGCTATAGACCGGGCACTGAGCTCAGCGGCTCTCCTGCTATAGACCACGCAGTGAGCTCAGCGGCTCTCCTACTATAGACCACGCACTGAGCTCAGCGGCTCTCCTGCTATAGACCGCGCACTGAGGTCAGCGGCTCTCCTACTATAGACCGGGCACTGAGCTCAGCGGCTCTCCTGCTATAGACCGTGCACTGAGCTCAGCGGCTCTCCTGCTATAGACCGCGCACTGAGGTCAGCGGCTCTCCTACTATAGACCACGCACTGAGTTCAGCGGCTCTCCTGCTATAGACCGCGCACTGAGGTCAGCGGCTCTCCTACTATAGACCACGCACTGAGCTCAGCGGCTCTCCTGCTATAGACCGCGCACTGAGGTCAGCGGCTCTCCTACTATAGACCGGGCACTGAGCTCAGTGGCTCTCCTGCTTTAGACCGCGTACTGAGGTCAGTGGCTCTCCTACTATAGACCACGCACTGAGCTCAGCGGCTCTCCTACTATAGACCACGCACTGAGCTCAGCGGCTCTCCTACTATAGACCGGGCACTGAGCTCAGTGGCTCTCCTGCTTTAGACCGCGTACTGAGGTCAGTGGCTCTCCTACTATAGACCACGCACTGAGCTCAGCGGCTCTCCTACTATAGACCGGGCACTGAGCTCAGTGGCTCTCCTGCTTTAGACCGCGTACTGAGGTCAGTGGCTCTCCTACTATAGACCACGCACTGAGCTCAGCGGCTCTCCTGCTATAGACCGCGCACTGAGGTCAGCGGCTCTCCTACTATAGACCGGGCACTGAGCTCAGTGGCTCTCCTGCTTTAGACCGCGTACTGAGGTCAGTGGCTCTCCTACTATAGACCACGCACTGAGCTCAGCGGCTCTCCTACTATAGACCACGCACTGAGCTCAGCGGCTCTCCTACTATAGACCGGGCACTGAGCTCAGAGGCTCTCCTGCTATAGACCGGGCACTGAGCTCAGCGGCTCTCCTGCTATAGACTGCGCACTGAGCTCAGCGGCTCTCCTGCTATAGACTGAGCTCAGTGGCTCTCCTGCTATAGACTGCGCACTGAGCTCAGCGGCTCTCCTGCTATAGACCGGGCACTGAGCTCAGCGGCTCTCCTGCTGTAGACAACAAGACACATGTTTTTTTATAGCTTGCTCACGGGGTTGGGGGGATGTAAGGCGGACATGATGGCTATTTTTCCTTTAGATGTTTTTGTGTATTCAGCGGTTGTCTCACATAGCCAGAATGGGTAATGTAATTTCTGGTTCCTGGCGATTGCTTAGAGCACTGTCATTGCCATACAGCACATGGGGTGCATATCACCACATTACAAGGGACGCAGAAGTTCCCTGTGGGTATGATGCATCACAAGGATCAGCATGATATACCCACTACAATGAGTATAGACAGCGCCAGTCTGGCTTCAGTACATCATATTTTCCTATTCTTTATTGCAGTGTGCATTCCTCTTGTGGTGTATGGCTCCCAGCCCATCCAATGGTGCTGAGCTCCTGTACAAGAAAATTATTCGCCCCTTCTTCCTGAAACATGAGGGACAGATGGACCGCCTGGTGAAGGACATTAAAGACAAGGCTTCAGAGACTGCAGACACCATTGGCAAAGAAGGTAATTTGTTTGTGCAGCATGGTGTGAATTGAGCCTTACTGATGTAGACAGTCTTGTGCCCCTTACACCATTGCATTACAAACTCTTACTCTTATATGGCAGAAATGTCTTGCTTTACAAAATCTACAGTATTAACTTTTTTTTTTTATTCTAGCTAAACGGGCCACAGTGAATTTGCTGGGTGATGAGAAGAAGAGCACCTAATCCCAGAGATATGGATGGATTCAGTCCCTTCTAAACACCTCGGTGTTATTCGAGGACCGTGGTCTCCTTTGTACTTCTCCTTTGCCCAGGGGTCTGGGACACATGGCTGACCACACATGGGATGTTCTGTGTTCCAGACCTCGCTGAGGCTGAGGAGCATTAATATTGTTGCCTTGAAAACCTGTTTTTTTGATATGAAGACAAGAATATGTTGACTTTGCTGTACTATTTTGCTGTTGTATGTAGAGGAGGTCGGCGTTTTTATTTGTCATAGAGTGTCCAAAGCTTCAGAAATAAATCAGTGAGGGGAAGGCTTTTAATGTATTGTATTGTCCCGCATTGAATGGACCTGAATAAACAGTCACCATACTGAACACCCCTTATCTAATGTTTGTATTTGTTCTTCCCGTCATCATGAGTCTTATCCTAGATTATTTCTAGTGGCTGATCATTATTCATAAGGCCCGTTCAGATGTGCAGATCGAAGGCTTAGGCCGGGATCACACATGTGAGAAATACGTCCGAGTCTCGCTTGTTAATACCCGGCATTGTCACCATCACTCAGGAGCAGAGCGTGTGGCTGCATGTCTTGTTATGCGCCACACGCTCTGCTCCTGAGTGGCGGCGGCAATGCCGAGTATTAACATGCGAGACTCAGCCGTATTTCTTGCATGTGTGATCCCGCCTTACTCTTCAGCCGCAGAGCCATTCTAAAGCATACGTCATAGTAGTATTGGATGCCTACATATTACACCTACAAGAGCCTTCAATTCTACATCTATAAATATTAACATGGAGTCAAACAGGTTGTCCCTTTTGCATCTATATCATTTTCCAATCCTCTACAAAAGTTTTCTAGTGTGTCTGTTGGAAAAAAACATTTGTAATGTCCAGCATTGATGTTGTATGAGACGACCTGGCTCGCAGTCTCCATTCTAGCTTATCCCAGAAGTGTATGATGGGATTAACATTCATGGCTAAGTGCGGCCAGTTAAGCTCTTCCACACCAAACATGCCCAACCATGTCTTTACAGAGCTTGCTTTGTGCACTGAGCTACAATCATGGGAACAGAAAATGGTCTTATGCAATCCGTTCCCACAGAGTAAGGGTACCGTCACACTGAAACGACGCTGCAGCGATACGACAACGATGTCGATCACTGCAGCGTCGCTGGAGAGCTGTCACACAGACAGCTCTCCAGCGACCAACGATCCCGAGGTCCCCGGTAACCAAGGTAAACATCGGGTTACTAAGCGCAGGGCCGCGCTTAGTAACCCGAGGTTTACCCTGGTTACCAGCGTAAACGTTAAAAAAATAAACACTACATACTTACCTTCAGCTGTCTGTCCTCCGGCGCTCTGCTTTCCTCTGCACTGTCAGCGCCGGTCAGCCGGAAAGCAGAGCGGTGACGTCACCGCTCTGCTTTCCGGCTGGCCGGCGCTGACACAGGATGCAGGAGGAGTGCAGAGAAGCAGAGCGCCGGGGACAGACAGCTGAAGGTAAGTATGTAGTGTTTATTTTTTTAACGTTTACGCTGGTAACCAGGGTAAACATCGGGTTACTAAGCGCGGCCTTGCGCTTAGTAACCCGATGTTTACCCTGGTTACCAGTGAAGACATTGCTGGATCGGCGTCACACACGCCGATTCAGCGATGTCAGTGGGAGATCCAGCGACGAAATAAAGTTTCAGACTATCTGCTACGACGTACGATTCTCAGCGGGGTCCCTGATCGCAGTAGCGTGTCAGACACAGCGAGATCGTAACGATATCGCTGGAACGTCACGGATCGTGCCGTCCTAGCGATCAAAGTGCCACTGTATGACGGTACCCTAAGGCTGCCGTCACACTAGCAGTATTTGGTCAGTATTTTACATCAGTATTTGTAAGCCAAAACCAGGAGTGGAACAAATAAAGGAAAAGTATAATAGAAACATATGCACCACTTCTGCATTTATCACCCACTCCTGGTTTTGGCTTACAAATACTGACGTAAAATACTGACCAAATACTGCTAGTGTGACGGCAGCCTAAGACGCAGTCAATTAACCAACATTCTATGCCGAAGCATTAAGATTTCCATGAATTGGAATGAAGGTGCCTAGGCTGAACCTTAAAAGAACCAAACCCATAACACCCCTCATTCACTAATCAGATAAGTCAGACTCGTCCATCAGACTGCCAGATGGAAAGCGTGATTAGTCACCCGACAGTATACATTTTCACTACTCCAGAGTTCACAGGCGCCATGTTTTACTCCACTCCATCCCACGTTTGATATTTTTGATATAAGGCGTGTATGAGTCTGCTTGATTATGGAAACCACGTCATGAAACTGTTTTTGTGCTGATAATGCTGGAGGAGGCTTGGAACTCTGCAATTAGGCTAGCTTCACACTAGCGTTTGGCTGGGCTGCGGATGGCAGCCTTCTTCCTCCGTGAAGCCCCGCCCACTGCCGTGCCTCTTCCTTCAGCTCCACCTACGTCTGCATGCGTTCTGCGTACCCTATCTTTATCATTGGGTACGCAGGCAATGTGGATGTATGTGGATGCCTCCGCATGCGTTGTTTCGAAGCTATGCCGACCGCAAAAAAATCCTAACATGTTTTGTTTCATGCAAGTCAGCGCAGCGTCAAGACGCATGTGGAGGCATCCGCATACATCCGCATGGCCTGCGTACCCAATGTTAAAGAATAGGATACACACAACGCATGCAGATGTAGGCGGAGCTGAAGGAAGAAGTACGGCAGTGGGCGGGGCTTCACTAAGGAAGAAGGCTGCCATCCGCAGCCCTGCCGAACCCCAGTGTGAAGCTAGCCTTACCGAGCAGAACGTTTGTGACTTGTATGAACTATGTGAAGACAAAGATGAGAAATGTAGAAAAACAATGAACACTTATTAAAAGATAGATTTTGAAACGCCTAGCTATCTGATTTCTTCTTCAGGTTAACATGCTTCATGGATATAAAAGCTGTGTCTTTATTGGTAGCGACATAAAAACATCTTTACATCCATAATTTAGTCTATGGCTAGAATCGCACCAGCTTATGGCATCTGATGAGAGATATTATACTCTGCCCTCCCTCAGTCCGGTGACTTTTCCTCTCTGCTTTGGCTGCAGCGGTGATGTCACTTCGACAGCTTGTATCTAATCACTGAGCTCAGCGACTCTCCTACTATAGACCGCGCATTGAGCTCAGCGGCTCTCCTACTATAGACCGGGCACTGAGCTCAGCGACTCTCCTGCTATAGACCGCGCACTGAGGTCAGCGGCTCTCCTACTATAGACCGCGCACTGAGCTCAGCGGCTCTCCTACTATAGACCGCGCACTGAGCTCAGCGGCTCTCCTACTATAGACCGCGCACTGAGCTCAGCGGCTCTCCTGCTATAGACCGGGCACTGAGCTCAGCGACTCTCCTGCTATAGACCGGGCACTGAGCTCAGCGGCTCTCCTGCTATAGACCGGGCACTGAGCTCAGCGGCTCTCCTACTATAGACCACGTACTGAGCTCAGCGGCTCTCCTGCTATAGACCGGGCACTGAGCTCAGCGACTCTCCTGCTATAGACCGGGCACTGAGCTCAGCGGCTCTCCTACTATAGACCACGTACTGAGCTCAGCGACTCTCCTGCTATAGACCGGGCACTGAGCTCAGCGACTCTCCTGCTATAGACCGGGTACTGAGCTCAGCGGCTCTCCTGCTATAGACCGCGCACTGAGCTCAGCGGCTCTCCTCCTATAGACCGCGCACTGAGCTCAGCGGCTCTCCTACTATAGACCGCGCACTGAGCTCAGCGGCTCTCCTACTATAGACCGGGCACTGAGCTCAGCGACTCTCCTGCTATAGACCGGGCACTGAGCTCAGCGGCTCTCCTGCTATAGACCGGGCACTGAGCTCAGCGGCTCTCCTGCTATAGACCGGGCACTGAGCTCAGCGACTCTCCTACTATAGACCGGGCACTGAGCTCAGCGACTCTCCTGCTATAGACCGGGCACTGAGCTCAGCGACTCTCCTGCTATAGACCGGGCACTGAGCTCAGCGGCTCTCCTGCTATAGACCGGGCACTGAGCTCAGCGACTCTCCTACTATAGACCGGGCACTGAGCTCAGCGACTCTCCTACTATAGACCGCGCACTGAGCTCAGCGACTCTCCTGCTATAGACCGCGCACTGAGCTCAGCGGCTCTCCTGCTATAGACCGCGCACTGAGCTCAGCGGCTCTCCTCCTATAGACCGCGCACTGAGCTCAGCGGCTCTCCTACTATAGACCGCGCACTGAGCTCAGCGGCTCTCCTACTATAGACCGGGCACTGAGCTCAGCGACTCTCCTGCTATAGACCGGGCACTGAGCTCAGCGGCTCTCCTGCTATAGACCGGGCACTGAGCTCAGCGGCTCTCCTGCTATAGACCGGGCACTGAGCTCAGCGACTCTCCTACTATAGACCGGGCACTGAGCTCAGCGACTCTCCTACTATAGACCGGGCACTGAGCTCAGCGACTCTCCTGCTATAGACCGGGCACTGAGCTCAGCGGCTCTCCTGCTATAGACCGGGCACTGAGCTCAGCGACTCTCCTACTATAGACCGGGCACTGAGCTCAGCGACTCTCCTACTATAGACCGCGCACTGAGCTCAGCGACTCTCCTGCTATAGACCGGGCACTGAGCTCAGCGGCTCTCCTGCTATAGACCGGGCACTGAGCTCAGCGGCTCTCCTGCTATAGACCGGGCACTGAGCTCAGCGGCTCTCCTGCTATAGACCGCGCACTGAGCTCAGCGGCTCTCCTGCTATAGACCGGGCACTGAGCTCAGCGACTCTCCTGCTATAGACCGGGCACTGAGCTCAGCGGCTCTCCTGCTATAGACCGCGTACTGAGCTCAGCGACTCTCCTGCTATAGACCGCGCACTGAGCTCAGCGGCTCTCCTACTATAGACCGCGCACTGAGCTCAGCGACTCTCCTGCTATAGACCGGGCACTGAGCTCAGCGACTCTCCTGCTATAGACCGGGCACTGAGCTCAGCGGCTCTCCTACTATAGACCGCGCACTGAGCTCAGCGACTCTCCTGCTATAGACCGGGCACTGAGCTCAGCGACTCTCCTGCTATAGACCGCGCACTGAGCTCAGCGGCTCTCCTACTATAGACCGCGCACTGAGCTCAGCGACTCTCCTGCTATAGACCGGGCACTGAGCTCAGCGGCTCTCCTGCTATAGACCGGGCACTGAGCTCAGCGGCTCTCCTACTATAGACCGGGCACTGAGCTCAGCGACTCTCCTACTATAGACCGCGCACTGAGCTCAGCGACTCTCCTGCTATAGACCGGGCACTGAGCTCAGCGGCTCTCCTGCTATAGACCGGGCACTGAGCTCAGCGGCTCTCCTGCTATAGACCGGGCACTGAGCTCAGCGGCTCTCCTGCTATAGACCGCGCACTGAGCTCAGCGGCTCTCCTGCTATAGACCGGGCACTGAGCTCAGCGACTCTCCTGCTATAGACCGGGCACTGAGCTCAGCGGCTCTCCTGCTATAGACCGCGTACTGAGCTCAGCGACTCTCCTGCTATAGACCGCGCACTGAGCTCAGCGGCTCTCCTACTATAGACCGCGCACTGAGCTCAGCGACTCTCCTGCTATAGACCGGGCACTGAGCTCAGCGGCTCTCCTGCTATAGACCGCGCACTGAGCTCAGCGGCTCTCCTGCTATAGACCGCGCACTGAGCTCAGCGACTCTCCTGCTATAGACCGGGCACTGAGCTCAGCGGCTCTCCTGCTATAGACCGCGCACTGAGCTCAGCGGCTCTCCTGCTATAGACCGGGCACTGAGCTCAGCGGCTCTCCTGCTATAGACCGCGCACTGAGCTCAGCGACTCTCCTGCTATAGACCGGGCACTGAGCTCAGCGGCTCTCCTACTATAGACCACGCACTGAGCTCAGCGACTCTCCTGCTATAGACCGCGCACTGAGCTCAGCGACTCTCCTGCTATAGACCGCGCACTGAGCTCAGCGACTCTCCTGCTATAGACCGCGCACTGAGCTCAGCGACTCTCCTGCTATAGACCGGGCACTGAGCTCAGCGGCTCTCCTACTATAGACCGCGTACTGAGCTCAGCGGCTCTCCTGCTATAGACTGCGCACTGAGCTCAGCGGCTCTCCTGCTATAGACCGGGCACTGAGCTCAGCGACTCTCCTGCTATAGACCGCGCACTGAGCTCAGCGACTCTCCTGCTATAGACCGCGCACTGAGCTCAGCGACTCTCCTGCTATAGACCGGGCACTGAGCTCAGCGGCTCTCCTGCTATAGACCGCGTACTGAGCTCAGCGGCTCTCCTGCTATAGACCGGGCACTGAGCTCAGCGACTCTCCTGCTATAGACCGGGCACTGAGCTCAGCGACTCTCCTGCTATAGACCGGGCACTGAGCTCAGCGACTCTCCTGCTATAGACCGCTCACTGAGCTCAGCGACTCTCCTGCTATAGACCGGGCACTGAGCTCAGCGACTCTCCTGCTATAGACCGGGCACTGAGCTCAGCGACTCTCCTGCTATAGACCGGGCACTGAGCTCAGCGACTCTCCTGCTATAGACCGGGCACTGAGCTCAGCGACTCTCCTGCTATAGACCGGGCACTGAGCTCAGCGACTCTCCTGCTATAGACCGGGCACTGAGCTCAGCGACTCTCCTGCTATAGACCGTGCACTGAGCTCAGCGACTCTCCTGCTATAGACCGGGCACTGAGCTCAGCGGCTCTCCTGCTATAGACCGCGCACTGAGCTCAGCGACTCTCCTGCTATAGACCGGGCACTGAGCTCAGCGACTCTCCTGCTATAGACCGCGCACTGAGCTCAGCGACTCTCCTGCTATAGACCGGGCACTGAGCTCAGCGACTCTCCTGCTATAGACCGGGCACTGAGCTCAGCGGCTCTCCTGCTATAGACCGCGCACTGAGCTCAGCGACTCTCCTGCTATAGACCGGGCACTGAGCTCAGCGACTCTCCTGCTATAGACCGGGCACTGAGCTCAGCGACTCTCCTACTATAGACCGGGCACTGAGCTCAGCGGCTCTCCTGCTATAGACCGGGCACTGAGCTCAGCGGCTCTCCTGCTATAGACCGCGCACTGAGCTCAGCGGCTCTCCTGCTATAGACCGCGCACTGAGCTCAGCGACTCTCCTGCTATAGACCGGGCACTGAGCTCAGCGGCTCTCCTGCTATAGACCGCGCACTGAGCTCAGCGGCTCTCCTGCTATAGACCGGGCACTGAGCTCAGCGGCTCTCCTGCTATAGACCGCGCACTGAGCTCAGCGACTCTCCTACTATAGACCGCGCACTGAGCTCAGCGGCTCTCCTGCTATAGACCGGGCACTGAGCTCAGCGACTCTCCTGCTATAGACCGGGCACTGAGCTCAGCGGCTCTCCTACTATAGACCGCGCACTGAGCTCAGCGGCTCTCCTGCTATAGACCGCGCACTGAGCTCAGCGACTCTCCTACTATAGACCGGGCACTGAGCTCAGCGGCTCTCCTGCTATAGACCGCGCACTGAGCTCAGCGGCTCTCCTGCTATAGACCGCGCACTGAGCTCAGCGACTCTCCTGCTATAGACCGGGCACTGAGCTCAGCGACTCTCCTGCTATAGACCGCGCACTGAGCTCAGCGACTCTTCTGCTATAGACCGGGCACTGAGCTCAGCGACTCTCCTGCTATAGACCGGGCACTGAGCTCAGCGGCTCTCCTGCTATAGACCGCGCACTGAGCTCAGCGACTCTCCTGCTATAGACCGGGCACTGAGCTCAGCGACTCTCCTGCTATAGACCGCGCACTGAGCTCAGCGACTCTCCTACTATAGACCGGGCACTGAGCTCAGCGGCTCTCCTGCTATAGACCGGGCACTGAGCTCAGCGGCTCTCCTGCTATAGACCGCGCACTGAGCTCAGCGGCTCTCCTGCTATAGACCGCGCACTGAGCTCAGCGACTCTCCTGCTATAGACCGGGCACTGAGCTCAGCGGCTCTCCTGCTATAGACCGCGCACTGAGCTCAGCGGCTCTCCTGCTATAGACCGGGCACTGAGCTCAGCGGCTCTCCTACTATAGACCGCGCACTGAGCTCAGCGGCTCTCCTGCTATAGACCGGGCACTGAGCTCAGCGACTCTCCTGCTATAGACCGGGCACTGAGCTCAGCGGCTCTCCTGCTATAGACCGGGCACTGAGGTCAGCGACTCTCCTGCTATAGACCGGGCACTGAGCTCAGCGACTCTCCTGCTATAGACCGCGCACTGAGGTCAGCGACTCTCCTGCTATAGACCGGGCACTGAGCTCAGCGGCTCTCCTACTATAGACCGCGCACTGAGCTCAGCGGCTCTCCTGCTATAGACCGCGCACTGAGCTCAGCGACTCTCCTGCTATAGACCGGGCACTGAGCTCAGCGGCTCTCCTGCTATAGACCGGGCACTGAGCTCAGCGGCTCTCCTACTATAGACCGGGCACTGAGCTCAGCGGCTCTCCTGCTATAGACCGCGCACTGAGCTCAGCGGCTCTCCTGCTATAGACCGCGCACTGAGCTCAGCGGCTCTCCTGCTATAGACCGCGCACTGAGCTCAGCGGCTCTCCTACTATAGACCGGGCACTGAGCTCAGCGGCTCTCCTGCTATAGACCGCGCACTGAGCTCAGCGACTCTCCTACTATAGACCGGGCACTGAGCTCAGCGGCTCTCCTGCTATAGACCGCGCACTGAGCTCAGCGGCTCTCCTACTATAGACCGCGCACTGAGCTCAGCGGCTCTCCTGCTATAGACCGCGCACTGAGCTCAGCGGCTCTCCTGCTATAGACCGCGCACTGAGCTCAGCGGCTCTCCTACTATAGACCGCGCACTGAGCTCAGCGGCTCTCCTACTATAGACCGGGCACTGAGCTCAGCGGCTCTCCTGCTATAGACCGCGCACTGAGCTCAGCGACTCTCCTACTATAGACCGGGCACTGAGCTCAGCGACTCTCCTGCTATAGACCGCGCACTGAGCTCAGCGGCTCTCCTGCTATAGACCGGGCACTGAGCTCAGCGACTCTCCTGCTATAGACCGCGCACTGAGCTCAGCGGCTCTCCTGCTATAGACCGCGCACTGAGCTCAGCGGCTCTCCTACTATAGACCGGGCACTGAGCTCAGCGGCTCTCCTGCTATAGACCGCGCACTGAGCTCAGCGACTCTCCTGCTATAGACCGGGCACTGAGCTCAGCGGCTCTCCTGCTATAGACCGCGCACTGAGCTCAGCGGCTCTCCTGCTATAGACCGCGCACTGAGCTCAGCGGCTCTCCTGCTATAGACCGCGCACTGAGCTCAGCGACTCTCCTGCTATAGACCGGGCACTGAGCTCAGCGGCTCTCCTGCTATAGACCGCGCACTGAGCTCAGCGGCTCTCCTGCTATAGACCGCGCACTGAGCTCAGCGACTCTCCTGCTATAGACCGCGCACTGAGCTCAGCGGCTCTCCTGCTATAGACCGCGCACTGAGCTCAGCGACTCTCCTGCTATAGACCGGGCACTGAGCTCAGCGGCTCTCCTGCTATAGACCGGGCACTGAGCTCAGCGGCTCTCCTGCTATAGACCGGGCACTGAGCTCAGCGGCTCTCCTGCTATAGACCGGGCACTGAGCTCAGCGACTCTCCTGCTATAGACCGGGCACTGAGCTCAGCGGCTCTCCTGCTATAGACCGGGCACTGAGCTCAGCGGCTCTCCTGCTATAGACCGCGCACTGAGCTCAGCGGCTCTCCTACTATAGACCGCGCACTGAGCTCAGCGACTCTCCTGCTATAGACCGCGCACTGAGCTCAGCGGCTCTCCTGCTATAGACCGCGCACTGAGCTCAGCGACTCTCCTGCTATAGACCGCGCACTGAGCTCAGCGACTCTCCTGCTATAGACCGGGCACTGAGCTCAGCGACTCTCCTGCTATAGACCGGGCACTGAGCTCAGCGGCTCTCCTGCTATAGACCGGGCACTGAGCTCAGCGACTCTCCTGCTATAGACCGCGCACTGAGCTCAGCGACTCTCCTGCTATAGACCGGGCACTGAGCTCAGCGACTCTCCTGCTATAGACCGGGCACTGAGCTCAGCGGCTCTCCTGCTATAGACCGGGCACTGAGCTCAGCGACTCTCCTGCTATAGACCGCGCACTGAGCTCAGCGACTCTCCTGCTATAGACCGCGCACTGAGCTCAGCGACTCTCCTGCTATAGACCGCGCATTGAGCTCAGCGACTCTCCTGCTATAGACCGGGCACTGAGCTCAGCGGCTCTCCTGCTATAGACCGGGCACTGAGCTCAGCGACTCTCCTGCTATAGACCGCGCACTGAGCTCAGCGACTCTCCTGCTATAGACCGCGCACTGAGCTCAGCGGCTCTCCTGCTATAGACCGTGCAGGAGGCTCAGAGCATCCGATGCCAGAAGCTAATGACCCTTGGCTCGTGCTGTGTCAGTCCTTTGATCCTTTCACATGAGAGAATCGCAGCCCAGGTGCGATGGAGACATAGAAAGTAATTTCTCCTTTTTCATTGTCTGTCTCGGCGTATATCAGAAGGTGGGATGATATCAGAGTGCTGTACGATGTTTCACAAGCACCCATAGACTTGTATGTGTGCGAGTGAGCGGAGTCTCGCTGCCAATCACAGCACGCTGCCATTGTTCTCTCAGGCCAAATGAGAAAATAATCGCAGATCTGAGCTGGCCCATGGAGTAACACTGGGCCGAGTGCTATGCGATGTTCTGGATGTAAAGATGCTTTTAAAACTTTACCAATAACGAAATTGATTTTATATCTGTTGAGCTGGATCCTTTTACTATAATACTATAACTTTATGGTCTGCCACTTTGTAGCTATGATTTCTAAACTCTTAGGCTATGTTCACATGTTGCTTTTGTGCTGCTTTTTTTTTTCTGCAGCCTAAACCTGATCTCTTGGCAGTTAAAAAAAAAAAAAAATTATATAGACAACAAGCAGTTTCTTGCTATGTTTTTAAGGATCCCAAAGTTCATCTTTGCTTCTACCATGCAAGCATGAATAGGCAAGCGTGAACAATAGGTGTTACGCCACCAATGCAAGACGTATGTGGTGGGCAATTTGATCAAATTATTTAGTGAAAAAAGTTTTATATGTCTGAATGCAGCATTTTTTTTTCTTCCTCTCATGCTTCATAACATAACATTGGAGCAAGTGCGATCCCATGAATCATCGGATAGCGCTCGCCTGAGTTGGACGCTGGTTACTCGCCAGTGTGAGCGAGCCCTTAGGGCTCATGCAGATATCTGTGCAAATCAGTCTGAACATGTACCACTAATGCATGGACTGGCTGCGCAACCCAAGTGTGACGGCCTTCTAGAAATGCATGAAGCAGTCCGGTCAGGAGAGCCGCGGCCAGTCCAACAGAATTTCATCCAAAAAACTTGTATGATTTTTTTTTCCCCTCACTGTGTGCAATCCATGTGCAATATGTTTCAAGATCATTTCATTTGTAAACTGATGCTATACTGTGGCTCTGTATGGCATCCTATTTTTTTATTTTTTGCGCACTTGTGGGCTTGAATGGGCGAGTATCATCCGACACAGAGAAGAAGCTAGTACATGCTGTGATTTCCTTTTCACACGTGCAGATTTGGTCAGTGAAAATAAAAATTGCTCCTCTGCAGTGCCCCTTTGCATAACATTGGTCTGTGTGTTGTCTGTTGTTACACGGACAGGTCTCGGAACAAAAATACGTTTGTGTGATCCTACCCATAGGACGCAGATGAATTAACAGCCTGATTGTTTTTCGCTTCATAATTATTTTTCCGCTTCATAATTATTTTTCCTTTCTAAATTTAACTAATAATAATGTTTTTGAAGCAAGCATATTATATCTAATATAGGTAGTACGATAGATATATAGGTACTAAATATGCATAAGGACATATAAGCTAGGGACCAGCTGACAAATATAAATACAAAAACAAAAAGCACAACCAGCCATAAAGTCCCATAAAATAGAATTTTATTAAACAACTATAAAAGCCATATAGACAAGGTATAACAGTGTTAACAAGGGGATAGACACACAGTAAGAATGGCCATAGCACAGAAACGGGCACAACCCATCCAGATCAACCCGCCTAGCATGTATCACCGGGACCTATAACAATAAGTACCCATCGCTATATAAAGATACACAAGGACAATGCCATAGCATGGGACGTGTAAATGAATACATACATACCCAGTGTATACAAACAGAAGCGGGGACCTGCGGCTGTCCTTGTGTATCTTTATATAGCGATGGGTACTTATTGTTATAGGTCCCGGTGATACATGCTAGGCGTGTTGATCTGGATGGGTTGTGCCCGTTTCTGTGCTATGGCCATTCTTACTTTGTGTCTATCCCCTTGTTAACACTGTTATACCTTGTCTATATGGCTTTTATAGTTGTTTAATAAAATTCTATTTTATGGGACTTTATGGCTGGTTGTGCTTTTTGTTTTTGTAAATTTAACTAATGTAAACTTTTTTTTTTTATTTAAGCTTTCACTTTTGCAGTGTCAACGGTTATTTGTAGGGGAAGAAGCAAAAGATTGGCTGAAAATACAGCTGTGAACATTTCCAATAATACAAGTAAACAGGAAATTCTAGCCCGAGCAAATCCTCATGTGACATTTCTGCTGCTTACAAATAATTGATGGCATATATAAATAATGTAGACTGAGGGTTAGCACACAGAGAAGTAATTAGTAATCGGAGCAGATTGTAAGCCACGTCCTAATTTTGTTAGAAATGTTTTTCTTTCCTCGATGCCAGTGGCTTAATTGACCGAAAAAACTAATTTTGAAATTGAGCATGGAATAATATTCTGCTCGATCTACAATTTATAGGGAAGCAGAGACCTGAGAAAATGCTGTTTACTGAAAGTGTGACTATCGGGAGAAAATTAACTTATGTCCTCATAGGAGCTGATGGCTTTCAGTTGTAGGGGTCCGCATAGTCACCACTTGCTATAGACTGCGGGCTGTAAGAGGCCGCTCACAGTAGGTTGCCGTTGTATAGGCTGCGGCTGTAGGCAGTCAGTCACTGCGGCTGTAGGTGGCCACAGTCATCTCATTGTAGGCTGCTCGCTATGGGCTGTGGCTGTAAGAGGCCACAGTCACAGCTCACTATAGGTCGCGGCTGTAGGAGTCCACAGTCACAGGTCACTAGGCTGTGGCTGTAGGCGGTCACAGTCACCGCTTGCTGTAGGCTGCGGCTGTAGGGGGCTACAGTCACCACTCACTGTAGGTTGTGGCTGTAGGCGGTCAGTCACATGTCACTATAGGCTGCAGGTGTAAGAGGCCACAGTCACTGATCACTATAGGCGGCGGCTGTAGGAGGCCACAGTCAGAGGTCGCTATAAGCTGCAGCTGTAAGAGGCCACAGTCACTGATCGCTATAGGCTGCGGCTGTAGGAGGCTACAGTCACAGCTCGCTATAGGCTGCCACAGTCTCCACTCGCTATAAGCCGCGGCTTTAGGCGGCCACAATCACCGCTCGCTATTGGCTACGTCTGTAGGCGACCATAGTCACAGCACCCTAAAGGGTGGGGCTGTAGGTGGCCATAGTCACCGCTCGCTGTAGGTGGCTACAGTCACCACTAACTATAGCAGGAGCCAGGTACGGACTGAGGCTGAAATTCAGCCCTGGCATTTGAAATCACACAGGCCCATGTTGTCCCCGTCAAAAAGAACCAGATGGGATATATTACTAATATTCCCCTAGATGGAGGAAAGGAAGATTTACTACAAGATCAATATTTCTAATGATACCTGAAGCATGCAGGGGTAAGTGACCACTTTGTGCTCCGTTACAGCTCTTAACAGTGTGGGTGTCTTGAGAACATCGATTCTTTTAACAACGTAGCAGACAAGGCAGCCCACGATCAGACAGGTTCTTCTGGCATTTGCCAGAATTGTCATTCCGGCCCTGCCTGGAGCTGTAGGAGGCCACAGTCACCACTCACAATAGGCTGCGGCTGTAATCGCTCCCTGGTCCTGTATAGTGTAATGACTGAAGATGCTCCTTGTACAACCTATGATAAAGCCAGCAGCTCCTTTGATTCCTCACAGTATTTTCTGATGTGGCCATTGCGGAGAACTGCAACTTTCACTGAAGAGATTAGGAGATGAACTGATAAGACCATACACAGTGAATGGGGAGGCTCAGGCTAATTTTCCCAAGATGTAATAGGTGAAAAGTGACCACATACTTGTTAACCAATTTCTCTCAAACGCTGCAATACCCACAAGAGCTTCTCAAAAGTATAATACATTGGGAAGCAAAAATAAAACTTTTAATTTTTCTACTAAAATGTTGCTTTAGGCTAGTTTCACATTTGCGTTTAAAAACGCAGCGTTTAAAACGCAAACGCAGGTGGTGAAAAAATGCATGTAAACGCGTGAAAACGCTGCGTTTTTTACACGCATGCGTTTTCGCATGTAAAAAAACGCGGCGTTTTGACGCGTTTTTTCCTGCGTTTGCGTTTTTGAAACGCATGATGAGAAGTGTGACAGCTGCCAATCAAAATCAACTAGAAAACCCACTATAAATAGAAATAGCTAGGGTTAGGGTTTGGATCCCTAGGGTTAGGGTTTGCTTTCAAAATATTTTATTAAATTATAACTTTAACCGGTAAGGGTTAGTTAGGAAGGGGGAGGAAGGGAAAGGGTGGGGTATGGAGGTAGGGAAAAACAATCCCCCTAACAATAGGGGAAACAGGCGATCATACAGTAGAATTGTGTAAACATAATAAGAAAGCAAGTACTATGTGCAGTTTCACTAAGGGTACCGTCACACTATACGATTTACCTACGATCACGACCAGCGATATGACCTGGCCGTGATCGTAGGTAAATCGTAGTGTGGTCGCTGGGGAGCTGTCACACAGACAGCTCTCCAGCGACCAACGATGCTGAGGTCCCTGGGTAACCAGGGTAAACATCGGGTAACTAAGCGCAGGACCGCGCCTAGTAACCCGATGTTTACCCTGGTTACAAGCGTAAAACTAAAAAAAAACAAACAGCACATACTTACATTCTGGTGTCCGTCAGGTCCCTTGCCGTCTGCTTCCCTCACTCACTAACTGCCGGCCGTAAAGTGAAAGTGAAAGCACAGCCACTGTGCTCTGCTTTCACTTTACGGCCGGCAGTCACAGTGCGGGAAGCAGACGGCAAGGGACCTGACGGACACCAGAATGTAAGTATGTGCTGTTTTTTTTTTTTTTTTAGTTTTACGCTTGTAACCAGGGTAAACATCGGGTTACTAAGCGCGGCCCTGTGCTTAGTAACCCGATGTTTACCCTGGTTACAAGCGAACGCATCGCTGGATCGCATCGCTAGATCGGTGTCACACACACCGATCTAGCGATGACAGCGGGAGATCCAGCGATGAAAGAAAGTTCTAAACGATCTGCTACGACGTACGATTCTCAGCAGGATCCCTGATCGCTGCTGCGTGTCAGACACAGCGATATCGTAACGATATCGCTGGAACGTCACGAATCGTACCGTCGTAGCGATCGAAATGGTATAGTGTGACGGTACCCTAAGTCATAGTAGTTTAGGATGGAATAACGCAATATGCTATCAAACTGACACAGGTAAAGTTTTATGCAGATTCTCTGAGTATGCATCTAAGATCGTAATGACTAACTGGTAGGTAGTAATATATGAAGGCCTGTTGTGAATTTTTGCTTAATGTATGATATGTAGTAACTTATGTCCCGAAACACCCAATGGTGATCCTGCGATTATGTGGGCGGCAAAATAACTGGCTCAGTATTAAAGCTAATCTTTTGGGAATAAGTACGTCTATAACCTGTGAGGGGTGTTGTGAAAGTAGATGTCAATGCGTGCAGAACAATACTACAGTTCATGTAGGATCATTGTAGGTTCTAATAGCCTTCAGGCCATGTTGCTTGGAGATTCCGGGAGGATTCAGGCCGTGTTGCTGCAGAAAGGATAAGCCCTCCACTGGGTTTGCAACATGTACATTTCCAGACAAAAGTTTTATTGTAAGAGTAGAGGAGGGAGACCACGAATATGCAAAGTGAGCCCTCCGAAGCTCCCGTGTAATGGATGAAAAGTCTCTTCGTTTATTCAGAGTGTCTCTAGATAAATCTCTAAAAAATGATAGCTGACCATATGGGGAGAGCTGAAAGTTCTTGTCGGAGGGGAGATCGAATAATTTACTCCTGACCCAAGCCGGGAAAAAGGAGACAATGATGTCCCTTGGCACATCCTGTGGGAGAGACGCAGGTCTTTTGATTCGGAAAGCTTTTTCAATAATGTTCGGTTCACTGACATCAGGAATGAATTTGTGAATCATTTTGAGAATATAATTCTTCAATTGAGGGGGTTTAACAGACTCCGGAACTCCTCTTATTTTTACGTTATTTCTTCGTCTGTGGTTCTCGAGACTCGCCATGTTGCTTTTTAGTGCGTCTGTCTTTTTGCAGATTTTCCAGTGTAGTACCAGATATAGCAGGGGTCAGCGAACTAACCAAGTGGGGAAGATCTAAACCCCTAGGTGAGAAGTCCTCTTCGCTGCTATCCGATGAATATACAGAGGGTGAGTATGAGTCGCATATAGGCGAGGAGCAATCAGATTGGGATGACCTTGAAGAAGATGCCGATGAGGAGGAGTCAATGCTCTCTGCAATGGAAGTCAGTGCGTCTCTTATGTAAGACTCAGACGCTGTCTCCATACCATCTAATCCTGAGTTAAAAGATTTGAAAGAGAGAATGTATTTGTCTAGCTTTGAAGAGCCTTCATCCATTTTTTTTAATTTAAGATGTCACAGAAGCCTGCTAGTATATTGTCCATAGCTATTTTAGTGGGGGGACCTTCTGTCATTATTGTCTCCACTGATCCGAATGATGGACATGGGGTGTTTGATGTGGAGTATTTCTCCCCTTGATCTATTAGACTGCTATGTCCCTTTAACAGCGCGTTTTGTGAAATGCGATTTTTTTGTGGCGTGACCTCTGGTTTGAGCTGTGGTACCCCAGGGCTTGTGGACTGATGTTTCTCCTTTAACTGGGGTCTGAGCTACGGTATGAATGAAGGGGCATCGTATCTGAGGGTACGGGTTGCTGCTTGTTTTCTGATGTTATTAGTGGCAGGGCAGCTGTAATCAGTGGGCGGAGTTGAAGGCAGGGTCTCGTCCTGTCTCTCTCTCCCCTGTCCGAGGTTTTTCCCCTGTGCTGCCCTGCACCCTATCCCAGCCGGCAAATGAAGAGCTGTGGTACCTGAGTTAGATGACACACCGGTCTGGGGTGTTGTAGCAGCTATAGCTGGGGAGTTCGGAGCCAGAGCCGCTTGTGGCTGAGGTACCTCCGGAGCTTCTCCTGTGTGCGGGTCCAGACTCTTCCTATAGAGATCTGTGTTGCCGTGCGCTGTGGGCGGGACCTTCTCTCCGTCCCCTCTCTCAAGCTTCTTCAGCGTGATCAGTGCCGCGGCTCCAGGTCCTCTCTCGGAGGTGTCACCGGCCCGGGTAAGTAAGTCGGAGGGTCTCGGGGGACTTGCAGGAGCAGCCGCGAGGAGCACCGCTTCACCCGATCTCCCCTTAGCTCTCGGGATGCGGCTCATTCCTCCTGTAGCGGTGCCGCCGTGAGCGGCGGGCGGAGCTGTGGGCGGGGCCACCTCCCCTCTCTTGCTTCTCGGCCTCGCCAGCTCAGGCGAGGCTGCGGCTTTAGGCCTACCTGCGGCGATAGCTCCGGGACCAGTCAGGGAGCCGGCGAATCTTGCAGATTTCAATGCGGGAGCCGCTGTGGACGGAGGCTTATCCAGGGATCTTCTGATGTGCACACCTGGTCCGGGGCTTGGTAGCGCCGGTGATTGTAGCCTCCTGTTTCCTTGTGTATGTAAGCCTTCAGCAAGGCCGCAGTTGGGGTCCATAAGTCCCGGTGATGTTTGTGCTTTCTTCCAGGTTGCTTTTTCCGTGATGTGTCTTTCCTTGGACACTTTAAATAAAGTTCTGTGTGGTTTATTCCCAGGAAGCATTAAAATTGCCGCTGATAATCAGGGATTTATTGGGAGCCTCAGTGAAGGTGGTCAGCTCCCAGTCCCCAGCAAGCCACGCCCCTAGGGTTAGGGTTTGGATCTCTTTATCACCTTGATGGTGGGGGGTTAGGGTTAGGATCCCTTTAACACCTTGATGGTGGGGGGTTAGGGTTAGGGTTTGGATCCCTTTATCACCTTGATGGTGGGGGGTGGCTTATCAGTGTGTAGACTGGTTTTATTCTATGGAAACGCATGCGTTTAAAAACGCAACCAAACGCATGTGCTTAAAAATGCATGCGTTCACATAGACAGCAATACGTTTTTTTGTGGCAAAAAAAGCATGCGTTTTTTGCGGCAAAAAAAAACGCCTCTAGAAATTACTACATGTTGCATTTCCGCAACAAAACACAAGCATAGAAACGACGCATGCGTCGTCAAACGCGGCAAAACGCATACAAAAAAAGCATGCATTTTTAATGTTAAATATAGGAAAAAAACGCATGCTTTTTTTGCGCTAAAACGCAGCGCCAAAAACGCAAATGTGAAACCAGCCTTAGTTCTAGTTTTTTCACTTACAGAAGGGTTTACATAATTGGCACAAAAATGTGGTTTCTATTTCCATTTGCAGAGCTCCTAGAGAACTGGAACATCAAAAGCCCCCATAAGTGACTTCATTAGAGTTGGGGGGCATGTTGCTTTGCCAGAGTCTTTATGCTAACAGTATTTTTGAAACAGACTATATTTACATTGACAGATGAAGGACCAGAGATAGGACTTGTTTCTTTGCAGGTCGAGTTGAAGCTTTTATTGGTACCATTTTAAGATAAGATGGCAGTGAATGTTTTAATTTGGGTTTTGTCGGAATTGTTATTCAGAGATTTAGATAGCAATCCCCATGTAAGTGCATAGCGTAGATCACAGAATAAATGTGATCCAATACTTATTTTGGTTGTTGAGGAGCAGAATGAACAAATAATAAAAACAATTTTTGCACTGCTGTAAATTTTTTTTTCTTTTCTGTCGTTCACTCTGCGGCATAAACAACACTTATAACAGCTTTATTCTTCTGGGCAGTGCAACAATGGCAAATAGAGAGCTAAATAGGTATTGCATATATAATATATATGTATAAAAACTAGCTTTAGCTACTTCACACACTAAAAAAAAACATTTACAAAAAAATATGAATGCATTGCCCTGTTTTGAAAGTTTTATTTTTCCACAGAGCTGTATGAGGGCTATTTATTTGTGTGATGAATTTAATCGAAACATTCTGGGGTACATAGCATTTTTTTCATTGCTTTCCATTCTTTTTTTTTTTTCCTTTACACCATTCGGTAAAACAGCTTTATTATTTGGGTCAGTACAAGATGACGCGACCCTGGATCATTCACACAGGCTCCTCAGAATCGCGCTCTTGCGCAGGCGTACTTATCTGACCTGTTGAGGGCAGCGTAAAGTACTGCAGTGCACAGGCGCTGGGAAAAGTCAGAGAGCCCTGCTGCATGCGCACTGCGGTACTTTAGCGGCCAAAACTGGTGACCGGTTCCCTTTACCAATTTTTTAGAAATCGTCATTTGTTTTGCATTGCAATATTGTGAGAGCTGTAACTACTTTTACGCTGATAGAGACACGTGAAGACTTGATTTTTACTGGACAAAACGTTTTCAGTGATACCATTTTTCTGTACATGATTTTTTAATCATGTTTTATTCTACCTTTTGTGCAGTGATATGATGGGGAAAAAATACATTTTTCCCGTGTATACACACAGATAAAATTGTTACTACCCTTCTATTAAAGTAAGAAAAACCCACAATGGTCACTGAAATAATGTGAAACTGACTAAAAGCAATTTTCATCTTCAATTTACTGAACATCAACTAATAAACATAATTGTTTCCGAATTGTGCTTCGACAGAAAAATTAAATAGAAAAACAAAAATCCTCATGAAAATGGCCTGGATAAAAATGCTGATACCGATAACTTAATATTTACTTGCACAACCTTTTGTGGCAATCACACAATTTTCTGTAACTCTTCTTGAGACTTCTGCACCTGTCCACTGGTATTTTGGCCCACTCCTTGTGAGTAAACTGCTCCAGCTGTCTCAGGAGTGTTCTCCTGACTGCAAATTTCAGCTTCCTCCACAGATGTTCATTAGAACAGGGGTCCCCAACTCCAGTCCTCAAGGCCCACCAACAGGTCATGTTTTCAGGATTTCCTTTGCATTGCACAGGTGATGCAATTATTACCTGGGCAAGACTAAGGAAATCCTGAAAACATGACATGTTGGTGGGCCTTGAGGACTGGAGTTGGGGACCCCTGCATTAGAAGATAGAAGCCGCTTCAGAATAGTCGAATGCTTTGCTCTTGTCCTTTCTTGCATGTTTTAAGCTGTGTTTTGGAGGAGCCATGAACTAAGCTTTCTGACATTGGGCAGCACATGTCGCTCCAGAATGCTTTGATAGTCTTGAAACTTCATTGTACCCTCCACAGATTCAAGATACGCTGTGGCACATGCTGCTCCTAAACATACCAGAGACTCCTATGTGTTTCACAGTAGGTACAGTATTCTTTGTAGTCTTAATTTTTCCATCTTGTGAACATAGAGCTGATGTGACTTGCCAACAATTTCCAGTGTTTTAACTGTCCAAAGGACATTCTACCAGAATCTTTGTGGATTGTCAATGTCCATTTTGGCAAATTCCAGTCTCACTTTTTGTGATTTGCTCTTATGTTTATTCCTCTGTCATCTTCCGTTAAGTCCATTTTAGATAAACACTGTAGGGAAACAGGGTGCACCACACCATATGGTGATCTCTTTAAAAAGGGTTAAAATAGATCCAGGTAATGTGCTCACCTGAGCAAATTGTGTAGGCACAACTCCTGTGAAAGCTCAACAATGGTTGCTCCTGCCCCATGGCTGGGGGGTGAACTCCACTCGGGGGCTTGAAAAAAAGACAATTCACAATTTGAGACTGTGCTAAACAAAATGAAGATCCTTGGATCCAATAATATAAAGAAGCAGGTTTTATTCCTCAATGTTTCCATGTCGGACTAGCGCCTTTCTCAAATATAAAAACCAACTGCATCAAGATGCATTTTGGAATATTTTAGTCTTCTATTCTCTTCCATGAAGTCCAGTTTGACCAGCATGGGTGATAGCAATGGATGATACGATATGTCCCTGATGTACTTTGGAGTTCACCTTTAATCTCTTCGGAAGATATGAGCTTTTCGGTTACCATTCATAATATCCGTTCCTTTAATTTGTCTTCAATTTTCCTCATTCAGTTACATCCAGGGAGGTTGGCTACACGGACACAGACCTAAAAACTAATATGTGCAACTGTAGTAACAGGAACATCAAGATGTTTAGAGATGGTCTGATCGCCTTTATCTTTAACATTTTTGTCCATTATTTTATTTGTAATCTCTGGAAACAACGCTTTACATTGTTTTCTTTGGTCCATGTTCAGTGTGGTATACACCACGATACCAAACAGCACAATGACTACATTTTGCCATCTAAATAAATTACACTTTTTTTTTCACTTGCAAAAGATGCCGGTACAGAGTTAAAATGTGTTGTGAACAAAAAGCCTGTTCCTCATCATTATTTCTAAAGAATTGATTTACTCTAGCAGCGCAGCCCACCTACGTGATCATCCAACTGGATCCAATATCTCCTGAAGGATTTATCCACCAGCCACGGGGCAGCTATTTTTCTTCATGTCTACAAATGAGTTGTGCCTGTCAGCGTAACCAGCCCTCTCCTACTCTCCCTGCACAGGGTATCACCCTATTGTGCGCTCTGTTTCCCACTTCTATATTTACACATCACCCTCTAAATAGGCAGACTACCTGATTACAATGTTGTAGACACCAGTGATGCCAACTACATTACAGCTTAGTTTAGAGTTCCTATGGACAAATTGTTTTCAATCTTTTCTAGATAGAATGTATTAGTTGATGTTCAGTATATTTGACAGGGGTGTACCAACAGGTTTGTGAATAAGGTATTCACAAACGTTGGGTACAGCCGGGGCCAGCTGCTTGGAAAGCATCACCAAACCAGGGATTCAAGCTTGAGGAGGATAATTTGCATATTCCAGGTGCCTTCTGGGAAAAGCGAAGAGTCTCCCTCAGCAAGAAGATCGTTGGGTACAGCCGGGGCCAGCTGCTTGGAAAGCATCACCAAACCAGGGATTCAAGCTTGAGGAGGATAATTTGCATATTCCAGGTGCCTTCTGGGAAAAGCGAAGAGTCTCCCTCAGCAAGAAGATCGTTGGGTACAGCCGGGGCCAGCTGCTTGGAAAGCATCACCAAACCAGGGATTCAAGCTTGAGGAGGATAATTTGCATATTCCAGGTGCCTTCTGGGAAAAGCGAAGAGTCTCCCTCAGCAAGAAGATCGTTGGGTACAGCCGGGACCAGCTGCTTGGAAAGCATCACCAAACCAGGGATTCAAGCTTGAGGAGGATAATTTGCATATTCCCGCTGCCTTCTGGGAAAAGCGAAGAGTCTCCCTCAGCAAGAAGATCGTTGGGTACAGCCGGGACCAGCTGCTTGGAAAGCATCACCAAACCAGGGATTCAAGCTTGAGGAGGATAATTTGCATATTCCAGGTCAATTTTTGCCTGTAGGACATTAGTGCAAGAAAGCTTGGCTGAGTAGATTACACAAGAAGGAAAACACACAGCAAGTCAGCAGGATCTAGGAGCAACATGGCAGATGTGACAACCTACATGGTGAGCTGCAGCATGTGCTACATGTTCACAGATCGACCAGAAGAAGAATCAAATTTCACCTGTCAGAAGTGTAGACTAGTGGCCCTTTTAGAAGAAAAGGTGCGGGGTCTGGAAGAAAGAATAGCAACTTTGAAACTCAAAGAGAATGAAGACTTCCTAGACAGAACAGAAGCATCTCTACTGGTCACAGAAGGTGAAAAAAGTGTCAGAGAACCTCCAAAAGCAGATGAGTGGAAGCATGTGACCAAAAGAAGCAAGAAGACCATGGAGAAATCACCAACCACACAACTGAAGAACCGATATCAAATCTTTGTAGAGGATGAAGATGGCACACCTAAGGATGAAGCAATACCAGCAAGCAAAAAAGAAAAGGGCACACAGCAACAAGTGACAGCAAAAAGTACAGCCAAGAAGCAACGAAGAGTGGTGGTGGTGGGAGACTCACTACTGAGAGGCACAGAAGCAGCCATCTGCAGACCGGACATAACCGCAAGAGAAGTATGCTGCCTTCCAGGTGCGGTGATCAAGGATGTGACCGATAGGATACCAAAGCTCTTCAGCTCCAAGGACGTCCACCCATTTCTTCTGATACATGTTGGCACCAATGACACAGCAAGGAAGGACCTACCGACAATCTGCAAGGACTTTGAAGAGTTGGGGAAGAAAGTAAAGGAACTGGATGCACAGGTAGTTTTTTCTTCTATCCTTCCAGTAGACGGGCATGGCACCAGGAGATGGAACAGGATCCTTGATGCGAACAACTGGCTAAGACGATGGTGCAGACAACAAGGATTCGGATTCCTGGACCACAGTGTGAATTACTTGTACGATGGACTCCTCGCCAGAGACGGACTACACCTCAACAAACCTGGCAAACACATTCGCCAGAAGACTCGCTACACTCATCAGGAGGGCGTTAAACTAGAAGAAGAGGGGACGGGAAGAAAAACATTAGACTCGAACAAAGAAGACCCAGGAAAACATATTCAGAAGGGAGGTAAGAACATTTCTAAAACAATCCACCTCGAGGAGATTGGAACAAAACAAAATCCTCTAAACTGCATGCTCGCAAACGCCAGAAGCCTGACAAACAAGATGGAAGAACTAGAAGCAGAAATATCTACAGGTAACTTTGACATAGTGGGAATAACCGAGACATGGTTAAATGAAAGCTATGACTGGGCAGTTAACTTACAGGGTTACAGTCTGTTTAGAAAGGATCGTAAAAATCGGAGAGGAGGAGGGGTTTGTCTCTATGTAAAGTCTTGTCTAAAGTCCACTTTAAGGGAGGATATTAGCAAAGGGAATGAGGATGTCGAGTCCATATGGGTCGAAATTCATGGAGGGAAAAATGGTAACAAAATTCTCATTGGGGTCTGTTACAAACCCCCAAATATAACAGAAATCATGGAAAATCTACTTCTAAAGCAGATAGATGAAGCTGCAACCCATAATGAGGTCCTGGTTATGGGGGACTTTAACTACCCGGATATTAACTGGGAAACAGAAACCTGTGAAACCCATAAAGGCAACAGGTTTCTGCTAATAACCAAGAAAAATTATCTTTCACAATTGGTGCAGAATCCAACCAGAGGAGAAGCACTTTTAGACCTAATACTATCTAATAGACCTGACAGAATAACAAATCTGCAGGTGGTTGGGCATCTAGGAAATAGCGACCACAATATTGTACAGTTTCACCTGTCTTTCACTAGGGGGACTTGTCAGGGAGTCACAAAAACACTGAACTTTAGGAAGGCAAAGTTTGACCAGCTTAAAGATGCCCTTAATCTGGTAGACTGGGACAATATCCTCAGAAATAAGAATACAGATAATAAATGGAAAATGTTTAAGAACATCCTAAATAGGCACTGTAAGCGGTTTATACCTTGTGGGAATAAAAGGACTAGAAATAGGAAAAACCCAATGTGGCTAAACAAAGAAGTAAGACAGGCAATTAACAGTAAAAAGAAAGCATTTGCACTACTAAAGCAGGATGGCACCATTGAAGCTCTGAAAAACTATAGGGAGAAAAATACTTTATCTAAAAAACTAATTAAAGCTGCCAAAAAGGAGAGTAAAACTAATCCCAAACTGTTCTTCAACTATATCAATAGTAAAAGAATAAAAACTGAAAATGTAGGCCCCTTAAAATATAGTGAGGAAAGAATGGTTGTAGATGGCGAGGAAAAAGCTAACATATTAAACACCTTCTTCTCCACAGTATTCACGGTGGAAAATGAAATGCCAGGTGAAATCCCAAGAAACAATGAAAACCGTATATTAAGGGTCACCAATCTAACCCAAGAAGAGGTGCAAAACCGACTAAATAAGATTAAATTAGATAAATCTCCGGGTCCGGATGGCATACACCCACGAGTACTAAGAGAACTAAGTAATGTAATAGATAAACCATTATTTCTTATTTTTAGGGACTCTATAGCGACGGGGTCTGTTCCGCAGGACTGGCGCATAGCAAATGTGGTACCAATATTCAAAAAGGGCTCTAAAAGTGAACCTGGAAATTATAGGCCAGTAAGTCTAACCTGTATTGTTGGTAAAATATTTGAAGGGTTTCTGAGGGATGTTATTCTGGATTATCTCAATGAGAATAACTGTTTAACTCCATATCAGCATGGGTTTATGAGAAATCGCTCCTGTCAAACCAATCTAATCAGTTTTTATGAAGAGGTAAGCTATAGGCTGGACCACGGTGAGTCATTGGACGTGGTATATCTCGATTTTTCCAAAGCGTTTGATACCGTGCCGCACAAGAGGTTGGTACACAAAATGAGAATGCTTGGTCTGGGGGAAAATGTGTGTAAATGGGTTAGTAGCTGGCTTAGTGATAGAAAGCAGAGGGTGGTTATAAATTGTATAGTCTCTAACTGGGTCGCTGTGACCAGTGGGGTACCGCAGGGGTCGGTATTGGGACCTGTTCTCTTCAACATATTCATTAATGATCTGGTAGAAGGTTTACACAGTAAAATATCGATATTTGCAGATGATACAAAACTATGTAAAGCAGTTAATACAAGAGAAGATAGTATTCTGCTACAGATGGATCTGGATAAGTTGGAAACTTGGGCTGAAAGGTGGCAGATGAGGTTTAACAATGATAAATGTAAGGTTATACACATGGGAAGAAGGAATCAATATCACCACTACACACTGAACGGGAAACCACTGGGTAAATCTGACAGGGAGAAGGACTTGGGGATCCTAGTTAATGATAAACTTACCTGGAGCAGCCAGTGCCAGGCAGCAGCTGCCAAGGCAAACAGGATCATGGGGTACATTAAAAGAGGTCTGGATACACATGATGAGAGCATTATACTGCCTCTGTACAAATCCCTAGTTAGACCGCACATGGAGTACTGTGTCCAGTTTTGGGCACCGGTGCTCAGGAAGGATATAATGGAACTAGAGAGAGTACAAAGGAGGGCAACAAAATTAATAAAGGGGATGGGAGAACTACAATACCCAGATAAATTAGCGAAACTAGGATTATTTAGTCTAGAAAAAAGACGACTGAGGGGTGATCTAATAACCATGTATAAGTATATAAGGGGACAATACAAATATCTCGCTGAGGATCTGTTTATACCAAGGAAGGTGACGGGCACAAGGGGGCATTCTTTGCGTCTGGAGGAGAGAAGGTTTTTCCACCAACATAGAAGAGGATTCTTTACTGTTAGGGCGGTGAGAATCTGGAATTGCTTGCCTGAGGAGGTGGTGATGGTGAACTCAGTCGAGGGGTTCAAGAGAGGCCTGGATGTCTTCCTGGAGCAGAACAATATTGTAGCATACAATTAGGTTCTGTAGAAGGACGTAGATCTGGGGATTTATTATGATGGAATATAGGCTGAACTGGATGGACAAATGTCTATTTTCGGCCTTACTATGTTACTCCAGGGGTTAAATACAATGACAATGAATGTGGTTGTCAATATATTTTGTGATTCTTAGTTGTGAGAGTGAAAATGTGTGTGTGTGTGTGTATGTATATATATATTTATATTTATTATGTTGTGCACAATCGAAATGCTAGCAGGGGTGATGCTGGCTGTAACTGCTGGACTTTAGCTGTCAGTGAAGCCGAGCTCCCATGGTGATTGGGCTGGGCACGGCTCCTGCAATCACCAATATGTCCATTTGTAGGCTCTCTTTACTGAATAAGTACAACCCTTGGCAAAAATTATGGAATCACCGGCCTTGGAGGATGTTCATTCAGTTGTTTAATTTTGTAGAAAAAAAATCAGATCACAGATATGGCACAAAACTAAAGTCATTTCAAATGGCAACTTTCTGGCTTTAAGAAACAATAAAAGAAATCAAGAACAAAAATGTGGTAGTCAGTAATGGTTACTTTTTTTTTTTTAACCAAACATAGGGGAAAAATTATGGAATCACCCTGTAAATTTTCATACCCAAAAATAACACCTGCATCAAATTAGATCTGCTTGTTACTCTGCATCTAAAAAGGAGTGATCACACCTTGGAGAGCTGTTGCACCAAGTGGGCTGACATGAATCATAGCTCCAATGTGACAGATGTCAATTGAAACAAAGGAGAGGATATCAAACTCTTAAAAAGAGGGTAAATCATCACGCAATGTTGCAAAAGATGTTGGTTGTTCACAGTCAGCTGTGTCTAAAATCTGGACCAAATACAAACAACATGGGAAGGTTGTCAAAGGCAAACATACTGGTAAACCAAGGAAGACATCAAAGCGTCAAGACCAGAAACTTAAAGCAATATGTCTCCAAAACAGGAAATGCACAACAAAACAAATGAGGAACGTATGGGTGGAAACTGGAGTCAACGTCTGTGACCGTAAGAAACTGCCTAAAGGAAATGGGATTTACATACAGAAAAGCTAAACGAAAGCCATCATTACCACCTAAACAGAAAAAAGAAGGTTACAATGGGCTAAGGAAAAGCAATCGTGGACTGTGGATGACTGGATGAAAGTCATATTCATATATAGACCAATCTGAGGACGCTAGAAAGTCAAATGCCTAAAATATAATTTTATTGTTGGATAAATTGACCAGTCATATAGTATGCCAACGTTTCGGCCTAAATTGGCCTTTATCAAGGCAGTTATCTACAAAATAATACAACAGAATAGTCAAAAAAATAATAAAGAAATCAATATACATAAATACACTGGTCAAATATAGATCAGAAGAGAACATAGGAATATATATATATATATATATATATATATATATATACACACACACACACGTATACACATATACATATATATACACATGCATATATATACATCAAGAAAATTCCTAACAATGTATATAGCAAGATATCCCAAAATTAACGCATATGTCACAGTAGCAACCTCAACTAGCTGTGAAAAGGGTAACATTTACCATATAGTCACATATTGCTTAAAACATTATGTATCAAATTGTATATCAAACATACTTCTATTAAACCATCAGTATGTCAAACGAAGGGGGAAAGATTATTAGTCCAGGGTCCATAAGATGAATAAAAAATATCCAGCAGTCAGTAACATACTAGAAATAACCATATATAGAAAATCCTCTTATATCAAAAAGGGCGAGGAAATAAAGTCCATGATTACCTGTATGATGGTATAGGGAGTGAGACTGTAAGCAATAAAATAGAAACAAGAATGAGCGCCGCAAAGGAAACTAGAAAAGTGAAAGAGTCCGCAGGAGAAATGTGAACATACCTGGTAAAGTAAGGTGTACAGGATACCGGATACAGCCGCTATGAGGATGAGGTGCAGCGTGTACCTAACCGGCAACTATTTATAGCGTCAGTGATGCGTAAAGGCCGGAAGAAGGGCAAGTGTCCTAGGAGCCACTGCGCAGGGAAATAGAGACACGCATGCGCTGAAGAAGCCAAACAGACGGAAGTGGGGCAGCAAATAGGAACGCTGACCGCTGCACTAAAAGGGCTATAATTAAATACATGTGGACTATGATAATAGAAGCGGAGTAAGTGGCCATATTAAAGATAAGAAAAGACCCACAAACCTGTAGGACACAAACGTGCATGCATCAAACATGTGATGGGCCGCTGGACTAAATCTATAAGAAAACAGGAAAAATAAAGATTATAGTATAACATAGCGATATATATAATATACTATATCACTGACAAAATAAATTTATATAGAGAGGTATATGCCTTTATACATTGAAGCTAACTCAAAAAAATGTTAATCTACATGAGCCAGGTTCAATATAGTATACAACAGAGTGCCTACTAATTCCTCCACAAATGATAGGAGAGATAAGTATGAAAAAAATTGTTAATAAAATATCTCATATTCCCTATTAAGGCCATTGGGCTCTAAAGTTTGATGGGTATGGATCCAATAGGCCTCTTTTTCTTTTAATTTCAAAATTCTATTGCCTCCTCTTCTCGCCATGGGTATGCTATCAATAACTTGATATCGTAGCTGTGAGATGTTAGGATTGTGGGAAATGAAATGCGCCGGTATAGGTAACATCACCCTTTTACACCGAATGGTAGATTTATACTGAGATATGCGGTCTTGGATATGTTGGGTAGTCTCACCAACATATCCGAGACCGCATGGACATTTAATGAAATAAATGACATAAGTTGAATCGCAGCTATAAAAGTCGCGGATGGGAAACCGTTCACCTGATCTCGGATAAGTAAATGTATCGCCTCTTGTGATATTAGAGCACTCGAGGCAGTGCAACCAGGGAAATGTTCACTTCCGTGTAGAGGTCAGAAAAGTTTGTCTCATTTCGTTTTTTGAACTGCCAATATCGGCTGAAACTAGGAGATTGCGTAAGCTCGGCGTTTTTTTGTGGCACATGAGTTGGGAGACAAGAAACTCTGGAATGTCTGGGTATGCTGACCCAAGTAATGGCCAATGTTGATGTATAATTTTGTAAAATAACTGCATAAAAGGATGGTAAGTATTCACAAAGGCCATTTTCCGTGTATTGGATCGTGATATGGTTGAAGATGAGGCATGAGAGGGAAAATTAAGAAATGTATCAGGATAACCTCGATTGCGAAATTTGGAAGCCATATCATTTAATCTCACAGAGCGTTGAGAAATGTCAGAGACAATCCGATTTATCCTCTGAAATTGCGATTTTGGAAGAGATCTTTTAATGTGGCGAGGATGACAACACGTGAAGAACAGTAAACTGTTTTTGTCTGTCCGTTTGACATAAAGATCAGTGGACAGTGATCTATCATCATTAATGATGACTTGAGTGTCCAGAAACGAAATAGACCTCTGAGCATATTGTATTGTGAAAGTCAATTTTTCAACGCTCTGATTAATAGTGTAATAGAAGGATAAAAGAGGTTCAATGCCTCCACACCATATGAGAAAAATATCGTCTATGTATCTATTCCATAGTAGACAATACTGCTGGAAGAGTGCATGTGTGTAGACAAACTTTGATTCGAATTTGGCCATAAAGATATTGGCGTAAGGTGGCGTCACGTTGCTGCCCATTGCAGTACCATTTCGTTGAATAAAAAAAAAACTCATCTTCAAAAATAATTTTTTTTGTCAAAATGAGTGTAAGCAGTGAGCTGCAAAAACTTTTCAAATCGGGATCAAATTTTTTCATATTATCAAGAAAATTCTCAACAGCTTGGATACCTTTCTGATTGTTTGTTCATGTACAAACTATTTACATCTAGGGTAACCAGATAGCAATCGGTTGGTTCTACTTTGAGGTCACGAATAAAAGTCAAAAAATGAGATGTGTCTCGGAGAAAAGAGGGAATATGACATAATAAAGGAGACAGAATCTTCTCCAAAACCATTGCCAGAGGAGAGAGTAGTGAGCCTGTTGAGGCCACGATAGGTCTCCCCGGGGGACTAGTAAGATTTTTGTGGATTTTGGGTAGTGTGTTTAGTAGGGGACAAATAGGATGTGCATTAATCAGGAATCCGGTACACCTTACTTTAACAGGTATGTTCACATTTCTCCTGCGGACTCTTTCACTTTTCTAGTTTCCTTTGCGGCACTCATTCTTGTTTCTATCTTATTGCTTACAGTCTCACTCCCTATACCATCATACAGGTAATCATGGACTTTATTTCCTCGCCCTTTTTGATATAAGAGGATTTTCTATATATGGTTATTTCTACTATGTTACTGACTGCTGGATATTTTCTATTCATCTTATGGACCCTGGACTAATAATCTTTCCCCCTTCGTTTGACATACTGATGGTTTAATATAAGCAGGTTTGATATACAATTTGATACATAATGTTTTAAGCAATATGTGGCTATATGGTAACTGTTACCCTTTTCACAGCTAGTTGAGGTTGCTACTGTGACATATGCGTTAATTTTGGGATATCTTGCTATATACATTGTTAGGAATTTTCATGATGTATGTATATGCATGTGTATACATGTTTGTATGTGAATATAGATATACATATATTGAATCCTATGTTCACTTCTGATCTATATTTGACCAGTGTATTTATGTATATTGATTTCTTTATTATTTTTTTTGACTATTCTGTTGTTGTATTATTTTGTAGATAACTGCCTTGATAAAGGCCAATTTAGGCCGAAACGATGGCATACTGTATGACTGGTCAATTTATCCAACAATAAAATTATATTTTTGGCATTTGACTTTCTAGCTTCCTCAGATTGGTCTATATAAGTATACTATTTTTTCTGAGGACAATTGAGTACCTGAGGACCTTTTGACTGCAATCCCCTTGATCTATTATAGAAAGTCATATACAGTGATGAATCACGAATATGCATTGGGCAAGGTGATGATGCTGGAACTTTTGTTTGGTGCCGTTCCAATCAGATTTTTAAAGATGACTGCCTGAAGAGAACATGCAAATTTCCACAGTCATTGATGATATTGGACTGCATGTCAGGTAAAGGCACTGGGGAGATGGCGGTCATTACATCTTCAATAAAAGTCTGTAAGTACTGCTGTACTACAGATAAATATATATAGAGTGCGAATGTGAAAGAGGGCATACAATACCTATGGGAAGACAAAAAGAGCACCGCGAGGTCAAAAATACTCTGTTGTAAAGAAGTCACAATAAATGAGCAAGTGCTAGTCAAAAAATGAAAAAAATACAGGGTATTTAGTTAACACGGTTTTTTGCAAAAAAATGTATATTAAGCTGCTCCACCAATCGCCAAGGTATACCCATAATAGTGCAGTCATATCTAATGTATATAATCCCTATCTGATGTATTAAAAACCTGATCATCTGTATAGTACCTGTATGAGCAGGGTTCAGAGAGAAAATATCCATGTGGACATGCAGGATGGAACAGCTACAATGCAAATGACCCACAGGGGAGTGGTGGACTCCCCAGTCTTGAAGAAACAAGAGAACAATTATAGAACCAAAAACACATGGGCTACTTGCACACTGAACAAGTCTGTAGAAACCTATTCACACCACCAAGAAACTTGAAGACACAAAAAGAACACCGCGAGGTCAAAAATACTCTGTTGTAAAGAAGTCACAGTAAATGAGCAAGTGCTAGTCAAAAAATGAAAAAAATACAGGGTATTTAGTTAATACGTTTTTTTTTTTGCAAAAAAATGTATATTAAGCTGCTCCACCAATCGCCAAGGTATACCCATAATAGTGCAGTCATATCTAATGTATATAATCCCTATCTGATGTATTAAAAACCTGATCATCTGTATAGTACCTGTATAAGCAATACCTATGGGAGTGTATACGTGTGGGTACCCCGGACGTCCCTCTGCCCCGACGCGCATTTAGCACTGCTTCTTCGGGAGGCATGTCACAAAACTTTTATTGTGTGTTCTGACTGTTTACATGGTATGTTGACATTACAACCGTTCATTTAGCCAGAAAAACACGCTATTTGCTATATATGGTATTTTGATGTGCTTCTTTGCATTATAAATGAAAAATGTGTTTAGGGCAACTATATTTACACCTTTTTTTGTAACAAGTTTGGTGTCTGAGGTACCCTATGGCATTGAGTCCCCATTTGATTATAAACTAGCACCTTTCTAATCCTACATTTTTGTAATTTATAATAAAATATCGTTTTTTAAGTACCTTGTGTTACTGATCATTATCATGGGGTCTGGTAACATTGCGTGATTGAAAATACTAGTGATGTTTTGGAGTGTTTGTTTGTTTTTCATGATTCCATAGCCAGAAAGTTGCCATTTGAAATTACTTTAGTTTTGTGCCATGTCTGTGATCTGCTTTTTTTTCTCCAAAATTAAACAACTGAATGAACATCCTCCAAAGCCGGCGATTCCATAATTTTTGCTAGGGGTTGTAGTACTATTACATCTGGTCAGGAAGTGGTTAATTTCCATAGTTAAAATGGACAAATCAGAAGAAAAAAAAAATAGGAATTTGTATTTTTAGTGTAGTGTATTAACCCCTTTCTGCCATCAGACTGAATAGTATGTCCGATGGCAGTATCCCCACTTTTATGTGGGCTCCGGCGGTGAGCCCGCATCAAAGACGTGACATGTCAGCTGTTTTGAAAAACTGACATGTGCCCGCAAAAGGCGTGGGCGGAATTGCGATCCTATTAACTAGTTAAATGCCGCTGTCAAACTGACAGCAGCATTTAACAAGCGCTTCCGGCCAGAAATGCGCACACTGGTGACCCATCACATGATTGGGGGTCATCGGTGCGTCGGCATAACCACCAGAGGTCTCCAGCAGACCTCTATGGTTGTTGATGCCAGATTGCTGTTGAGCGCTATCCAGTTGTCGGCGCTCATAACAATGCAGTAATTTCTCTAGTCACCTTCCATGACGGCATACGGAGGTTGTCTCTTTGCCCTAATGGAGAACAGGAAATATGGAGAGGTTAAAAGGCCCTCCCACTTGCCTGAGTAGAACTCCAGGCCCTATCAATAAGAGAGCCCTACTTGTCTATTAGGGATGACTCCATAGTACTGCGTCTCGACCCTTGCTTTCTTCCAAAAGTAGTCTGAATTCCACCGCTCCCAGGAAACTGTCCTACCTTCCTTCTGTCAAAATCCAGCAAATCCAAATGAAGAAAGTTTTCATACTCTTGATGTCAGACGTATTGTACTGTACTACTTAGAATTGATCAGAATCTATTTGTTCATCTCTCTGGACGAAATCAGGGGAAAAAAAGTAGCAAAAAGCACTATTGCGAACTGGATTAAGAGAGCTATAGCAGAAGCATACCTTGCTCAAAACAAAACACCCCCAGTGGGGATTAAGGCCCACTCGACCAGATCCACTTCAATCTCCTGGGCAGAAAGAGCAGGCGCCTCCGCAGAACAAATCTGCAGGGCAGCTACTTGGTCTTCGTTACATACTTTCTCCAAACATTATAGATTGGACATACTGCTCAACAAAGATTTAGTCTTCGGCCGGAAAGTTTTCCAGGCTGTTGTCCAACCCTAGCGCCAAATTAGTTGGTATTCCTCCGTATGCTGTCGTGGAAGGTGACTAGAGAAAATAGAATTAAACTTACCGGTAATTCGGTTTCTAGGAACCTTCCACGACGGTGCCAATTCAAAGGTAAACCGATGCTATGGTTTTCAGTTATAAGTCACTGGCAAGTGGGAGAGGTCCTTTTAACCTCTCCATATTTCCTGTTCCCCATCAGGGCAAAGAAACAACCTCCGAATGCCGTCGTGGAAGGTTCCTAGAAACCGGATTACCGGTAAGTCTAATTCTATTTTTGCTACATATGGGTGGATCTGACCATCGCTCCTATGTAGCAGAGCAGATCAGGCTATGCCAGCTTCTAGCCTCCCTTGGAGGCTATTGAAGCATGGCAAATGTAAAAAAAAAAAAAAAAAGTTTTTAAAAATATGAAAAAAAGGAAATAGAAAAGTTCAAATCACCCCCCTTTCGCCCCATTCAAAATAAAACAAAAAAAATAATAAAAATCAAACCTACACATATTTGTTATCGCAGCATTCAGAATTACCTGATCAACAAAGCAAGAAAAAAATTCAAACCGCCAGAATTATGTTTTTTTGATAGGAGCGACATTGCATTAAAATGCAATAATGGGTGATCAAAAGAACATATCTGCCCCGAAATGGTATAATTAAAAGCGTCAGCTTGGCGCGCAAAAAATAAGCTCTCACCCGACCGAAGTTATGGCACTGGGAAGGAGGGGAGCGAAAAACGCAAAACCGAGGGGGGTTAAAACAAACGAGTGTTTAATTGTAACCTTGTATTGTCTGTCACTGAGCAGGGAATAACATGAAGATCAGACTATGGAGTTTTATCAGATGCTGGAGCTTTAATAGGTGAAAATAAAAACTAAACCAACAATACTTTGTCAAAACGAAACAAAAAAAAATAAGTATCAAAGTTCTTAATAATAATAATTGAAGAAACAACATTGAGAAACAAAGTCTTCTGGTGTTTGGATGCGTCCAGCAATGACGGTTCATCTCTGAGCATTGTGTTTGGAGTTATTACATTTCTAGAAGTCACTTATTGAGGGAGCAGAGATGCTTCATGCATTCATTTTGACTGGTAACCGGCACGAGCAACCAGATTTCTGGTTCATCTTCATCACTTGGAGTTCATCACTTCTTCTTTTTCTTGCTTTTCTTCCCTCCTTCTCCCACCTGGACAGTTTGGTCTCCACCTCCAGTTTTCTGTGTCCTAGTCTTTAGTTTGGGGATATCTTCTGCCACACGTAGCATCACAGCCTTCCCTAAGAGGAAAAAAAAGATTTGCATCAATTCACAGCCACAAGAGCTTATATAAATAATAAATGTCTATCCACTCATGTTCCTTCAGTGATCCTGGGTTTTGATTACCAGTAAGCCTAATAATAAAAACCACAAATCTAGTATTGTGCTGCCAAACTGTACATACAATAATGAGGCCAGTTTGGAAAAGCAAAGGCGTAGGGACGATCTTATTACAATGCACAAACACAAGAGTGGACAGAACAGAGATCTTTCCCATGATCTTTTTACCACTTGGCCTGCAGCGGTGACCAGGGCCATCCTGTACATCTAGAGGAAGATTTACTCATAGCATAGTAGCATAGCATAGTTAGTAAGGCCGAAAAAAGACATTTGTCCATCCAGTTCAGCCTATATTCCATCATAATAAATCCCCAGATCTACGTCCTTCTACAGAACCTAATTGTATGATACAATATTGTTCTGCTCCAGGAAGACATCCAGGCCTCTCTTGAACCCCTCGACTGAGTTCGCCATCACCACCTCCTCAGGCAAGCAATTCCAGATTCTCACTGCCCTAACAGTAAAGAATCCTCTTCTATGTTGGTGGAAAAACCTTCTCTCCTCCAGACGCAAAGAATGCCCCCTTGTGCCCGTCACCTTCCTTGGTATAAACAGATCCTCAGCGAGATATTTGTATTGTCCCCTTATATACTTATACATGGTTATTAGATCGCCCCTCAGTCGTCTTTTTTCTAGACTAAATAATCCTAATTTCGCTAATCTATCTGGGTATTGTAGTTCTCCCATCCCCTTTATTAATTTTGTTGCCCTCCTTTGTACTCTCTCTAATTCCATTATATCCTTCCTGAGCACCGGTGCCCAAAACTGGACACAGTACTCCATGTGCGGTCTAACTAGGGATTTGTACAGAGGCAGTATAATGCTCTCATCATGTGTATCCAGACCTCTTTTAATGCACCCCATGATCCTGTTTGCCTTGGCAGCTGCTGCCTGGCACTGGCTGCTCCAGGTAAGTTTATCATTAACTAGGATCCCCAAGTCCTTCTCCCTGTCAGATTTACCCAGTGGTTTCCCGTTCAGTGTGTAATGGTGATATTGATTCCTTCTTCCCATGTGTATAACCTTACAGTTATCATTGTTAAACCTCATCTGCCACCTTTCAGCCCAAGTTTCCAACTTATCCAGATCCATCTGTAGCAGAATACCATCTTCTCTTGTATTAACTGCTTTACATAGTTTTGTATCATTTGCAAATATCGATATTTTACTGTGTAAACCTTCTACCAGATCATTAATGAATATGTTGAAGAGAACAGGTCCCAATACCGACCCCTGCGGTACCCCACTGGTCACAGCGACCCAGTTAGAGACTATACCATTTATAACCACCCTCTGCTTTCTATCACTAAGCCAGTTACTAACCCATTTACACACAATTTCCCCCAGACCAAGCATTCTCATTTTGTGTACCAACCTCTTGTGCGGCACGGTATCAAACGCTTTGGAAAAATCGAGATATACCACGTCCAATGACTCACCGTGGTCCAGCCTATAGCTTACCTTTTCATAAAAACTGATTAGATTGGTTTGACAGGAGCGATTTCTCATAAACCCATGCTGATATGGAGTTAAACAGTTATTCTCATTGAGATAATCCAGAATAACGTCCCTCAGAAACCCTTCAAATATTTTACCAACAATAGAGGTTAGACTTACTGGCCTATAATTTCCAGGTTCACTTTTAGAGCCCTTTTTGAATATTGGCACCACATTTGCTATGCGCCAGTACTCATAATCACAGTGATTCTTTACTGTAAGAGCAGTGACACTATGGAACTCTCCGCCGCATGTTGTGTAATGGCTGATTCACTACTAATTCAAGAAGGGCCTGGACGCTTTCCTTAAAAAAACAATATTACAGGTTATGCGTACTAGATTCTGTGATTCCCTTCCTCTGGATCGACATCTTAGGCTACAGGTTGAACTTGATGGACACATACATTATATACACACATTTCTGCCATCACTGTAGACAACAGTGAGAGAAGTGGATAATCTAGTGGGCAAGTCTTGTGGTCACGTCACCACCCACTTGTGCTGGGAATACAGGAAGATGCCGCGTGTGCAGACTGCAGGCACGATTCAGTAATCTGCACTCACACATAGTGATGGCAGAAATTTGTCTACAAGCTAGAAAACCACTTTAACATCATTCAAAGAGGTTGGATTTGGGGGGAGAACACAGGTCATTTGCTTTTTAACTCCACTGAATTCAATAAGAGGAAACCGGAAGGCAAAACGTATTTAACAATATGACAAAAAGAAAAATAATTGAGATACCATATTTTGCGGATTATAAGACGCACCAAGGTTATAGAGGAGGAAAATAAAGAAAAAAATATAAGCAAAAACTGATCATGATGCACTGTTATCGGGTTTTGGGGCTGCTGTCGACACTGTTATGGGTGTAATGTCTCCCAATTCTGTACTAATGCCCCCCCATCCTGGTGTATATGGCTCTCATCCTGGTATTAAATGATCCCCGCATCACACAAAAAAAAACAAAAAACACGATTTTACTCATCTTCCCTGCCCCTCGTGTTTTGATGCCGATAAATGACTTCAGCATGGATCCGTCAATGCAAAACCCCACCACACACGGACATCAGCTGCCAGAATATTAACTACTCCCCATACCCAGGACAGTGTTAGCTGCAGCCATCTGCTGTAGGAAGCCGGCAGCTGTGACCAACACTGTGCCCCCTATTAAAGACACTGAATATGCACTGCTCCCCACACCCATAGTCCCACCCACCTCTCAGCACTGGCTTCAGTTGGGCGAGATTCTAGGCGTGGGGAGCAGTGCACATTCATTGCCTCTAATAGCGGGCACACGTGTTAGCCCCAAGGCCGCTCCTGCCTCCTGTGACCCACTCCTCTACCTCTCCCACCACCCCGATAGCCAGGGAAATCCAGACTACAAGATGCACCCCCACATTTACTACTACATTTTTTGGGGAAAAAGTGAGTCTTATAGTCAGCAAAATATGATACTTTAAAATTTAAAACCACGATTAGTCTTTATTTCATAAATGAATGGGGTACATGATAAATCATTTTTATATCTCATAAGAATGTGCTTCTTTCCTGATCTTTAACTCTCAATCGATGGCTAAAATCTATATTCAGTGAAGACAGATTTCCCATTACTGATATAGGAGACGGCAGCTGGTGCTTTCAAAGTTCAATGGAAGAACGAGAGATGGACGTAACTGCAAATTCTCCTGACACAAAAGTTACAATTCTCAGAAGAACATTACGAGAACTATGGGGACGTGCACACTTTAGGTACCGTATTTGTTACAGCACCTCTCACCTGAATTCTTTAAAAGACTTCACATATTGGGGAAAAAAAGGGATCAGCAGACTGAAAAGGGATCAGCAGACTGAAAAGGGATCAGCAGACTGAAAAGGGATCAGCAGGCTGAAAAGGGACCAGCAGTTTTTTCACGACAATGTTTTTAAAAGCTTTGAACAATTTCAATTAGCGTTTGGTCTGTCCCACAACTTCTCTATCAATACCTGCAATTAAGGAATGTCTAATTCTCAAAAAACCCCAAAACACTATTACCTATAATAGTTTGTGAACACTCAGTAATTTACGCTATCACATCTTTGGACTCCACTAGGGCACTAGTTTCACAAATCTATAAACAACTATTGATGATTCAGACTGAGAAACACAATGTAGGTTAAAGGGAAGGTGCCATAAAATTTTAACAATTGAAAAAATTTAAAGTATTAATGCATTTGTTTGAAAAATATAATTTGTTTTTAATGAAGTAAAATATGAAAAGTAATTTAAAAAGGTTTGGCATTTCCATTTTTAAACACTAGAGGGAGCATCTGCTGAAATTTGCCATGAAAACAGTGTACAACTGCTCACATTACTGCCCTGCAGTAATTATGGGCTGAATATGCCGACGTGTGTGACGTCACTCCTCTCCTCCCCTTCCCTTCTGGGTGTTTGTAAAAACATAAAAAAGATGAAGTGTAAGATCACAGTGAGGAGCCATTTAGTTGGTGACTGCAAACTGCTACTGACAAATAGCATCACTGACGACAGCCGGCAGCACCGATTCTGTTAGTTGATGCTGCTCGCTTTATAATAAGCCGGAATTAGATACATGTAGTGGAACACACACTGATTATTCGCAGCACATGATACACTACACGTATCTAGATACAGGGCTCAGTGTAGTGTATCACATGATGGGATTAGATACACTCGTCTGGGGAGTAACACGCATGATGGGATTACATACACAGGTCTGGGGAGTATTGCGCATGATGGGATTAGATACAGTGGTCTGGGGAGTAACACGCATGATGAGATTAGATACAGTGGTCTGGGGAGTAACACGCATGATGGGATTAGATACCCTGGTATGAGGAGTATTGCCAGGGGCGGATTATCAGAGGGTCAATATGGGCGGTAGCCCAGGGCCCAGTGGTCTGGGGGGGCCCTGGGCTACCGCACAGATTAACCCTCTGATAATCGTCTGTGAATGCCCGCCGGGCGGCGATTATGTGCCCCCGAACCCGGTGGGCAGAGAGAGGGGGCCCGCATTGGGCCCCTTCTCATCTGCTCACCGGGCCCTTTCTGGCGCTGCGGCGGTTTCCTATTGACTTGCGGGCGCGCGCCCGCACGTCAATAGTTAACAACAGCCGCCAGCCAATTGGAGGCTGGCAGCTGAAGTCGGCCGCAGCGCACACGTCATTGTCAGTCGCCAGCAAGTGTGCGCTGCTGAAGGGAGCTCGCCGCCTGGAGCGCGGACAGGTGAGGACTGTTTTTTTTTTTTTTTGATCAGTTAAACGGTGGACACACTGGGGGGCAATGCTGGAGGACACACTGGGGGGCAATGCTGGAGGACACACTGGGGGCAATGCTGGAGACAATGGTGCAGATTGCTGGAGGACACACTGGGGGCAATGCTGGAGACAGTGGGGCAGATTGCTGCTGGAGACAGTGGGGCAGATTGCTGGAGACAGTGGGGCAGATTGCTGGAGATAGTGGGGCAATGCTGGAGACAGTGGGGCAATGCTGGAGACAGTGGGGCAGATTGCTGGAGATAGTGGGGCAATGCTGGAGACAGTGGGGCAATGCTGGAGACAGTGGGGCAGATTGCTGGAGATAGTGGGGCAATGCTGGAGACAGTGGGGCAGATTGCTGGAGATAGTGGGGCAATGCTGGAGACAGTGGGGCAGATTGCTGGAGACAGTGGGGCAGATTGCTGGAGATAGTGGGGCAATGCTGGAGACAGTGGGGCAATGCTGGAGACAGTGGGGCAGATTGCTGGAGATAGTGGGGCAATGCTGGAGACAGTGGGGCAATGCTGGAGACAGTGGGGCAGATTGCTGGAGATAGTGGGGCAATGCTGGAGACAGTGGGGCAATGCTGGAGACAGTGGGGCAATGCTGGAGACAGTGGGGCAATGCTGGAGACAGTGGGGCAATGCTGGAGACAGTGGGGCAATGCTGGAGACAGTGGGGCAATGCTGGAGACAGTGGGGCAGATTGCTGGAGACAGTGGGGCAATGCTGGAGACACTGGGGCAGATTGCTGGAGACACTGGGGCAGATTGCTGGAGACAGTGGGGCAGATTACTGGAGGACACACTGGGGGGCAATGCTGGAGACACTGGGGCAGATTGGAGGACACACTGGGGGTAATGCTGGAGACAGAGGGCAGATTGCTGGAGACAGTGGGGCAATGCTGGAGACAGTGGGGCAATGCTGGAGACAGTGGGGCAATGCTGGAGACAGTGGGGCAATGCTGGAGACAGTGGGGCAATGCTGGAGACAGTGGGGCAGATTGCTGGAGACAGTGGGGCAATGCTGGAGACACTGGGGCAGATTGCTGGAGACACTGGGGCAGATTGCTGGAGACACTGGGGCAGATTGCTGGAGACACTGGGGCAGATTGCTGGAGACACTGGGGCAGATTGCTGGAGACACTGGGGCAGATTGCTGGAGACACTGGGGCAGATTGCTGGAGACACTGGGGCAGATTGCTGGAGACACTGGGGCAGATTGCTGGAGACACTGGGGCAGATTGCTGGAGACACTGGGGCAGATTGCTGGAGACACTGGGGCAGATTGCTGGAGACACTGGGGCAGATTGCTGGAGACACTGGGGCAGATTGCTGGAGACACTGGGGCAGATTGCTGGAGACACTGGGGCAGATTGCTGGAGACACTGGGGCATATTGCTGGAGACACTGGGGCAGATTGCTGGAGACACTGGGGCAGATTGCTGGAGACACTGGGGCAGATTGCTGGAGACACTGGGGCAGATTGCTGGAGACACTGGGGCAGATTGCTGGAGACACTGGGGCAGATTGCTGGAGACACTGGGGCAGATTGCTGGAGACACTGGGGCAGATTGCTGGAGACACTGAAGCAATGCTGGAAACACTGGGCCAGATTGCTGGACACACTGGTGGTAATATGCTGGACACTCTGGGGGGTAATATGCTGGACACACTGGGACAGATTGCTGGACACTGGGGGTAATATGGTGGACATACTGGGGCAGATTGCTGGACACACTGGGGGCAGGACTGGAGGCATGGGCAGAATGTAGATACGGGGCATGATTGGAGACACGGGGCAGAATGAAAGACATGGGGCAGGATTGGATCATGGGGCAGGATGGAGACATATTGGGCAGGATGGGGAGATCATATGGGGCAGGATGGATACTCATGAGTGCAGGATGTGAGAACATATGGCTGGAGGGAGGAATGAGATACATGGGGCCAGGATGGGGAATATTATTTCCGTAGGGGCTAATTAAGGGATATTCTTACTGCAGTGATGTATTTATTTTATTTTTTTGAGTATACTGTTTTAAATGGGGGTCGGTCCTGTTACTGTGCAGAGTGACACTATATCGCCTTTTTGTCTTCATGTGGTGTAATGTAGAAGTTGTGAAAAATTAAGTAATATGTTCTGCAAGCGGATCTCGAGATAACTGTTATTTCCTGCAGAGAGGAGTCCTGGCTGGAAGAAATTATGGCGGTCTGTGCTGGATGAAAGATGAAGGACTTCACCTAGAGACGTCACTGGTGAGTCAGTGTTACCTATACACTGACACTATACACTGTATACTGTATACAGAGGTCCTGTGTACAATGTCACCAGTGATCACTGTATTACCTATACATTATATACAGAGCTCCTGTGTATAATACCACCAGTGATCTCTGTATTACCTCTACACAGACACTGCATACTAAGTACAGATCTCCTGTGAATACTGGCACTTATGGTGATAGTATTGTGTTTTTTTTATTTTTTTTTATTACTGATCAGTATTGTAGTATTCAGTCACTATGTGGTGGTAATATGTGGTCTGGAAATGGTGTTGGGGTATTTGTCCCTTGTATGTGCTATTTGGTCACCAAGTGGTAATATGTGGTCTTGACATGGTGCGGTGGTATTTGTTCCTTGTATGTGATATTATTGGTCAAAATATACCTAAATATTTGTTAAAATCTGCAATACAATTTAATAGGTTACAGTAGAGTAGGGCCCGGCCATTTTTCTGGAATAATCTGGTTCGGGTATATAATGATCCCTGTCACATGACCGGGGGGGGGGGGCCCACAGTGTGTGAACAGCCCGGGGCCCTGGCTACCCTTAATCCACCCCTGAGTATCGCGCATGATTAGATTAGATACACTGGTCTGTGGCATATCGCACATTATGGGATTAGATACACAGGTCTAAATGGGAAGCAGAGCTGGGAGATATTTCTTTGGAACAATGAAGAGATCCTTGACCGAATTCCAAAGTTATCTCCTTGTGAATCACAAATACATCTTGTCCGCAGGGTGTAAGAACCACACAATGACTTTTCAAAATAGGTTTTCACCCAAACTGCCTCTGTATGGTAGTGAGAATGGTCACCTAATGCACATGACGTGGGAGTGCGAATATTGGATCTTGTGGAGGGAGTATTTGGGGTGAGACTGGAACCAGGGATGTATACTGGGTCTTTTGGGGGAAAGTAGCTTTGGGCATCTCGCAGACTCTCTTTCAGGCATGTAATCTGCTGGTGTATCATTGCCTGGATCCGAACTCTCCAACCTTAACAGAATTGAATAAAATGAATAATATATTTATGGAGAGAGAAGAGTATCAGAAGAGGAACGCCAGGAGGAAATATGAGCAGATGTGGGGACGCTGGTTACGTAGTCCTGGTTTCCCGTGGACCCTTTCTATTCTCCGTCCTCATACACTGGGGCATTGAGAAGAAGGAAGGAATAATCGAAATTAGAACCCAATGGCAGAACAGTGTGAGAATCAGTGCTCAGTTAGGCTACGTTCACATTTGCGTTGTGCGGGGCTGCGTCGGCGACGCACCGCACAACGCAAACAAAAACGCAACAAAACGCACGCTAAAACGCTGCGTTTTGCGACGCATGCGTCCTTTTTTGCCGAAAAATGGACGCAAAAAAAATGCAACTTGCTGCGTCCTCGGCGCCCTACGCTTGCGGCCAAAAAAACGCATGCGTCGCAAAACGCAGCACAACGCATGTCCATGCGCCCCCCATGTTAAATATAGGGGCGCATGACGCATGCGTCGCCGCGGGTGCGCCCGACGCAACCGCGCAAAACGCTAATGTGAACGTAGCCTTAGGTGGATACTATCTCTACTCAAAGGCTGATTATTACCAATTCCGGGTCTTTTACTGTTTTTGATTAATTGACATCTATATATACAAATAATTGCCTTGATCTAATCTGTAACTATAGCAATATTTTAGGTTACTGTTTTCGGTTAAGAAAAAGAAAGTGGAAAACTGTAAAGTGACATTTCTGCATAAAAACGTCTCTTGGTAGAATGACGCTATAATAAAAACATGCGCTTATGTCTGCGCAACTGATGTTTTTTCACAGTTGTTAGGATGGGTTCAAATCCCTGCGAAAACGCAGAAAGAATTGACACAGTGCAGATATGAAACTGGCTCCAGTCTGCAAGGAAAAACTAAGTCACGCGAGGTGTCAGATCTCATTCACTTTGCTGCTACTAGGAAATGCGGCACTTTTTATGACAAAACCTAACAGTTTGGCTTTTTTGCTGTGTTTTTGTCTATGCAGATTTGTAACAAAACCCGAATGGTTTCCTGATGCCAGCAAAGTGAATGGAACATTTCGAAGCACGCTGCTTATTTGTGACAGATTTGGTGCAGATTTCATCCATTCTAATGAGTTGGGAATAATGTGCACGCAAGTTAAAAAAAAAAAAAAAAAAAAAAAACTGAGCAGAAATCGGCATTTTTGCAACTGCGTTTTTCCTGCAAGACAAGCAGAAATTTCTGCACCAAATATTTATTGTGTGGACAAATGGGAATGTCTTTACCCACTGGAGACATTATACTCGAGAATTGAGAATGAATGATCAGTCCTGGTGGAGAAAGCAGCGATTCCTCTGATAACAGAGTTTCTTATTTTCATGTTTTCATTAATACAACTGTGGCCCAAGATGTCAAGATGTCTACACCACGGGGTGGCTCTAAAGAAACGTTGCTATAAATCACCATAAGCGCTATATGTCATATTAGAGGTAATGGGGGCTGACAGATTAGGTCTTCCATCGAGGGTTGCAAAGTGATCTAGAAACACCCGCAGCCCCAGTGACATCAGCAAATAAGGGGAAATCGGCTCTTCTAGCAATGAAATCACTGCGCTTATACTGCATGGAACTAGCAAGAAAGCCGAAGCCATAATTACTGGACTGAAGCTTGTCCACGCAGGGCGAGCCGTCCTCGTTCCGGAGCTGCACACGCACGCGGCCCCTGTACTGCGCGTCCCGGTTCCATTCACGCGTGTACATCTTATCCCCCTACATAGAAAAGAACATTTCAATGAGAAAAATTCCTCTTGAAACGGACAAAAAAAACCCCAAAAACCCCTAACCACAATGAAACCACATGTCACCTCAATAACGACATTTAACTTGTTGGCGCGGCATATCTCGGCAATTTCCACACATGTTGGATTCTGTACAGCCTAAGAACAAAGGGAGAAATGGAGAGGTTTATTAACCCTTTAATGACCAAGGACTTCACACTTTTTTTTTTCTTCCAAGGACCATTCGTTTTTTCACTTTCCTGTTGACAGACGTATGAGGCTCGTTTTTGGAGGGACGAGCTGCAGAATTGAATCACACCATTCATTCTGTCATACAATTTAGTAAAAAGCAGGTAAAAAAAAATGTTTGAGAGGTATGAAATTGTTAAAGTAATCTGCAATTCCACAGTAAAGATCACCTGTAAACATGGTCAGTGCAATTACGGTGTTAACAAGCTTGCATTAATTATTTTTCTATAGAGGTGATAGAACAATACTCAGTTTGTACTTTGTGTCACCATTTTACGGTTACCTGTAATGTTTTTACGTTTCTGATGATTGAGCCGAGTGAGGGCGTTGTGTGGTGAGGGGACATTTTTTTTTAATCGATATCAATTAAATTAAACATATGTAAACCTGTCTTTTTCTTAAGGAGGCTGTGTGAATATAAAAAAAAATTTTTTAATTCTGATGTCACAGTGTTTATTATAGGGGTTCATCAATTTTGTGTGTCTATAAATCATACTTTTATGCGCACAGTGATACCAATTTTTTTTTACCCCTTTACTTTGAACAGGGAGAAGGGGGGGGGGGGGGGGGCTTAAATGTAATATATTATGTTTACTTATATAGCGCCATCATATTCCACAGCACTTAACCGTGCCCATTGGGGCTCACAATCTGAACTCCCAATCACTGTCTATGGAGTGTGGGAGAAAACTGGAGAAGCTAGAGGAAACCCATGCAAGCACGGGTAGAACATAGAAATGCCTTGCAGCTGTTGTCCTTGGTGGGACTTGAGCCAGGACCCCGGAACTGCAAAGTTACACTGAGCGCAAATGCACTGGCAACTTGCTCCATTTAAATGCAGCTATGTAGACTGACAGCAGCATGTAAATGGTTAACAGCCGTCAGACACAGATGCTGGCCATGTAACATAGCTGGTATCTGCCACGTGAGCCAAGCTCCTGATTCCCCATCCACACTTGCAGGCCATTTATTAGCGTCCCAATGCTGGAAAGGATTAACTGAAAAACAGAGCTATTACCTGATTCAGAAAACCAATTTTTAAATGCTGCATTACGAAATTCTGCAATTACCGGAGGTTTGCCATAGAAGGAAAGCATTACAAAGATTGCTCTGTCCCTCTGGGCGACTGGAACTTGTGAGTACATTACACACAAAAACCATTGACATCAACAGGCACTTTGCAATGCTTCATTTCCATGGTGGAGGCGCTGCAGAAGAAAAACCAATATCCCCAAGTTGTCCTACAGATAACAGGAGATTACTGGGACAGCACACTTAATAATGCTACTTTATCAGCACCAATCCTGCAGACGTGGTTAAGAGCTATGAATGGTCAGGCCTGATCCCAGAATCGGGAAGAAATTGATGATTTTGACCATGGATATTCTGAGTTTATAGGCGCCTCTCAATCAGCCAAACCAGATCTCCACTTTGCACTGACGAGGGGCAGTACCCCGAAACACAGTGTCTGCAAATTGAGATTCTGGTTTGGCTTTTATCCTAAGTCATGTGACAAGGCTCGTTAAAGGGTTGACATTGACTGTTAGGATTGCTACTTCCAATAGGTGGCACTAGAGTTCTAGTCCTCTTCCTCTCTGAAGAGACAATTTAGAAAATAATAAAAAACACAGCAGTGAACGCTGTCCGAGAGCAAGTCTTACCCTGACTACAAGGAATGTTACGAGTAAATCCACATGGGGCTCATATGCAGCAAATTTGCTGTGAAGTCCAGCAATAGTACAGTAGCAGCATTATGAGGGAGCCTTTACAATCTTTCACCTGATTACACCACATTATATACAGTGGGTACGGAAAGTATTCAGACCCCATTAAATTTTTCACTCTGTTTCATTGCAGCCATTTGGTAAATTCAAAAAAAAGGAATTTTTGGTTCTTACCGTAATATGTCTTTCTTGGAGCCTTCATTGGGGGACACAGGTAACCATGGGGTGTATGCTGCTGTCGCTAGGAGGCTGACACTATGCAAATAAAGAAAAATAACTCCTCCTGGCAGTATACACCCTCCGACAGGCACCAGGCAACTCAGTTGGTGCAAAAGCAGTAGTAGGAACAAGTATAAACAACTCAACCTATGTACCAACCCACAACAACGGCACGATGGCCAACACAGTACAACATAAAGGGAGGGTGCTGTGTCCCCCAATGAAGGCTCCAAGAAAGATTTTACGGTAAGAACCAAAAATCCCTCTTTCTTTCTTTCTTTCTCGCTTCATTGGGGGACACAGGTAACCATGGGACGTCCAAAAGCAGTCCCCAGGGCGGGATAATAAGAATAGAGAAGTGGGTCGGCCGATGCGAAACCGCCGCCTGCAGTATCTTCCTACCCAGGCCTGCATCCGCAGAAGCCTGACCTTGTAGAATTTCACAAAGGTGTGGATGGACGACCAAGTTGTGGCCTTGCAAACCTGCGAGGCCGTAGCTTGGTGACGAACTGCCCAAGAAGCTCCCACAGCCCGGGTAGAGTGAGCCCTCACCCCCGGGGGAGACGGTTTGTCTTGAACACGGTATGCCTCCAGGACCGCCGAACGGATCCACTGAGCAATTATGGACTTAGAGGCGGGGAGCCCCTTCTGACAACCTTCCGAGATGACAAACAGAGGGTCGGACTGACGAAAAGGAGCAGTTCTGGCAAGGTAGACTCGGATAGCCCTGACCACATCCAAATTGGGGAGAGATTTCTCCAAAGGATGAACTGGGGAAGGGCACAAAGAAGGAAGGACGATGTCTTCATTGATGTGAAAAGCCGAAACCACCTTTGGCAGAAAAGAAGGGACAGGCCGAAGGACAACTTTGTCCTGATGAAGGACCAGAAAGGGAGAACGAGTCGATAGAACGCCGCCAACTCGCAAACTCTCCTGATCGAGGTAATGGCAACCAAAAAAGCCACTTTCCAAAAAGAAGCGAAGAAGAGATGTCCCGAGTCGGTTCAAAAGGCGTACACTGGAGGGCGCCGAGCAAAAGATTGAGGTCCCAAGGAGCGACCGAAAGATGGTAAGGAGGTGCAACATGAGCAACCCCCTGAAGGAAGGTTCTCACCTGGGGGAGAGAAGCAAGGTCTCTTTGAAAGAGAATTGACAAGGCAGAAACCTGACTCTTTAACGCGTTCAGGGAGAGGTTTGAACCTAGACCCGACTGAAGAAAACAGAGAAGCAAAAGAAGGGAAAAAACCATAGGGGATAGACTGTTGATGTCACACCATCGGAAAAAGGCCTTCCAACATCTATGGTAGATACGGGAAAATGCCGGTTTCCTAGCTCTTATCATGGTTTGTATGACACGTTGAGAAAAACCTGCGTCCTTCAAGATCGCGGCCTCAACGGCCATACCATTAAATTCAGAGACCGAAAACTCAGGTGGAAAAGGGGACCCTGCGATAGAAGATCCGGACGGTCTGGGAGCCTCCAAGGTACGTCCGATAACATGTTCACTAGCAGGGCCAATCTGGAGCTACTAAGAGAATGGGAACCTCCTCTGACTTTACCTTTTTTACGACCCTTGGAAGCAAGGGAAGAGGCGGGAACAGGTAAGGCATCTGAAACTGGGCCAAGGAGATCACGAGAGCGTCGCAGCCGACGGCCCTCGGATCCCGGGATCTGGATATGTACTGGGGAACCTTGTGGTTTGCTCGAGAGGCCAGTAGGTCGACGTCCGGCACGCCCCACCTTTGGCAAATCTGGTCGAAGACAGCGGGGGGGGGGGGGGGAAGGAAGAGCCCATTTGCTAACAAGGTCTGCAGCAAACGGGTATAAAATATCTAAACGTTTCCTCCCTGGAAAACGTTTACCAGGGTGTTCCCAGTGTCTAGACGTAGTGTTGTCAAATTCCTTGATTGGGAAAAACTCTAGAAGAACGCTTCATCCGTTTGAAAGAAACGGAGATGTCCTGAGAAGCTGCCTCTTCCTCCTCAAGCATTTGAATAATGGCTGAGATAAGGCTGTCAACCATATCCTGCGTTGCGGAAGTCTGATCTGCATCGGAGTCAGAATCCGACTGAGAGGATACATCTGACCCGACGTCCGTCTGCGACGAGGGGGAACGGGTAGAGAGCGGTATTCCGGCTGACGCAGTTTGATCCGGAGAAGTGGATGAAGAACTAGACAGAAAACGCTTTCTGGTTCTTTTCTCAAGTCTGCCCCTGTGATGGTCTTGGACAGGTGCGAGCGAATCGCTATGAGAAGAGTTTGAGGCACTTTTGGCAGTAGTCAGCAGTGGAATACGTTCTAGTACCTGAACCAGGGACTGAGACACTTTAGTCAGGTCGGAGACTGACAGACATAGCAACAGCCCACTCCGGGGGAGGGGGAGTGCACTCATCCCGAGCATTAGGGGCCTCCTGAGAGAAGGACATGAGGAGAGGTATTCCAGAGTACGCTATGCACAGGAGGCAGCTGGCCGGGAAAGCACAGGCTGAAAGCGTCTGCTCGTGCAGAGAACGCGCCAAACAGTGGGGCGTGGCCGGCTGAAGAGAAACCAAGCGCCCGATAGGTTGGCAGGTAAAAGGGGGTAAGGCCCGCCGGAGCGCGGCCAATACCAGCGCTGGGCAGCAAGCGAGGTTGTTCAGAGCTGGGGACGAGGAAGAAGAAGGGGCGCGGCCTCCCGAGGCAGAGACTTGCTGGAAAAGAATATGTTGATATGCAGCAGGGTAGAAAGGAAACTATATTAAATAAAATGTAACTTTTAATATTAGTATTAAAAATGTAAAAGACAAGAACAGCTAACATACAAAACATAAACCGCACGCCACAAAAGTAGCAGAAAAACACCCACCGTTCAAAACATATATCAACTGCTGGGTGTATCATAGATAAGCTACTAGGGTGAATTAACAGGTACCGGTCAATAAAAACCAATGAGGCCGAGCACCAATCACAATACAGCACTGTCCCTGGGTAATATCAGTAACCTCTAAAATAGAGAATCCAACTGTACCATATCAACATAATATACATAATATACCATATGGTTACCCTCACATAAGAAAAGACATATGCTAGAAAAAGAAAATAAATGGAATGGTCTCACCCAGGTAGATCATACTTCATGTTCCTCCTGGTTTCTCTTGCAGTTCCAAAAGGGATACTTCAGATGGATCCCAAAATGTGGGGAAACGGATGAACCTTAATGCCGTAATATTATAAACCCACCATTAGGATCCATGAGTACCCAAGATTACCCCCATGGCCTCCCGACGCGTTTCATTGTTCATAATCATCAGGGGAGGAATGAATGAATTAAAGTATTGCCAGCTTGGGGAATGAAGGGGTTTTCCGGGCACAGAATAAACCTCCTCCTTGTTTAAAGATCATCCAGCGGTCTGCCGCCGCTCTTATCTCAACCATTTATAGGGTATCTACCTTTACTACTTCCGGAATCCTCCACGTGTGTCCCCTCCACGTGCACTGAAAGAACGCCGAAGGTTACAAATGGGAGATCCGCCTCCATTACCGCAGCACCATAGCTCCACCCATCCAGTCCGTTATCCACACCTGACTATCGGACTGAAGGGAGGCACGATCTATCCCCTGCGGCATCAAAGCTACGTTCATCAAGACCAAAGATCGTGACTCAATCCCGGACACCCTGGTGGGAGGCGTGCCTCTGTACTACGGCGTCATAGCTCCGCCCATCCAGGCCGTGCTACATACATCATCATTAGACAAACTGGACAGCGGCACGCCTCCATATTGTGGCGTCATAACTCCGCCCAGGCTCGCGCTATTCAAACATAGGTATGTTTTTTTCTGAAAAAAGTTTTTCCCAACCTAAATATACTCCTTCTTATAGCAATGCCTTCAAAGAATTAACTAAAGTATATAAAACCCAAATTTCTAGCTGGTGGGAAGTTCAAAGCCTGGAAAATTATATGAAATCTGGTATAGTCCCACGTCATTTGAGAATTACCCTTCAACCTGGGTTTAGGTACAGAAATTCTTCCCTTACTGAACAATGGGAAAAGGAGGCTACTGCCAGTTCCCTTAGGTTCATGCACATCCTCTTGGAGGAAGAAAAGAAAACCCTGATAAGTGCTAATGATAAACTTAAAGAGCAAATTGAGATCACCAAAAAATTCTCAGGGGAGACGGATTTTGCGACAAAAGAACTGAATCTCCAAAACACAATAGAGAGGTATCAATATAATTTAAAGGAACGAAAACATCGAAATTTCATTAGAGACCTACAGGACTTTAGAGATAAAAAGGCTTATCAGCTCCCCACCAGTAGAAATTTACCACGCAATTTTGAGACTGACATATCCTCAACGGATACTGATTTATCAGACGTAGAATCACGCCATAAGATTGGGAAAAATAAACAGCGAGGTCGGGGTGGTCAAAGAGGGCGACCGAACGAGAGATCAACTGGGGTACGTTTTTTAGACCAGGGATACCCGTTGAGAAATCGAATGAATCAAAACCCATAGAGGAGTGTCAGGTTATCAATTTATCCTCTAAAAAATTGAGTGAGAATGAAATTGAAATTCTTAATAAAGGTCTGAATTTTGTTCCAACATCTGATTTTCGAGTGTTTGACAGCTTAAAAGATCTTCATCTTTTTGTAAGAAAATTGAAGTGGGTGAACACTTTATTAGGGAAGATAAACGTCTCTGCCAAAATATGGATATCCCAGATTCCCTTCTATCAGACGTGAGATTACTTTATGATTTATCGGAGCCAGCCCCGGGAGCCACAGGGGAAGGCCCTTTTACTGACTTAAGGGCTAAAAGTAAAAGGATGCCCCCTGCTCAGGGTGATCAATCGACTATTGATGTCTTTTTGGAGATGGTGTCAAAGGATCTTGAGAGATTAGAAAGTAAAAAATTGGGAGGTCATCGAAATTTGACTAAGACACAAATGGAGGCACTAAGAACTCTTGAAAGTGATAAAACCCTCACAGTGAAACCCTCTGACAAAGGGGGCAACGTTGTGGTGATGGATTGTAATACCTATCAGGAAATGTGTCATAATATTTTAAGAGACAATGATGGTTATGAAAAATTGACTTCAAATCCCCTATTTGATTATGTAAAGGAACTAAAAATTATCCTCAAAGATGGTTTGCGGGATTTGGTTATCACCAAGAATGAATATGATTTCATGTTCCCTGTTCATCCTATGGTGGCAACTTTCTACTGTTTACCTAAAATCCATAAGGGCCTGTCCCCTCTTAAGGGGAGGCCTATTGTGTCAGGGATTGACAGTATTAGTCACCATGCAGGGATTTATATTGACGAAATTTTGAAACCTTTTGTCATATCACTCAATTCTTTTGTAAAAGACTCAACCGACGTATTGAGGAAATTGGAGGGGCTACAGGTGGAAAGAGATTCCATCCTGTGTAGCATTGATGTAGAGGCCCTCTACTCGTCAATTAAACATTGTGACGGTTTAAAAGCGGTTGAGTCTTTTTTGATCACAAGGGGTAGGCAATTTAAGCCACATAACCAATTTGTCTTGAATCTCTTAAAGTTCTGTTTGACATCTAATTTTTTCCTGTTCGATGGCTCTCTGTACCACCAGCTCAGGGGCACAGCGATGGGTAGCCCTTGTGCACCCTCGTATGCAAACTTGCTCCTGGGCTGGTGGGAGGAAAACTATGTTTTCGGGGAAGATCAGGTAGAGGACTTGGCTAAGATTACATTGTGGATACGATATATCGACGATGTTCTGGTAATATGGAATGGGGATGTAACAAGCTTGAGGAGCTTTGTTACAAAATTGAATATTAATCCCCTGAGGCTGTCCTTTACTTTTGAGAGCCATCCTTCAGAATTAGCTTTCTTGGATTTGTGGATTCAGAAAGATGCTGAGGGTACAATCAATACTAAGGTTTATCGTAAACCGACCTCGACCAATGCCCTCCTTAGATGGGAGAGCCACCATCCAACTGCACTGAGGAGGGGCATCCCGAAATGGCAATATTTACGTCTTAGACGAAATTGCACCTTGGAAAGTGATTTTCTGGAACAGGCGGATGACCTATGTGAGCGATTTCAACAAAGGGGCTACCCGAAAGGTGTGCTTAAAAAAGCATTCAATGAGACGAAAAAAATGGATAGGGCACAACTCCTTAGACCAGCAGTATCTAAATCGGAGCCTCAGACGTGCAGATTCATTACTACCTACAATAATGGTGCACACCAGGTACGATCAATTTTAAAAAGGCATTGGTCGATTTTAAGAATGGATGAGGACATAGGAGAACTGGTGGGACCCTATCCGAAAATTACCTTTCAGAAAGGTAGATCTCTAAAAGACAGGTTGGTGTCTAGCCATTTTGTGCCCCCCAAAAAAGAGACTTGGTTGACACGGGAGGTAAAAGGGTGTTTTTCGTGCAGTGGTTGCGTGGCTTGTCCCGTAATCAAAAAAGGAAAGTTCTTTGAGGGCAATGCTGTTAAAAAGAAATTTGAAATAAGACACTTCATAAATTGTAGAACTAAGGGTGTTATCTATAAAGCTGACTGCATTTGCGGTTTAGAATATGTGGGAAAGACGATCAGAGAATGGCGTAGGAGAGTGGGCGAACACCTAAGAGATATCGAGCTTAAAAGAGATACTCCGCTTTCCAGACATATCAATACCATGCATGATGGAAACTATTCTCAGTTAAAGTTTGTGGGTATTGACAAGGTTGAGAAGCCAAAAAGGGGAGGGGATTGGGATCAGAGGATACTGCAGTGTGAAGCAAGGTGGATACACCGCCTGAAGACACAGACACCGACAGGCCTCAATGAGACCCTCACCTTTAGCTGTTTTTTGTAAAATACATGGCCTGAGACAGGGACATTTAGGGCTAGCCGCCGCGGAGTGGGGGCGCCATTATCGTTGTCCCTGTAGGGTGCCAACCTCCACTGTCTAGGTAGGGATATTTCTACAGTGGAATAGTAGGCATACATCGATTTAGTCGCCACTGCTATATACATTCAATAGCATTGGTTAAGCCTTGGAGTTCTCCCTATATACATCTTTTTTTCCTTTTTTTTCCTCTATTTTCCCTCACCTAGAATTAGGGTCAGTAGGGTTAGATGAGGGCTAGCCGTCGTGGAGTGGGGGCGCCTTCTCGTTTTCTTAGGGTGCCAACCCCCGCTGATAGGTAGGGCGTATTTGGGAAGGGTTAGGGTTTGGATAGGGTGAGCACCTTGTTCCCCTTTTCTTTTTCCCCCTCTTTTTCTGTTGTCCATGTTGGTCCGTGTCTGTGGTTTGAGCTTGAGAGGGCATTTAGCCTTTTTTCTCCTCCTTCAGTTTCTGAGGTTGTAGGAGTGTGTTTTTTCTAGTTGGGACCAGTATAGAACTGGTTAATTTACATTGGGTTATTATCTACCTTTTTCTATTTTTTGTATTGAAGGTCCTTGTGGCATTTTGTAGTATTAGACTGTTTATATACCTTAGACATATTATGTATCCCAGGGACGGGTTTGTGCCTATGAAGTAAGGTTTCTCTAAAGGTATGATGCCATTTATACGAGTTGTTGATGCATCTTTCTGATACAGAAGTATACAGTCTGCCCTCCAGGAGTAGGAGCTTTCACAGTGATTCATCAAGTGAAGTCCATAAAGGTTATGAGGCCGTCGTACAGAGGCATTCCCCTCACTAGTGCTTTACACATATGGGATAACTACGTTGCTGCCCTGAGGCGCGTTTGGGAAGGCATAGATATCGCCCGCACATCAAGAATTGCATAGTGCTTTTAGTGCCGAAGCGCCTGTTAATTGATAGAGGGGGCGTGGTTATGATGGGGTTCGAAAGGCAGAGGGTTAATGCCCGTGCTTAGGTATGTTTGAATAGCGCGAGCCTGGGCGGAGTTATGACGCCACAATATGGAGGCGTGCCGCTGTCCAGTTTGTCTAATGATGATGTATGTAACACGGCCTGGATGGGCGGAGCTATGACGCCGTAGTACAGAGGCACGCCTCCCACCAGGGTGTCCGGGATTGAGTCACGATCTTTGGTCTTGATGAACGTAGCTTTGATGCCGCAGGGGATAGATCGTGCCTCCCTTCAGTCCGATAGTCAGGTGTGGATAACGGACTGGATGGGTGGAGCTATGGTGCTGCGGTAATGGAGGCGGATCTCCCATTTGTAACCTTCGGCGTTCTTTCAGTGCACGTGGAGGGGACACACGTGGAGGATTCCGGAAGTAGTAAAGGTAGATACCCTATAAATGGTTGAGATAAGAGCGGCGGCAGACCGCTGGATGATCTTTAAACAAGGAGGAGGTTTATTCTGTGCCCGGAAAACCCCTTCATTCCCCAAGCTGGAAATACTTTAATTCATTCATTCCTCCCCTGATGATTATGAACAATGAAACGCGTCGGGAGGCCATGGGGGTAATCTTGGGTACTCATGGATCCTAATGGTGGGTTTATAATATTACGGCATTAACCCTCCGTCACATACAACTGATCTGACAGGCGCTTCTCTTTTACTTTCATTTCTCCTTCCTCACCAGATTGTGAGGAAACCCCCTCCCTCCAGGTAGTCTCCTGTCTCTTGAAGGTCTGTGAAACCTGATATCACAGTTGGATTTCAGAGCTTCAGGGGAGAGGATATAGCTGCACAGATCTCTCAGGCTCATTGTATGTGAATACGTCACATTCAGTAAGGTTGGTATTTTATGTTTTTATTCATCACAATAGTTTATTTAGCTTGTTTTATGAATGTATAGCACAAAATGTGAGGATATTTCATAGAAATAAGGGAGATTTTATAAAAGAAAGTGTGCTGCTCAGGCATATACAGTAGTTCCCTAACATATTCCTTCTCTTGCTTCAGATTATCTGCTGAAATGGAGAGGAAAATGTACAATTTATCCAAACAACTTGATGTTGAGGAAGTAACAAACATGCTGTTAGATGATAGAGACCTCACACTGAATGAGGATTTAGGAGAGGAAAGTGGTTTACAAGTTGTGATCTGATTGATTATCTGAAAATTCAGAAGCTGTCATATGTGGGAACTGTAAAGGTACCGTCACACTAGACGATATCGCTAGCGATCCGTGACGTTGCAGCGTCCTCGCTAGCGATATCGTCCAGTGTGACAGGCAGCAGCGATCAGGCCCCTGCTGTGCTGTCGCTGGTCGGGGAAGAAAGTCCAGAACTATATTTTGTCGCTGGACTCCCCGCAGACATCGCTGAATCGGCATGTGTGACACCGATTCAGCGATGTCTTCACTGGTAACCAGGGTAAACATCGGGTAACTAAGCGCAGGGCCGCGCTTAGTAACCCGATGTTTACCCTGGTTACCATCCTAAAAGTAAAAAAAACAGTACATACTTACCTACAGCTGTCTGTCCTCCAGCGCTGTGCTCTGCTTTCCTCCTGTACTGTCTGTGAGCGTCGGTCAGCCGGAAAGCAGAGCGGTGACGTCACCGCTCTGCTTTCCGGCCGCTGTGCTCACACAGACAGTACAGGAGGAGTGCAGAGCACAGCGCTGGAGGACAGACGGCTGTAGGTAAGTATGTAGTGTTTGTTTATTTTACCTTTAGGATGGTAACCAGGGTAAACATCGGGTTACTAAGCGCGGCCCTGCGCTTAGTTACCCGATGTTTACCCTGGTTACCGGCATCGTTGGTCGCTGGAGAGCGGTCTGTGTGACAGCTCTCCAGCGACCGAACAGCGACGCTGCAGCGATCCGGATCGTTGTTGGTATCGCTGCAGCGTCGCTAAGTGTGACGGTACCTTAAGAAAAAACAAAAGGGAATTGCCGCCACAGTTTGTAAGTGTGAAAGAGAGACAACAGTACAGCAGTATGTTTGCATTCCATAATGGAAAGGCTTTAGTTTCCTATGTACCACATGCCAAAAAAATCGTACTTCTTCTATCAACACTTCATGATGATGCTGCCATCGATCCTGGGACTGGGGCAGAAAAAAACCCGGAGATAATTACATTTTACAATGCCACCAAAGGGGGTGTGGATACAGCAGATCAGATGTGCTCCACTTTCAACGTCAGCAGAAACATCAAACGCTGGCCAATGGTCATATTTTTTGCTATGTTGAATTTGGGTGGTATAAATTCACAAGTAATTTATCTTGAAAACAAGCTTGAACCACTCCGTAGACGATTGTATCTGAAAAAATTGGCCCATGAACTAGTACTTGGAGAGCTACGCAGGAGAAGCGTGAAAACAATCGGTATCCCCTCTCGCCTTCAAGTTCAGCTCAAAAGGTTCCGCCCAGAAGATGATGGTGAAAAGTCACCATCTGCACCACCTCACAAAAGAAGGAGATGCACCACCTGCCAAACGGAAAGCGGAACCAGAAGGCTTTCAAATTATGAATGTCTCAAATGTCATAAAGCAATTTGCCTGACACATGCAAAAATGGTGTGTAATTCTTGCTATTTGCTCTGCAAGTGTGACTTTTCTGGGGAAAACCTCAGCATCTACTTCTGATTGAATATGTTTTTAATAGTACTTAAGGTACCTTAAAATTAAGTTTGTGTTCAAAAATTTTCTTTGTACATTTTTTTGAGAGAGTCGAACTGGGGACTATTTGGCGGGAGTTTTGAAAAGTTTGTATTTCATAGTTATTAGTTTTATGTTAAGTAAATGTATTTTTTTGCAACTGATTATGTGTAGTCTCTTTTATTACATCCCTATGAAGGTCACTGATCACTTTTAGAGCACTGAAATTGCAAACATTAGATATTATAGGTATTTTTCCAGCAGGCGCCTGACAGGCACATTGTATGTGAACTCGTTAGTCCGAATATTGTATGTGACGGAGGGTTAAGGTTCATCCGTTTCCCCACATTTTGGGATCCATCTGAAGTATCCCTTTTGGAACTGCAAGAGAAACCAGGAGGAACATGAAGTATGATCTACCTGGGTGAGACCATTCCATTTATTTTCTTTTTCTAGCATATGTCTTTTCTTATGTGAGGGTAACCATATGGTATATTATGTATATTATGTTGATATGGTACAGTTGGATTCTCTATTTTAGAGGTTACTGATATTACCCAGGGACAGTGCTGTATTGTGATTGGTGCTCGGCCTCATTGGTTTTTATTGACCGGTACCTGTTAATTCACCCTAGTAGCTTATCTATGATACACCCAGCAGTTGATATATGTTTTGAACGGTGGGTGTTTTTCTGCTACTTTTGTGGCGTGCGGTTTATGTTTTGTATGTTAGCTGTTCTTGTCTTTTACATTTTTAATACTAATATTAAAAGTTAAATTTTATTTAATATAGTTTCCTTTCTACCCTGCTGCATATTAATATTTCTTTTGGGACTGGTAGTATTTTTTGTGGATTAAAAGAATATGTTGGAAAAAGAACGCTGCGAAGAAAGAGGCGCGAGATTTAAATAAAAGAGCGCCTAATGGCCCCCGAATCCCCTAGCCCGGTAACGGAGCGCCCGTACAGCGGCGAGGGGGGAGGTCACCGCAGGTGACTACCATCTTCCTCTCAGCCCACCCCGAGGATAGGGCAAGGACTGGCCACCGAAAGTAAACATGAACACCCCAGGGTGACATGAAACAAAGTCCTGCCCAGAGGATCCGAGAGGGTGCAATGTGGGTGATACCACACTGCTCTCTCGGTCGCTTAGGCTACTTTCACACTGGCGTTTTTTTTCAGACGTCGCAATGCGTCGTTTATGGCAAAAAACGCATCCCGCAAAGTTGTTTGCAGGATGCGTTTTTGCCCCATAGATTAACATTAGCGACGCATTGTGACGCTTTGCCACACGTCGCAACCGTCGTGCGACTGTTGCGCCGTGTTGTGGCGGACCGCCGGGAGCAAAAAACGTTACATGTAACGTTTTTTGCTCCTGACGGTCCGCTTTTTCCGACCGCGCATGCGCGGCCGGAACTCCGCCCCCACCTCCCCGCACCTTACAATGGGGCAGCGGATGCGCCGGAGAAATGCATCCGCTGCACCCATTGTGCAGTGCGTCAAACGCTAGCGTCGGAATCTCTGCCCGACGCATTGCGACGGGGAGATTCCGACGCTAGTGTGAAAGTAGCCTTAATGTGGGGAATCAGGGTGAGAAGAACTGCACCCTGTAAACCCCAGACGTGTATCTGAAACGAAAGGGAAAAAGATTAATAAACACACACAATCCCTGAAAGAAAAAGAAATGTGGATCTGGTGTTAGATCCAGGTCCGCCTCCTACAGACACTAAGCAAAAACTGAGTTGCCTGGTGCCTGTCTGAGGGTGTATACTGCCGGGGAGGAGTTACTTCTTTATTTGCATAGTGTCAGCCTCCTAGAGACAGCAGCATACACCCCATGGTTACCGGTGTCCCTCAATGAAGCGAGAAAGAAAGTTATTTTTTTTTCTCATTAAGGTACACTCTGCACCCCATATTTACTGAAAAAAAAACAGATTTTTGCAAATTTATTAAAGAGAAACTGAAATATCCCATGGTCATAAGTATTCAGACGCTTTGCTCAGTATTGAGTAGAAGCCCCTTTAGTGCTAGTACAGCCATGAGTCTTCTTGGGAATGATGAAACAAGTTTTTCACACCTGGATTTGGGGATCATCTGCTATTCTTCCTTGCAGATCCTCTCCAGTTCCGTCAGGTTGGATGGTGAACGTTGGTGGACAGCCATTTTCAGGTCTCTCCAGAGATGCTCAATTGGGTTTAGGTCAGAGCTCTGGCTGGGCCAGTCAAGAATGGTCACAGAGTTGTTCTGTAGCCAATCCTTTGTTATTTTAGCTTTATGCTTAGGGTCATTGTCTTGTTGGGAGGTGAACCTTCGGCCAAGTCTGAGGTCCAGAGCACTCTGGAAGAGTGTCAATGACAACCAGTCCTCCTGTCCCTGCAGCTGAAAAACACCCCCATAGCATGATGCTGCCACCACCAAGTTTCACAGTTGGGACTGTATTGGGCCGGTGATGAGCAGTGCCTGGTTTTCTCCACACATAGAATTATCACCAAAAAGGTCTATCTTCGTTTCATCAGACCAGAGAATCTTATTTATCATAGTCTGGGAGTCCTTCATGTGTTTTTTAGCAAACTATGTGGCCTTTCATATGCCTGGCACTGAGGAGAAGCTTCCGTCGGGCCACTCTGCCATAAAGGCCCGACTGATGGAGGGCTGCAGTGATAGTTGACTTTGTGGAACTTTCTCCCATCTCCCTACTGCATCTCTGGAGCTCAGCCACAATGATCTTGGGGTTCTTCTTTACCTCTCTCACCAAGGCTCTTCTCCCCCGATTGCTCAGTTTGGCTGGACGGCCAGGTCTAGGAAGACTTCTGGTGGTTCCAGACTTCTTCCATTTAAGGATTATGGAGGTCACTGTTCTCTTAGGAACCTTGAGTACTGCAGAAATTCTGTTGTAACCTTGGCCAGATCTGTGCCTTGCCACAATTCTGTCTCTGAGCTCCTTGGCCAGTTCCTTTGACCTCATGATTCTCATTTGGTCTGACATGCACTGTGAGCTGTGAGGTCTTATATAGACAGGTGTGCGCCTTTCTAAATCAAGTCCTATCAGTTTAATTAAACATAGCTGAACTCCAATGGAGGAAATTTGCAAAAATGTCTACATTTCTGTTTTTCTTTCAGTCCAGATGGGGTGCAGAGTGTACATTAATGAGAAAAAAAATGAACTTTTTTGAATTTACCAAATGGCGGCAATGAAACAAAGAGTGAAAAATTTAAAGAGGTCTGAATACTTTTAGTACCCACTGCACAATCATACATGACCAAAGTGGACAGATCTGCAGTTACAATATGGTTCCCTGCAGGTACAAACCTTTTCAACTGGTATCCTCCTTCCTTCAGCAATCGTCTTCTTACTATTGATGTAAGCAGGATAAATGCAGATAAATCTAGAGAAAAAGAAGAGTTGGTAAGATGGAAGTTTTCAAACTTTGTATCATAATAATTAATGACGAGATTGAAATACGTACGCTACTCACCTGGTAGCAGTGTTTTTTCAGGAGCCATGACAGCACAACGAGAGAGGGGATCCGCCCTTCAGGGACAGGAAACCTCAGACATAAAAGGGCGGCACCTCACTCACCCGCCAGTTGGTTTACAGAGTATGAAAGGACCTTCTAGGTTAGTAGCACATAAACAATATTAATATATGGTACAATTCACCCAGTGAATAAACTTAGGAATTTTTCTAAAGGAACTGTTGAACCCATAAACAAAGAGGGTAGGGAATATAAGGGTGCTGTCATGGCTCCTGAAAAAACACTGCTACCAGGTGAGTAGCGTACGTATTTATTCAGTCGCCATGACAGCACAACGAGAGACTTTCAGAGAAGTGAAAAAGTGACTAGGGGGGGATAATAGCTTCCAGCACCCTTCTCCCAAACGTGAGGTCGGAGGAGCCACCTAGATCTAATCTATAGTGTCTAAGAAAGGTGGATGGAGAAGACCATGTGGCCGCCTTACAGATGTCCTCAATCGATACTTCTGCTCTCTCAGCCCAGGATGTGGCTACCGCACGAGTGGAGTGAGCCTTTATACCTTCTGGAATTTCCACGCCACCTGCGGTATAAGCAAGAGATATCGCCTCCCTAATCCATCTGGCTAGGGTATTTTTTGATACTCTAAGTCCCTTCCTAACCCCCTGGTAGGATAAAAATAAAGCGTGGTCTTTTTTCCAGGTGTCTGTTACAGAAATGTATTTGAGAAGGCACCTACGTACGTCCAAACAATGAAATCTCTGCTCCTTATTGTTAGAGGGATTAGGACAAAATGAAGGTAGGATCACCTCCTGGGATCTATGAAATTTTGAGGCAACCTTTGGAAGATAAAGAGGGTCAGGCCTCATCACCACTCTATCTTCCAAAAATTGCATATATGGACGTTGCCTGGATAATGCCTGAAGATCACTAACCCTTCTTGCCGATGTAAGGGCAACTAAGAGGGCTGTTTTGACCGACAGGATCTTGATTGGAACAGAGTCAATAGGCTCGAACGGAGCTTGTGTTAGAGCCGAGAGCACAAGATTTAGATCCCATGGCACTATCTTTTGTTTAACAACCGGCCTGGATCTGGTGACCGCTTTGAAAAACCTTGTTATCCAGTGATTACTGGCTATGTTGGAATTATATAGTGCCCCTAGAGCTGAAACCTGAACTCTAAGGGTGCTGGTGGCTAAGCCTAACTCTAGGCCCTTCTGTAAAAATTCTAGGATTTGAGCAATATCAGGTTTTTGATTGATTTGTGCTCCTGAACTTGATAGGAACTTCCTCCATACCCTAACATAAATGCTAGTCGTGGAGGCTTTCCTACTTTTAAGTAGAGTATTTACAAGATTTTGGGAGAATCCCTTTCCTTTCAGAAGTGACCTCTCAAGTTCCATGCTGTCAGGTGCAAGTTGGTTACTCGTGGATGCAAGACTGGACCCTGGGAAAGGAGGTCCGGTATTTCTGGGAGGATCCATGGCTGGGAAATGGACATGCTTCTCAACCATGGGAACCATGACCTTCTGGGCCAGAACGGGGCTATTAAAATCACTCGGGCTCCGTCTTCCCGAATTTTCCTCAGAAGTATAGGAATGAGATTCAGAGGAGGGAAAGCGTAGGCGAGACTGAAATTCCAGGGGATCAGAAGAGCGTCGACTGCGTACGGGTTGTCCCTTGGGTCTAGGGAACAGAATTGATGGAGTTTCTTGTTTCCTCGACTGGCAAACAGATCTATCTCTGGACATCCCCACAACCGTACGATCTGATTGAAGACAGCCGGTTTTAGAGACCAGTCCCCTTGTTTGAGCTCGTTGCGGCTTAAGTAATCGGCCATGGTATTTAGATTTCCCTTTATATGAAGGGCCGTAAGGGAGAGCAGGTGATTTTCGGCCATCTGAAAAATATGATTTGTAACGTTCATTAATGACCTAGACCGTGTACCTCCTTGGTGGTTCACATAAGCAACGGTCACCTGGTTGTCAGAGAGTAGTCTAACATGTCTACCCTGCAGAGGTATAAGGAACCTATCTAAGGCGCGTTCCACCGCCATCAATTCCTTCAAATTGGAGGACGTGTCTCGCTCCGATTGGGACCACAGACCCTGAATGTAATTGTCTTCCCAGTGTGCCCCCCAACCCGTGGGGCTAGCATCAGTTGTTATCACCCGTGTTATCTGATTTGTCCAAGGTACACCTCTACGAAGATTAGGGATGTGCGTCCACCAACTTAGGGAACCCGTGGCGTCTACAGATAGGGAAAATTTTTTATCAAGGTTAGCGCCCAGCCGCCGAAAATTATGCAGAACATCCCATTGCAGAGACCTGGAGTGAAACTGTGCCCACATCACCGCCGGAAAACAAGAAGTAAGTGAACCTAAGAGTGACATAGCATTTCTTAAGGAGACTACGGGATTATTAATTGCTCTGGAGGCCAGCCGACGAATAGAATCGACTTTTGAGTCTGGCAGGCGACATTCCTGCTGACCCGAATCCACCGTAAGACCCAAAAACTGCTGTGACGTTGAGGGCTGAAGACGCGACTTTTTGAGATTGATAATCCATCCTAAGTTGTGTAATGCTGCTATCACTTTCTCCAACTGCTCTTTACAGTGTGACTCTGAACGCCCAACAATCAATAAATCATCCAGGTAGGGAATTATTAGTATGTTTTGCTCATGAAGGTGTGCCATAACCTCTACCATAATCTTAGTGAAAACCCGAGGTGCGACTGCAACACCAAAGGGGAGTGCCCGATATTGAAAGTGCTCTACTGTGCCGGCAAGAGAAACCGCCACCCTGAGAAAGCGCTGATGAGTTGCATGTATCGGGACATGGTAATAGGCGTCTTTCAGATCTAAGACAACCATGAAGCAATTGTGAAAAAGAAGCTTTATTGCCGACTTCACAGATTCCATTTTAAAGGATGGGACCCGCAGGAATACATTCAAGCCCTTTAGATTGATGATGGTACGATATGATCCATCTGGCTTCTTTATCAGGAATAAAGGGGAGTAAAACCCCGTACCTTGTTCCTTCGTAGGTACTTTAACGAGAACCCCCTTTCTTTGGAGATCTCGAACTTCTGACTCCAACGCCAATTGTTCTGCGGGAGAAGAACGGATAGGGGTTAATTTAAATTTGTCCTGGGGGGTATGGTGGAATTGGAACTTTAACCCCTCTTTAATGATACTGAGTATCCATGGACTATTGGTGATTTTCAACCAGGCTGGGTAGAAGGCCAACAGCCTACCGCCCACCTGGTCCGCCAGTCATTGAGGCTTTTTAGAGTCTCTAGAGGAGTTAAACATATAACCTCTACCTCTTCTTCTATAAGAGTTATATCTGGTCGAATCTCTATTTGAATCTCTGTCCGATCTTCGGCGATACAGCCCTCCTCTGTTGTAGTCTCGTCTATAGAAGGGTCTTGTTAGAAGAGGGAATCGCTTTTTATTGTCACCTGCTTTTTCTAGAAGCTCATCCAGGACTGGGCCAAACAAATGAACCCCCTCACAGGGGATGCCACATAGTTTCGATCTGGCCTGTAAGTCTCCTGGCCAGCATTTTATCCAAAGAGCTCTACGGGCCGCATTAGACAGTGCTGATGACCTTGCAGCTAGCCTAACGGAATCGGCTGACGCATCCGAAAGGAAGGCTGCTGCATCCTGAATCATAGACATAGATGATAGGATCTCGCACCTAGGAACCTTATCCTTGAGCTGGTCTTCTAGATTACCCAACCATACCATCAACGACCGGGCAGTGCAGGTGGCCGCAATCGCCGGTCTCAGGGAACCTGCTGATGTTTCCCAAGCTCCTTTAAGGAATACCTCAGCTTTCCTATCAAGCGGGTCCTTTAGGTTTCCCAGATCCTCAAATGGGAGAGACGTTTTTTTACAAGCTTTGGCCACCGCCGCATCCAGCTTCGGGACCTTGTCCCAGGAGGAAGAAGCCTCTTCCTCAAAGGGATATCTTCTTTTGAATGCTGGTGGGAGTGACCCCTTCCTTTCGGGTTTCTTCCATTCTCTCGTAATCAGTGATTTAACTTTATCAACTACCGGAAATACTCTTTTGGATTTGCGATCTATGCCTTTAAACATTATGTCCTGAATGGAACATTCCGCCTGGGTCTCCTCAATGCCCATGGTGTTGTTGACAGCTTTGACCAAGCGGTTAATCCTATCAAGTGATAGACAGGCTCGACTAGATTCCATGTCCTCTGATGATGATGACGGATGAGAATCCGAGCTTACACCACCCGTGTCTGAATCCACATCTGAGGCTGGGGATAATATCTCCTTCCTCTTTTTTGAAACTGACTTCTGAGACCTCATGGAATCTCTGACCTCCTGTCTAACCAGATCCCTAAGAGTAGACGTAAGGTCAGGGGCCTCGTCCTCAATTAACCGTTGAATGCAGATGCTACACAATTTCTTTTCATGTCCATCTGGAAGTGGCTCCGTACAGATGGCACACTCCCTATGTTTGGATTTGGACACAGATTTCCTCCCCTAATAAGGAGAGAGGGAATACAAGGAGGGACAGCTATCAGAAACGTACTTTCACGAAGCTCACTTACCCATCCCTGCAGCGAGAGGTACCGTGATTGGGGGGTCCTTCTTAGCCGGAGATCTCTTACGGCCTGAGGACTTAGTTGGTTTCTGAGCCTCTTTAGCTCTACCAGCGCGACTACTGCCACTAGAACGCCGCTGGGAGCTGCTCAAAGGCTGTTCAGGTTGCTGCTGCTGATCACCGCCCAGCTGCGGTGTTCCTTCCAGAGACTCCATATTGGAAATGGTGGACAGGAACAAGCTGTGGCTTCAGTACGCCGTTTAAATTCCTCCCCCTGGGTACCACCCCCGGATGGGGGCCAGCAGGGAAATCACTTGCCGACGACCGGTACTGCGCTGGTAGGGTCGTGACCGCTAGGCGTCCGCTTGAAGCGCTGGACCCCTCGTGGCCAGAAAATCCCTCCTCAGACGCCGGGCGCCGCCATTAGCCAAAAGAAGTCGCTACCGCGCATGCGCGGCCGCGTCATCGCCCCGCGCCGCTCGCGACGTCATCCGGACACGCCTCTTCCGGACGCCGCTGCGGCGCTGAGAGCGGACGCGCCGGACAAGGACGGCAGCTCTCCCTAGCCACCGCAGACCCCGGCGCAAGCGGCGGACCGACCCCGGAGGCCCCAGCAGAAGCGGCACCCTGGAGACCCCCAGGTAAAAAGCAGCTGTCGTAGAAGCAAGGCCCTAAATGCCTCGGGCCGCTTCCTCCTGCCGACACCTACACCAACAGTACCCCTGCCGTGTGGTGCTTCCATCTACCTGACCAGGCCGAGGTAGGGGGACCCCGCTACCTGCATCGGTCTGTCAGGCGTGGGATAAATTCTTTCTTCGACCCTCTTCTCGGGGCCTGTCTGAAGAGGTTCCACTGTCAGGGACAGGAAACCAACTGGCGGGTGAGTGAGGTGCCGCCCTTTTATGTCTGAGGTTTCCTGTCCCTGAAGGGCGGATCCCCTCTCTCGTTGTGCTGTCATGGCGACTGAATAAAAATGAGCTGTGATATAAGCTAGTAAAAGGATTAAGTAACCGCAGTAGGGTCTTTGTAGAATCTTCACACCATTCATAGCCCCATAAAATGTAATCATTAATGAAAAAACAAGTCAATGTAAGGTAAAATAGTGCAAAAAAACCCAAGCAATTCCTCCAATTCTTTAGCTAGAATATTCCGGTACACCTTAGAATTCTGGCCCCAATTCATCAAGACCGATGTGAACATCGCCAGCCCTGATGATGGGGGTGCGATGGAGTTGGACACTCCTGATTCATTAATGGTGCATGCCTCTTAATGAATCCAGCATGCCTGATAAGTAGCATATGCCTCGCTACAGATCTTACTCCAGTCAGTGACTGAAGTAAGATTTCTGGGTTAAGGTACACCACAGCTCATCATGAATTAGACTAATGCATCATGGTCCCATTCTGACCATTTTGTCAGAACTAGGTGAAACTGGTCCGAAAAAAACATTAATTAAAAAATATTGTGCAACCATGAGCCGTGCAGGGTGTCTTACCCCAGATTGGAGGCGAAAACATTGATGGATCAGGGCTTCTGTGTCCAGAGCCATGGCAGCCATACTCTGGTCGCATCAATGACCTACTACATACATATTGTAACATATACAGCAATATTGGAGTTCATGCATCGAGGGTTCTGAGATACCTTATTTATACATCTGTACATTAATTTTATATTTTTTCCTTTCTTGTAGTACATATCTGGGCACGTGGCCCCATGTCCAGGGCCCAGCACCCTTATCCACACATCCTTCCCAGACATAATTTTAGTTGCGGTCTATGCCTGGTTGCCTTTTCACTCCCCATTCATAGGAGGCTGGTTTGGCACATGGAGTGGTAGTTTGGCAACATATCAAGAGAGAAGAACGACAAGTCGGTTTGGACATTAGACGACGTTCTGATTTTCGTGGTCACAGTGTTGGAGATAGGGGGCTGTGATGCTTCCATATGGACCTGCACATACGTATTTACAGAACTGCTCGATAAGGAAGGGTCTGTATAGATGCCAGAAAGAACAGTCCCGTTATATGGAGGCAATATCTGTAATGTACTCAGTACCGACCCTCGATTAACAGCCACCATCATGGGCTTCATGGAGCAGTCTGCAGATGACACTAGGACAGGCAGATGGGCCATGGGTAGATTCATTAAGGTCAGTTTTGGTTAAAGAAGCTTTTGTGCTTGGTTTGACTGGATGCAAGGGATGTCGGTCACATGGGAACTCTTGTAGGTTTCATAAGTGGCAAGGGCCTTTATGTTGGCCACCTGCTGGCTAACGGGTGTGGTGGCTGTGGACACGTGGGCTGCCCTTCTATCAGTTTTCTGATTTTGCTTAGATGCTTCATGTTTGGCTTCTTCACAGGTGGATCTCTGTTCAACAGGAATCTTGTGACTTATCCTGTTGTAATAAAAGAGCCGTTTTGCTGGCGTAAGGACAGTCACATGGGCACCTGAACATCTTCCCACTGTAGCCCATGTGCCGATTCAGGTCCCACTCGGAGCTGTATTAATCTCTGCCGCCACCACAGACATCAGCCAGCAGGAGGCCAACAAAGGCCCTTGCCACATATGAAACCTACCAGAGCTCCTAGGTGACCGACATCCCTTGCATTCAGTCAAACTAAGCACAAAAGCTTCTTTTACCAAAACTGACCTTAATTAACCCCTTCATGACCGGAGATTTTTTTCGTTTTTCGCTCCCCTCCTTCTCAGAGCCATAACTTTTTTAATTTTCTGTCACTATGGCCATGTGAGGGATTATTTTTTGAGGGAAGAGTTGTACTTTTGAATGACACCATTGGTTTTACCATGTCATATACTAGAAAATGGGAAAAATAATTCCATGTGCGGTGAATATTTTTATTGCTTTATTTTGAATGGGGGGGGGGGGTGTGATTTGAACTTTTATATGCATTTTTAAAAAATATTTTTAAACACTTTTTTTATTACTTTTGCCATGCTTCAATAGTCTCCATAGGAGACTAGAAGCTGGCACAACTCGACAGGCTCTGCTACATAGAGGCGATGGTCAGATCACTTCAATGTAGTAGAATTGCTGACTTGCCATGAGCGCCGACTACTGGGTGGCGCTCACAGCAATCCGGCAGTAAAAACCATAGAGGTCTCCAGGAGAGCAAACCGGTGAACCGCGATCATGTGACGCGGGTCACTGGTGTGCGTATTTCCGTCGTGATTGCTGGTAGCGCCATTTAAATGCTGTCAGCATTTGACAGCGGCATTTACAGTGTCTTACGAAAGTATTCGGCCCCCTGGAACTTTTCAACCTTTTCCCACATATCATGCTTCAAACATAAAGATGCCAAATGTACATTTTTGGTGAAGAATCAACAACAAGTGGAACATAATTGTGAAGTTGAACAAAATTTATTGGTCATTTTAAATTTTTGTGTAAATTCAAAAACTGAAAAGTGGGGTGTGCAATATTATTTGGCCCCTTTACTTTCAGTGCAGCAAACTCACTCCAGAAGTTCATTGTGGATCTCTGAATGATCCAATGTTGTCCTAAATGCCTAATGATTATAAATATAATCCACCTGTGTGTAATCAAGTCTCCGTATAAATGCACCTGCTCTTGGTTGTCTCTGGTTGAAGCACAGAGAGCATCATGAAGACCAAGGAACACAGCAGGCAGGTCCGTGATACTGTTGTAGAGAAGTTTAAAGCTGGATTTGGATACAAAATGGTTTCCAAAACTTTAAACATCCCAAGGAGCACAGGGCAAGCAATCATATTGAAATGGAAGGAGTATCATACCACTGAAAATCTACCAAGACCTGGCCATCCGTCTAAACTTTCATCTCAAACAAGGAGAAGACTGATCAGAGATGCAGCCAAGAGGCCCATGATCACTCTGGATGAACTGCAGAGATCTACAGCTGAGGTGAGACACTCTGTCCATAGGACAACAATCAGTCATACACTGCACAAATCGGGCCTTTATGGAAGAGTGGCAAGAAGAAAGCCATATCTCAAAGATATCCATAAAATGTGTAGTTTAAAGTTCACAACAAGGCACCTGGGAGACACACCAAACATGTGGAAGAAGGTGCTCTAGTCAGATGAAACCAAAATCAAACTTTTTGGCAACAATGCCAAATAATATGTTTGGCGCAAAGGCAACACAACTCGTCACCCTGAACACACCATCCCCACTGTCAAACATGGTGGTTGCAGCATCATGGTTTGGGCCTGCTTTTCTTCAGCAGGGACAGGGAAGATGGTTAAAATTGATGGGAAGATGGATGGAGCCAAATACAGGACCATTTTTGAAGAAAACCTGTTGGAGTCAGCAAAAGACCTGAGACTGGGACGGAGATTTGTCTTCCAACAAGACAATGATAACAAACATAAAGCAAAATCTACAATGGAATGGATCACAAATAAACGTATCCAGGTGTTAGAATGGCTAAGTCAATGTCCAAACCTCAATCCAATCAAGAATCTGTGGAAAGAGCTGAAAACTGCTGTTCACAAATGATCTCCATCAAACCTCACTGAGCTCGAGCTGTTTGCCAAGGAAGAATGGGTAAGAATTACAGTCGCTCGATGTACAAAACTGATAGAGACATACCCCAAGTGACTTTCAGCTGTAATCGCAGCAAAAGGTGGCGCAACAAAGTATTGAGTTAAAGGGGCCGAATAATATTGCACGCCCCACTTTTCAGGTTTTGAATTTCCACAAAAATTTAAAATAACCAATAAATTTCGTTCAACTTCACAATTGTGTTCCACTTGTTGATTCGTCACCCAAAATTTACATTTGGTATCTTTATGTTTGAAGCATGATATGTGGGAAAAGGTTGAAAAGTTCCAGGGTCCAAATACTTTCACAAGGCACATTAACTAGTCAATAGCCACGGGTGGATTGCAATTTCACCGGTGGCTTTTGCGGGAACATGTCAGCTGTTCAAAACAGCTGACATATCCCCGAGAAGATGTGGGCTCACCGCCGGAGCCCACATGAAAGGGAGGGATACCAACATCGGCGTACAATTACGCCCGATGTCGGTATGGGGTTAAGCTACCTGTGGTGCAACTGGCCCATCTGCCTGTCCTAGTGTCATCTGCAGAGTGCTCCATGAAGCCCATGATGGTGGCTCTTAATCGAGGGCCAGTAAGGAGTACATTACAGATACTGACTCCATATAACGGGACTGTTCTTTCTGGCATCGATTCCGACGCTTCCTCAATGAGTAGTTCTGTAAATACGTAAATATTTTCAATATTTAGGTCAGTATGGAAGCATCACAGCCCCCCATCTCCAACACGGACATGGAGAGGTAGAACATATACTGGTTAGGGACCATCCATATTAAAAGGTCACCTTCACATGACTGCATGGCCTTTGCTCTCTTTGATCAAAAAAACACTAACTACTTTATGTTTTTAAAGAGGTCTTCACATGAACAAAAGTTCATTTTAGTCAATAGATCTTGGAATACTAATAATTTCCACAATTGGGTGTTTTTAATGTTCCCGTGCTGAGATAATCTTATAAATGTGCTCCTGCTGTATACAGTGTAATGGCCGTGCAGGGACATGGTCTGATCGTATCATACTGTAGCTCCTGAACAGGGGAGGACGCAGAACATTATAAGGACAGGACAGCTGGGGATCACTGCTGATTCTTTCTGAGGTAAGGAGATATTTTACCTCACAGAAAGAATCAGCTGTGATCCCATCCTGTCCTGTCTGTATTCTCTTCTGCTTCCTCCCTGCCCAGTAGCTGTGGAATGATCAGAACAGTCAGACACGGCCATTACACAGTACACAGCAGGGACACATTTATAAGATCTCAGCACAGGAACATATAATTTAAACACATCCAATTGTGGAATTATTCCAAGATCTTTTGATTAAAATGAACTTTTGTTTGTGGGAAAACCCCTTTAATGTCTACAGCAATATTGGAGTTCATGCATTCATTTATCACAGAGCGCTGGCGCATCGTGTCTGTATCTGATGACATTCAGTGTCGTCACATATTTACCCACTTTAGACCTAATGATGCGGCAACAAGCACCACACATTTCACCAACTATCTGAAGTTACCTGTCTGGATCTGTGTGTGGCTTCCTCAGGTCGGCCATGGTGGGCTCGGGTCACATTACAGTTGGAAACCTGCAATAGAAAACAGGCAATCACCAGTGAAATGTCAGAATGAGAGCGGGGGAGGGGACATCCTGGATGACTGGTCGGTCACGGTAAAGTATATGAGGGTGAGACCTTGTATATTACATGTAGCAGTGTAGTAAGTGCTGGATTGGTAGAATCATTGGATGCCGGATAAATACCCTGGAGCCAAAGTTAGGCTTCTTTCACACTTCCGTCTTAAGACGGCCATCACAATGCGTCGGCGCAACGTCTCGACGGACGTTTTAAAAATATTGGTAAACGGATGTAACGCATCCAGTAACCTGATGGATCCGTCGAATTCGATAGTACCTGTATTTTAATGCATAAAATTCTGGAGAGAGAGAGAGAGAGAGAAAAAGAGAGAGAAAGAAAGAAAGAGCGAAAGAAAAAGATTTCCCAGACTCGAAAATCCTTCTGGGCATGCTCAGAATGAAAAAACGGGATACATCACTGGATTCCTATGTGTGACAGTCAGCGACGGATCCTGCATCCATAGGCTTCCATTATAGCCGACGACGGACAGCGCTAAGCGATTTTCCGACGTGCAGAAAAACGTTCCTCTGAACGTTTCCTCCTCACAACGGACTGCTATTTTCCGACAGATCCAGTGCACGACGGATGAAACGGAAGGCCAACCGTCACAATCAGTCGCTAATACAAGTCTATGGGGAAAAAAAAGGATCCAGCAGAAAAATTTGCAGGATCCAGTTTTTTCAAAACGCGACGGATTTCGACGGGAGGAAAGACAGAAGTGTGAAAGAGGCTTTATAGTGATGTCAATGGCCGTCACCCGTCCTGCGCCTTCCAATGTCCATGAGACCTAGAAAAAGACACCCGTGTCCTCAGCTATGGCTGCAGGCTCCTGAGAGTGCAGCTGTGACCATGACACTTTGTTCAAAGCGGACTGAAGGGGAAGGGGGCCCCGGGCTAATGAATGGTCGCGGGGGGGGGGGGGGGGGTCACCCATGCTAATGGATGGGGGGGGGGGGTTCACCTGTGCTAATGAATGGTGGGGGGGGTCACCTATGCTAATGAATGGTGGGGTGGGTCACCTATGCTAATGAATGGTGGGGGGGTCACCTGTGCTAATGAATGGTGGGGGGGTCACCTGTGCTAATGAATGGTGGGGGGGTCACCTGTGCTAATGAATGGTGGGGGGGGGGGTCACCTGTGCTAATGAATGGTGTGGGGGTGGGGTCACCTGTGCTAATGAATGGTGTGGGGGGTGGGGTCACCTGTGCTAATGAATGGTGTGGGGGGTGGGGTCACCTGTGCTAATGAATGGTGTGGGGGGTGGGGTCACCTGTGCTAATGAATGGGGGGCCTCCAGTGATCAGACAGTTCTCGTCTGTGCTGTGGAAACATCACTTATGGGGTAAACCCCTGTGGCCGGCAGCATTCATATTCCATTTCTCCATCAGTGGGGCTGTATCCATGGAGCACATCCAGCGCCTGCACAGCAGTTCTTCCCTGCACCTGTCGGATCTGCACGACCAGGACTGGAGCTCACTGACAACAAGCAGAGATCTTGGGAGGCAAGACACGCACAGCCCATATTAGTGATAGCAGGGATCGGGCCATCCCGGGGCCGCCACATGGGTGTACCGGCCTACTGAGGCTGGCATGCTGGGACCTGTAGTTCGTCCAGTCACTAATGATTCCCATGTAACCTGCTATATAGCAGGTGTCTGCCAGCACTGGAGCCTTAACCCCGCAGCTTTGTGAGAAGCCTGAGAGCACTGCAGGCGCCATGAGGCCGCTACACCGGGCTCCACGTAAATAACGTAACCCACAAGCCCCACCGTACCTTCTCTTGTGCAGCTGCTGATGACTGGCGTTTCCGGGCAGCCAGAGACAGGAAGCGGAAACACATGGCCTGCACCCGGAGACAGCCAATGGGAGCACGCCTGCGCTTCACGCCTCGATATGAAGTTACATCGCGCAATAACTGACTGTAGATTGGTTGATTGTCTATAGCCAGGAGACCAATAGGAACAGGGGCCAGTGCATCTCTCGCGCAGTCCTAGTGCCGCCGGTAACTATGGTAATGCAGTCACCTGTGCCTCCGCAGTGACGCCGCCATGCGATGCACGGACGTGTCTCTATATATTGCTGGATTGTCCGGGTAGTATTCTGTATAAAGCGCCAGCATTGTCGCCAGCACGCTGCACATGGGACAAGGGTTTACATATAAAATACAGGCACAATAGCAGGAAGAAAGTGACAGGATGGAGAGGGGTAACCTGCCCTCATGATCTTACACAGCAGGGGAGGGACAGTCACACAGGTGAAATGTATTGTGATGTGAGACCTTCCGGCCCCTGCCCAGCAACACCTACTGTCAGCCAATCAGATGGAGGCAGAAGACAGCCTGCCAGTGACGTTATCCGCTGCCCGTCAGCTCTGGGTACAGGAGATGGGAGAGCGTCAGAATAACCGCTCATTTTATTTTAAAATCTGCTGAAGAGCAAAAGGGGCCCAGGCCGGGGACACCGTGCGATAAAGGGGCCCAGGCCGGGGACACCGTGCAGGAAAGGGGCCCAGGCCGGGGACACTGTGCCGGAAAGGGGCCCAGGCCGGGGACACCGTCCCGGAAAAGGGCCCAGGCCGGCGACACCGTCCCGGAAAGGGGCCCAGGCCGGGGACACCGTGCGATAAAGGGGCCCAGGCCGGGGACACCGTCCCGGAAAAGGGCCCAGGCCGGGGACACTGTGCCGGAAAGGGGCCCAGGCCGGCGACACCGTCCCGGAAAAGGGCCCAGGCCGGCGACACCGTCCCGGAAAGGGGCCCAGGCCGGGGACACCGTGCGATAAAGGGGCCCAGGCCGGGGACACCGTCCCGGAAAAGGGCCCAGGCCGGGGACACCGTGCGGGAAAGAGGCCCAGGCCGGGGACACCGTGCGGGAAAGAGGCCCAGGCCGGGGACACCGTGCGATAAAGGGGCCCAGGCCGGGGACACCGTGCGGGAAAGAGGCCCAGGCCGGGGACACCGTGCGGGAAAGAGGCCCAGGCCGGGGACACCGTGCGGGAAAGAGGCCCAGGCCGGGGACACCGTGCGGGAAAGGGGCCCAGGCCGGGGACACCGTCCCGGAAAGGGGCCCAGGCCGGGGACACCGTCCCAGAAAGGGGCCCAGGCCGGGGACACCGTGCGATAAAGGGGCCCAGGCCGGGGACACCATCCCGGAAAAGGGCCCAGGCCGGCGACACCGTCCCGGAAAGGGGCCCAGGCCGGGGACACCGTGCAGGAAAGGGGCCCAGGCCGGGGACACCGTGCGATAAAGGGGCCCAGGCCGGGGACACCGTCCCGGAAAAGGGCCCAGGCCGGCGACACCGTCCCGGAAAGGGGCCCAGGCCGGGGACACCGTGCGATAAAGGGGCCCAGGCCGGGGACACAGTCCCGGAAAAGGGCCCAGGCCGGCAACACCGTCCCGGAAAAGGGCCCAGGCCGGCGACACCGTCCCGGAAAGGGGCCCAGGCCGGGGACACCGTGCGATAAAGGGGCCCAGGCCGGGGACACCGTCCCGGAAAAGGGCCCAGGCCGGGGACACCGTGCGGGAAAGAGGCCCAGGCCGGGGACACCGTGCGGGAAAGAGGCCCAGGCCGGGGACACCGTGCGATAAAGGGGCCCAGGCCGGGGACACCGTGCGGGAAAGAGGCCCAGGCCGGGGACACCGTGCGGGAAAGAGGCCCAGGCCGGGGACACCGTGCGGGAAAGGGGCCCAGGCCGGGGACACCGTGCGGGAAAGGGGCCCAGGCCGGGGACACCGTCCCGGAAAGGGGCCCAGGCCGGGGACACCGTCCCAGAAAGGGGCCCAGGCCGGGGACACCGTGCGATAAAGGGGCCCAGGCCGGGGACACCATCCCGGAAAAGGGCCCAGGCCGGCGACACCGTCCCGGAAAGGGGCCCAGGCCGGGGACACCGTGCAGGAAAGGGGCCCAGGCCGGGGACACCGTGCGATAAAGGGGCCCAGGACGGGGACACCGTCCCGGAAAAGGGCCCAGGCCGGCGACACCGTCCCGGAAAGGGGCCCAGGCCGGGGACACCGTGCGATAAAGGGGCCCAGGCCGGGGACACAGTCCCGGAAAAGGGCCCAGGCCGGCGACACCGTCCCGGAAAAGGGCCCAGGCCGGCGACACCGTCCCGGAAAGGGGCCCAGGCCGGGGACACCGTGCGATAAAGGGGCCCAGGCCGGGGACACCATCCCGGAAAAGGGCCCAGGCCGGCGACACCGTCCCGGAAAGGGGCCCAGGCCGGGGACACCGTCCCGGAAAAGGGCCCAGGCCGGCGACACCGTCCCGGAAAGGGGCCCAGGCCGGGGACACCGTGCGATAAAGGGGCCCAGGCCGGGGACACCGTCCCGGAAAAGGGCCCAGGCCGGCGACACCGTCCCGGAAAAGGGCCCAGGCCGGCGACACCGTCCCGGAAAGGGGCCCAGGCCGGGGACACCGTGCGATAAAGGGGCCCAGGCCGGGGACACCGTGCCGGAAAGGGGCCCAGGCCGGGGACACCGTGCCGGAAAGGGGCCCAGGCCGGGGACACCGTGCGGGAAAGAGGCCCAGGCCGGGGACACCGTGCGGGAAAGAGGCCCAGGCCGGGGACACCGTCCCGGAAAGGGGCCCAGGCCGGGGACACCGTGCGATAAAGGGGCCCAGGCCGGGGACACCGTCCCGGAAAAGGGCCCAGGCCGGCGACACCGTCCCGGAAAGGGGCCCAGGCCGGGGACACCGTGCGATAAAGGGGCCCAGGCCGGGGACACCGTGCGATAAAGGGGCCCAGGCCGGGGACACCGTCCCGGAAAAGGGCCCAGGCCGGGGACACCGTCCCGGAAAAGGGCCCAGGCCGGCGACACCGTCCCGGAAAGGGGCCCAGGCCGGGGACACCGTGCAATAAAGGGGCCCAGGCCGGGGACACCGTGCCGGAAAGGGGCCCAGGCCGGGGACACCGTGCCGGAAAGGGGCCCAGGCCGGGGACACCGTGCCGGAAAGGGGCCCAGGCCGGGGACACCGTGCGGGAAAGAGGCCCAGGCCGGGGACACCGTGCGGGAAAGAGGCCCAGGCCGGGGACACCGTCCCGGAAAGGGGCCCAGGCCGGGGACACCGTGCGATAAAGGGGCCCAGGCCGGGGACACCGTCCCGGAAAAGGGCCCAGGCCGGCGACACCGTCCCGGAAAGGGGCCCAGGCCGGGGACACCGTGCGATAAAGGGGCCCAGGCCGGGGACACCGTGCGATAAAGGGGCCCAGGCCGGGGACACCGTGCGATAAAGGGGCCCAGGCCGGGGACACCGTGCGATAAAGGGGCCCAGGCCGGGGACACCGTGCGATAAAGGGGCCCAGGCCGGGGACACCGTGCGATAAAGGGGCCCAGGCCGGGGACAACGTCCTGATAAAGGGCCCAGGCCGGCGACACAGTCCCGGAAAAGGGCCCAGGCCGGGGACACCGTCCCGGAAAAGGGCCCAGGCCGGCGACACCGTCCCGGAAAGGGGCCCAGGCCGGGGACACCGTGCGATAAAGGGGCCCAGGCCGGGGACACCGTCCCGGAAAAGGGCCCAGGCCGGGGACACCGTGCGATAAAGGGGCCCAGGCCGGGGACACCGTGCCGGAAAGGGGCCCAGGCCGGGGACACCGTGCCGGAAAGGGGCCCAGGCCGGGGACACCGTGCGGGAAAGAGGCCCAGGCCGGGGACACCGTGCGGGAAAGAGGCCCAGGCCGGGGACACCGTGCGGGAAAGAGGCCCAGGCCGGGGACACCGTGCGGGAAAGAGGCCCAGGCCGGGGACACCGTCCCGGAAAGGGGCCCAGGCCGGGGACACCGTCCCGGAAAGGGGCCCAGGCCGGGGACACCGTCCCGGAAAGGGGCCCAGGCCGGGGACACCGTCCCGGAAAGGGGCCCAGGCCGGGGACACCGTCCCAGAAAGGGGCCCAGGCCGGGGACACCGTGCGATAAAGGGGCCCAGGCCGGGGACACCATCCCGGAAAAGGGCCCAGGCCGGCGACACCGTCCCGGAAAGGGGCCCAGGCCGGGGACACCGTGCGATAAAGGGGCCCAGGCCGGGGACACCGTGCAGGAAAGGGGCCCAGGCCGGGGACACCGTGCCGGAAAGGGGCCCAGGCCGGGGACACCGTCCCGGAAAAGGGCCCAGGCCGGCGACACCGTCCCGGAAAGGGGCCCAGGCCGGGGACACCGTCCCGGAAAAGGGCCCAGGCCGGCGACACCGTCCCGGAAAAGGGCCCAGGCCGGGGACACAGTCCCGGAAAGGGGCCCAGGCCGGGGACACCGTGCGATAAAGGGGCCCAGGCCGGGGACACCGTCCCGGAAAAGGGCCCAGGCCGGCGACACCGTCCCGGAAAAGGGCCCAGGCCGGCGACACCGTCCCGGAAAAGGGCCCAGGCCGGGGACACCGTCCCGGAAAAGGGCCCAGGCCGGCGACACCGTCCCGGAAAGGGGCCCAGGCCGGGGACACCGTGCGATAAAGGGGCCCAGGCCGGGGACACCGTCCCGGAAAAGGGCCCAGGCCGGCGACACCGTCCCGGAAAGGGGCCCAGGCCGGGGACACCGTGCGATAAAGGGGCCCAGGCCGGGGACACCGTGCCGGAAAGGGGCCCAGGCCGGGGACACCGTGCCGGAAAGGGGCCCAGGCCGGGGACACCGTGCCGGAAAGGGGCCCAGGCCGGGGACACCGTGCCGGAAAGGGGCCCAGGCCGGGGACACCGTGCGGGAAAGAGGCCCAGGCCGGGGACACCGTCCCGGAAAGGGGCCCAGGCCGGGGACACTGTAGCGGAAAGGGGCCCAGGCCGGGGACACCGTAGCGGAAAGGGGCCCAGGCTGGGGACACCGTACGGTAAAGGGGCCCAGGCCACACCGTACCGGAAAGGGGCCCAGGCCGGGGACACCGTACCGGAAAGGGGCCCAGGCTGGGGGGTAAATGTTAACAAGGGACCCAGGAATTGGGGACATTACCAGAAGAGTCCAGGACGGGGGACGTTACCTGGGCGGTGAAAACGGATGTATGGGATCTAGAATGCTACAAGGGTCCAGGCATCTCACTATTGGGGAAAGGGGATGTCCAGGTCCAAACCTTGCCCCACGGCCCATCGCACTCTAGTGACACCACTGTACCCGGCCCTAGCGCTATTCCATGTGAAAATGACACTTTCTATTTACTTACCAACAACTTTCATCTTCTATACATATGTTGCGCACTTATAGGAATTGGAAACCAACCCGGATTACAACCCAACACGGCATGTGCCAAGAAGAATGTGCTCACAGCAAGTAAAAGCAATGGGCACCTCAAACTATGGCACCATCATGGCAGACAGCAGTACACGATGCGGCTCATTTAAGAATAGAATACAATGATCACATGATGTTACCAACAAAGCCACAAGGAAAAGGGCATCCTATGGAGTGCAAATTTTATTTTGCCTTTACAAGGATTGTTTTAAAGAGGACCTAGCACTTGCTCATAAAATTAAGTTCTATACTAGTGATGAGCGAGTGTTCTCGTGGCTCAGGTGATCTCCGAGTATTTGTAAGTGTTCAGAGATTGTTTTCGTTGCCTCAGCTGAATGATTGACAGCTACTAGACAGCTGGATTACACGTGGGGATTCCCTAGCAACCAGCGGCTCTTTTTCTTATCACACTGCGTCGTTCCATTGCAATGATATTCACATTTGTTTCTTTTATAGCGCAGTATGTGAAATTTCAGCTTGTTGTGCAACTGGGAGTTTCTTCAGACTTCTCTGTTAGCATGCCTTCACCTCTCCATTATACTACCAATCACAGCTCAGCGATCACTGTTAAAGGGACTCTGTCATCTGAATTTGGAGGGAACAATTTTCAGCCATAGAGGCGGGGTTTTCGGGTGTTTGATTCAACCCTTTCCTAAAGGTTCCCTTTAAAGCGGTCACGTTTCTGGCAGTAAATGTCTATTCACTTCATGGAACAGCCTGGAGCGTTTTCTGATTAAAGCTATTTGTGTAATCCCCAACAATCGATTTAGCACTATATAGGCACTTTTTAGTAATTGTGCACACACGATGGGACAACAGCCCTAATTTTTTGCATTCGCAACATATGGCCCTTTATTTTTTGGATACTTTTTTCCTTTTGTTTAATTCAGGGTAAATGTTACAAAAAGTAAAAAAAAAAAAAACACTTTAACCCCTTTACCCCCAAGGGTGGTTTGCACGTTATGGACCGGGTCAATTTTTACAATTCTGACCACTGTCCCTTTATGAGGTTATAACTCTGGAACGCTTCAACGGATCCCGGTGATTCTGACATTGTTTTCTCGTGACATATTGTACTTCATGATAGTGGTAAAATTTCTTTGATATTACCTGCGTTTATTTGTGAAAAAAACGGAAATTTGGCGAAAATTTTGAAAATTTCGCAATTTTCCAACTTTGAATTTTTATGCAATTAAATCACAGAGATATGTCACACAAAATACTTAATAAGTAACATTTCCCACATGTCTACTTTACATCAGCACAATTTTGGAACCAAAAATTTTTTTTTGTTAGGGAGTTATAAGGGTTAAAAGTTGACCAGCAATTTCTCATTTTTACAACACCATTTTATTTTAGGGACCACATCTCATTTGAAGTCATTTTGAGGGGTCTATATGATAGAAAATACCCAAGTGTGACACCATTCTAAAAACTGCACCCCTCAAGGTTCTCAAAACCACATTCAAGAAGTTTATTAACCCTTCAGGTGCTTCACAGGAATTTTTGGAATGTTTAAATAAAAATTAACATTTAACTTTTTTTCACAAAAAATTTACTTCAGCTCCAATTTGTTTTATTTTGCCAAGGGTAACAGGAGAAAATGGACCCCAAAAGTTGTTGTACAATTTGTCCTGAGTACGCTGATACCCCATATGTGGGGGTTAACCACAGTTTGTGCGCATGGCAGAGCTCGGAAGGGAAGGAGCGCCATTTGACTTTTCAATGCAAAGTTGACTGGAATTGAGATGGGACGCCATGTTGCGTTTGGAGAGCCACTGATGTGCCTAAACATTGAAACCCCCCACAAGTGACACCATTTTGGAAAGTAGACCCCCTAAGGAACTTATCTAGAGGTGTGGTGAGCACTTTGACCCACCAAGTGCTTCACAGAAGTTAATAATGCAGAACCGTAAAAATAAAAAATCATTTTTTTTCACAAACATTATCTTTTCGCCCCAAATTTTTTATTTTCCCAATGGTAAGAGAAGAAATTGGACCACAAATGTTGTGGCACAATTTGTCCTGAGTACTCTGATACCCCATATGTGGGGGTAAACCATTGTTTGGGCGCATGGGAGAGCTCGGAAGGGAAGGAGCGCCGTTTGACCTTTCAATGCAAAATTGACAGGAATTGAGATGAGACGCCATGTTGCGTTTGGAGAGCCACTGATGTGCCTAAACATTGAAACCCCCCACAAGTGACACCATTTTGGAAAGTAGACCCCCTAAGGAACTTATCTAGAGGTGTGGTGAGCACTTTGACCCACCAAGTGCTTCACAGAAGTTTATAATGCAGAACCGTAAAAATAAAAAATCATTTTTTTTTCACAAAAATTATCTTTTCGCCCCCAATTTTTTATTTTCCCAATGGTAAGAGAAGAAATTGGACCACAAAAGTTGTGGCACAATTTGTCCTGAGTACTCTGATACCCCATATGTGGGGGTAACCCATTGTTTGGGCGCATGGGAGAGCTCGGAAGGGAAGGAGCGCCGTTTGACCTTTCAATGCAAAATTGACAGGAATTGAGATTGGACGCCATGTTGCGTTTGGAGAGCCACTGATGTACCTAAACATTGAAACCCCCCACAAGTGACACCATTTTGAAAAGTAGACCCCCTAAGGAACTTATCTAGATGTGTGGTGAGCACTTTGACCCAATAAGAGCTTCACAGAAGTTTATAATGCAGAGCCGTAAAAATAAAACAAAATTTTTTTTCCCACAAAAATAATTTTTTAGCCCCCAGTTTTGTATTTTCCTGAGGGTAACAGGAGAAATTGGACCCCAAAAGTTGTTGTGCAATTTGTCCTGAGTGCGCTGATACCCTATATGTGGGGGAGAACCAGCGTTTGGGCGCATGGGAGGGCTCGGAAGGGAAGGAGAGCCATTTGGAATACAGACTTAGATGGAATGGTCTGCAGGCGTCACATTGTGTTTGCAGAGCCCCTAATGTACCTAAACAGTAGAAACCCCCCACAAGTGACCCCATATTGGAAACTAGACCCCCCAAGGAACTTATTTAGATGTGTTGTGAGAACTTTGAGCCCCCAAGTATTTCACTACAGTTTATAACGCAGAGCCGTGAAAATAAAATAAAAAATTTCCCCTCAAAATTATTTTTTAGCCCCCAGTTTTGTATTTTCTTGAGGGTAAAAGGAGAAATTGGACCCCAAAAGTTGTTGTCCAATTTGTCCTGAGTGCGTTGATACCCCATATGTGGGGTGAACCAGCGTTTGGGCGCATGGGAGGGCTCGGAAGGGAAGGAGCGCCATTTGGAATGCAGACTTAAATGGAATGGTCTGCAGGCGTCACATTGCGTTTGCAGAGCCCCTAATATACCTAAACAGTAGAAACCCCCACAAGTGACCCCATGTTGGAAACTAGACCCCCCCACGAACTTATCTAGATGTGTTGTGAGAACTTTGAGCCCCCAAGTGTTTCACTACAGTTTATAACGCAGAGCAGTGAAAATAAAAAATCTCTTTTTTTCCCACAAAAATTTTTTAGCCCCCAGTTTTGTATTTTCCCAAGGGTAACAGGAGAAATTGGACCCCAAAAGTTGTTGTCCAATTTGTCCTGAGTACGCTGATACCCCATATGTTGGGGTAAACTCCTGTTTGGGCACACGGGAGAGCTCGGAAGGGAAGGAGCACTGTTTTACTTTTTCAATGCAGAATTGGATGGAATTGAGATCGGACGCCATGTCGCGTTTGGAGATCCCCCTGATGTGCCTAAACAGTGGAAACACCACAATTATAACTGAAACCCTAATCCAAACACACCCCTAACCCTAATCCCAACGGTAACCCTAACCACACCTCTAACCCAGACACACCCCTAATCCTAATCCCAATCGCAAATGTAATCCAAACCCTAACCCTAACTTTAGCCCCAACCCTAACTGTAGCCTTAACCCTAACCCTAGCCCTTACCCTAGCCCTAACCCTAGCCCCAACCCTAACCCTAGCCCTAACCCTAGTCCCAACCCTAACCCTAGCCCTAACCCTAGCCCTAACCCTAGCCCTAACCCTAGCCCTAACCCTAGCCCTAATCCTAGCCCTAACCCTAGCCCTAGCCCTAACCCTAGCCCTAACCCTAGCCCTAACCCTAGCCCTAACCCTAATGGGAAAATGGAAATAAATACATTTTTTTCATTTACTTTTATAGCGGGTTTTTTAGCGGATTTTTATGATTGGCAGCCGTCACACACTGAAAGACGCTTTTTATTGCAAAAAATATTTTTTGCGTTACCACATTTTGAGAGCTATAATTTTTCCATATTTGAGTCCACAGAGTCATGTGAGGTCTTGTTTTTTGCGGGACGAGTTGACGTTTTTATTGGTAACATTTTCGGGCACGTGACATTTTTTGATCGCTTTTTATTCCGATTTTTGTGAGGCAGAATGACCAAAAACCAGCTATTCATGAATTTCTTTTGGGGGAGGCGTTTATACCGTTCCGCGTTTGGTAAAATTGATGAAGCAGTTTTATTCTTCGGGTCAGTACGATTACAGCGACACCTCATTTATATCATTTTTTTATGTTTTGGCGCTTTTATACGATAAAAACTATTTTATAGAAAAAAATAATTATTTTTGCATCGCTTTATTCTGAGGACTATAACTTTTTCATTTTTTTGCTGTTGTCGCTGTATGGTGGCTCGTTTTTTGCGGGACAAGATGACGCTTTCAGCGGTACCATGGTTATTTATATCCGTCTTTTTGATCGCGTGTTATTCCACTTTATGTTTGGCGGTATGATAATAAAGCGTTGTTTTTTGCCTCGGTTTTTTTTTCTTACGGTGTTTACTGAAGGGGTTAACTAGTGGGCCAGTTTTATAGGTCGGGTCGTTACGGACGCGGAGATACTAAATATGTGCACTTTTATTGTTTTGTTTTTTTTATTTAGATAAAGAAATGTATTTATGGGAATAATATTTTTTTTTTTTTTTCATTATTTAGGATTTTTTTTTTTTTTTTTTTTTTTTTTACACACTTGGAAATTTTTTTTTTTACTTTTTTACTTTGCCCCAGGGGGGGACAATACAGATCGGTGATCTGCCAGTTTGCACAGCACTCTGACAGATCACCGATCTGTCTGAGAGCAGTGCAGCGTTACCAAGTGCCTGCTCTGAGCAGGCACTTGGTAAGCCACCTCCCTCCCTGCAGGACCCGGATCCGCGGCCATTTTGGATCCGGGACTTACTGCAGGGAGGGAGGTAGGAGACCCCCGGAGCAACGCGATCACATCGCGTTGCTGCGGGGGTCTCAGGGAAGCCCGCAGGGAGCCCCCTCCCTGCGCGATGCTTCCCTGCACCGCCGGCACATCGCGATCATCTTTGATCGCGGTGTGCCGGGGGTTAATGTGCCGGGGGCGGTCCGTGACCGCTCCTGGCACATAGTGCCGGATGTCAGCTGCGATAAGCAGCTGACACCCGGCCGCGATCGGCGGCGCTCCCCCCGTGAGCGCGGCCGATCGCGCTGGACGTAATATTCCGTCCTTGGGAATTAAGGCCCACCCCACATGGACGGAATATTACGTCCAATGGCAGAAAGGGGTTAATTTATAATTATTTTTTTAGTGCGATGTTTGATGACTTATCTTCAGGATAGATCATCAGTCAGATCAGTGGGGGTCCAACAAATCAGCAGTTCTGAAACCCAGCTGTGGAGCAGAAGAGCACGGCTCACTACACAGTGTAGTATCCGCTGCCATACTGCGGATCAGCCCCCATTCACTGGAATCGGCAGTGAGCACTAACCAGGTGACAGAGCTGTGCTGCTCAACACTGCCCCTGTGTACAGACATCTGAATGGACGGAGATTAGGGGGAACTGGTGGTCAGACCAACACCTTAACCTTTTTGTGATGTCCTTCGAACAATTACTAATTTTGTTTTGCGTTGATCATCCTGCAGACAGAGGCCCCTGGCATTAGGGAATACCGTAGGTATGTGTCAAACATAACATTTCGCAAAATGTGAATATTTCTCAAAAGAACACTACGCCAAGCTATGCACCTTGCCTTCTTCCCACAGTGGCCTGGACCCATCTCTTCCTCAGTTCAAAAGAGTAAGAATCGGGGGTTCATATAAAATGTATTTGACTTTTTTAATTGTAGGTTTCTAAACTATTATCCTAAAAAAAGAACAAAAACCAGAAATTTAGATAATCGCAGCTGTTCTTGAGAGAAGACTTTTCAGCAGTCTCATTATCATCACAGACAGGATAACAATGAATGCCTCAATATACAGCTATCACCTCTTGTGAATGGCAGAACCTATGCTATCACAGACTACTTGCTATCCTTTCCCCACAACGATCGCTGTCCCCATCAGAGCTCTCATTCTATAATACAACCAAGCAGGGACAGTCTGTCTAATGATGCTTATGGCTTTCCCAAAAGAACAGGCAGTATGAGACCACAACTAGGCCTACTGACCAGTGTGAAAATTGCAAGATCTCTGTTTTTTTTTTTTAATACAGAACCTGATGTGAAAATAAAAAAAAAAAATCCCCAGTTTTTTAAAATTACATTTAGAGGGAACTTTTCACTCGATTCAGTTTCCAAACCAAAAGCAGTAGGAATCAGAGCCTGTTTCCACAATTACAGCCGGAGTTTTTATTTTTCCTGAAATTCCCCCTTTCTTCTTGGCCTTGTTTAATTCCAATTATTGTTTTCAGTTCTACCCACCCAGTGATTAATAAGTAACTTACATGTCCACTTTTGCCTTTTTTCCCCTTTTACCCCCACGATTAGACGTCCGCAATACATGTATAGTGTGGGCACTAAAATCCTAACTGGCTGCCGTCTTCTGCCATTTACAGTGCCCTCCGGCGTCCTTCCCGGGCCATACAATGGACCATTAGCATTTCCTAATGCAACCTTAGGAGAGCTTTGTTGTGTGTCATGGACTAACACTGAGAAATGACTTCTAGTCCACACTTAAGACATTGTGTGAGCCGGCTGGTCACAACTGTGGCGACATGATGTAGGAGAGCACCGGAGCAGAGCTGGAAAAGGCAGAACACAACGGTGGGTACATTCTGACGCACACAGTGTACATACATTACAGAGGGGAAATATATATGGTCCTTTAACCTATAATAGATGTGTAGGGAAAGTGACCCAAATGTTTGTATCCTTTGGTTTCTGTTTCTTACGGAGCCCAATATTCCTTGCCAACAACAAGGAAGTCAAATATTCTTATATATCTATCAAGAAAGCTTTATAGTGACGTTGTACTCACCTAATAGGGGTTATGCATAAAGAGGTATTTTATTCAAGTTTAATTGCTGTTTCCTACTTCTTGGTGATCATACTACTAAAGGTACCTTCACACTGAGCGATATCGCTAGCGATCCGTGACTTTGCAGCGTCCTGGCTAGCGATATCGTTCAGTTTGACAGGCAGCAGCGATCAGGATCCTGCTGTGCCATCGTTAGTCAGTGCAGAAAGTCCAGAACTTTATTTCGACGCTGGACTCCCGCAGACCTCGCTGAATTGGCATGTGTGACGCCGATTCAGCGATGTCTTCACTGGTAACCAGGGTAAACATCGGGTTACTAAGCGCAGGGCCGCGCTTAGTAACCCAATGTTTACCCTGGTTACCAGCGTAAAAGTAAAAAAAAAAAAAAACACTACATACTTACCTTCTGCTGTCTGTCCTCCGCTGTGCTTCTCTGCACTGTGTAAGCACAGCGGCCGGAAAGAAGAGCACAGCGGCGACGTCACCGCTGTGCTTTCCGGCCGCTGTGCTTACACAGTGCAGAGAAGCACAGCGCCGGGGACAGACAGCGGAAGGTAAGTATGTAGTGTTTGTTTTTTTTACATTTGCGCTGGTAACCAGGGTAAACATCGGGTTACTAAGCGCGGCCCTGCGCTTAGTAACCCGATGTTTACCCTGGTTACCAGGGGACCGGCATCGTTGGTCGCTGGAGAGCTGTCTGTGTGACAGCTCTCCAGCGTTCAAACAGCGACGCTGCAGCGATCGGGATCGTTGTCTGGATCGCTGCAGCGTCGCTAAAGGTACTGTCACACTAAGCGACGCTGCAGCGATACCGACGATGTCTATCGCTGCAGCGTCGCTGTTTGGTCACTGGAGAGCTGTCACACAGACAGCTCTCCAGCGACCAACGATCCCGAGGTCCCCGGTAACCAGGGTAAACATCGGGTTACTAAGCGCAGGGCCGCGCTTAGTAACCCGATGTTTACCCTGGTTAGCAGCGTAAACATTAAAAAAACAAACACTACATACTTACCTTCAGCTGTCTGTCCCCGGCGCTCTGCTTTCCTCTGCACTGTCAGCGCCGGTCAGCCGGAAAGCAGAGCGGTGACGTCACCGATCTGCTGTCCGGCGCTGACACAGGATGCAGGAGGAGTGCAGAGAAGCAGAGCGCCGGGGACAGACAGCTGAAGGCAAGTATGTAGTGTTTGTTTTTTTTAACATTCACGCTGGTAACCAGGGTAAACATCGGGTTACTAAGCGCGGCCCTGCGCTTAGTAACCCGATGTTTACCCTGGTTACCAGTGAAGACATCGCTGGATCGGTGTCACACACGCCGATCCAGCGATGTCAGCGGGAAGTCCAGCGACGAAATAAAGTGCTGGACTTTTCTCAGTGACCAACGATCTCCCAGCAGGGGCCTGATCGTTGGTCGCTGTCACACAACGATTTCCTTAACGATATCGTTGCTACGTCACAAAAAGCAACGATATCGTTAACGATATCGTTATGTGTGACGGTACCTTAAATGTGAAGGTACCCTTAAGGTACCGTCACATTTAGAGACGCTCCAGCGATATAGACAACGATCCGACCTAACTAGATCGCTGGAGCGTCGCTGTTAGGTCGCTGTAGAGATGTCAAACAGCAACTCCAGAACAATGCAGGAGCGATCCAGTGACGTACTTATCGTTCTCGCAGGTTGTTAGCTCCATGGAAAACCATTGCAGGCATCGTTGCTTTTGCTGTCAAACATGACGAATCACGCCGACCTGACGACCAAATAAAGTTCCGGACTTCTAGCTACGACCAGCGATGTCACAGCAGGATCCTGATCGCTGCTGCGTGTCAAACACAACGAGATCGCTATCCAGGACGCTGCAACGTCACGGATCGTTGTCGTTCTCGTAAAGTTGCTCAGTGTGAAGGTACCTTTAGGATGTTTTCACACTGCGTTCCGGCACCTGTTCACTGTCCCAGTCGGGGTTATGTCTGAACAAAGCAGGATTCGGGTATATGTGTTGATTGGGCCATAGACTATAATGGTGCTGACAGAGCATATGTGCTTTCTGCCCTGCATAATTTTCGGGCGTGTACACCTACTGGAGACAGACACCCAGACGCAGTCTACTACATCAGAGTGTCTGTCTCCAGTAGGCGTACTCACCGGAAAATGATGCACAACAGAGCGAGCGTTCACTCCGTCAGCACCATTATAGTCTATGGCCCCATCTGTCTGACAGGGCCAGTGAACGGTGCCTGAACGCAGTGTGAAAGCCCCCTTAGCACTAAACTGTTAATACACAGTGAATGGTAAAATGGTAACTTATTTGAAAAACTTAGTAAAAACTGTTTAAGTAAAAGAAACTCATAACTATTGTAAGTCATGGAAGTTTTTAGGCACAAATTGCAGCAGAATTGAGGTACATTTAGAATGATAAATGTCCCCAAAGCGTTCTAAATCGTGCAACTATTTATTTTCTATGTACACAAACTTTGCTGGGGGGGAGGGGAGGGCGTATAAGAGATACACGTGCCTCGATATACAGTTTCCATGTACTGAATGCAAAGTGCAGCAGAGTTTGTTGGCTAAACGGATCATGATGACATCCGTATAAATCGGACCCCCCACTGACCCATGTTATCCAGTGGGGATGTTCAGATGAATGATTTCTTTCTTGGGCCAATTGTCGGTGAAAGAAAAAAAAATGGCTACATCAACTACTTTCTTCAGAGACTCACATATTCAAGTCTATGGGTGCAAGGAAAAAAAAGATCAGATCCCACACGAACCATCAGAGTGGAATCTGATTTTTAGGAATAGATTTCTATTATAAACCTGGGCAGGTGTATGTGATCGTGTCCATATTAATGTAGCTGTGTGACAATAGATGGCACACAGATGAAAATAAGAAAAAAAAGTTGTTTTATGGATGACATTTTTTTTTTTTTTTAAGAAAACTCAGGACGATTTTTCGTACAGTTGTCTGTAAGCACCAAAATAGTGACAAAGTTTAACCCCCACGGCCCAAGTGACAAGGAGATTCATACTAAGCCATTCACAAATAAGTTACCGTACCTTTTATTGATTATTTTAGTTACCATTACAATAGATCTAAGCCTAATGCAGCAAGTTTCAAGACTAGAGGAAGAAAAAAAAAAAAGGTTAAACCACTTTAGAATTAGGAAAGTGATGGTTCATTACTGGACAACTCCTTGATTGCTCCAGTGCAAAAAAGAGGCGCATGTACCTACCCTGCGGACATTTGGTCTGACAAATACTAAAAGGCTGCAGCCAATCAATTGCCGCATGACATAACATGACCGCTGGGGGACACTGCCAGAGCACTGCTGGTCCAGGAGGTAATTGTGCCCTTTTTCTGCACTAGACTGTAGCTATTCAGAAGTGATTGTCTAGTAGTGGAGAACGTCTCCTGAAAGGACCAGCACTATCTTATAGCTACAGCAGTGCTGGGGGGGGCATAGCAGGAGTTGCCCCATTCACCTGAGTAAATACCATCCAGATATGGTTTGATTGAAATCACTTAAACCAGACACATCACTGTTTTAATTTTTATTGCAAAAGTCATAAAATTTTCTTAGTCACGCATAAATAAACTGCCTTGACAAGAAAAAAAAAAGTTAGTATTTAAATTAAAACTTTTTCCACAACCATTCAGAAATACATTATTCCCATCTTGGCTTTACATACTAATTCACTTTTATTACTAACGATACACACAGTCTGCAAGTGTGTGCAGGTTATCTGATCTTTCACTAGCTGGAGCCCTGCATTGCAGAACTCCGGCCAGCGAACAACAAAAAGGACGATCAGAGTGCAGATAGCTTTTCATAATTAATAAATAAGTTGAGTTTAGTACAAGTCAGTTCCTTTCTGGAAGTACGACTACATGTAAAAATCAGGTTAGGCGATGAAACCAGGATTTACACCAGTCGTAATAAGAAAACAAAGTGCAAAATATAACAAGAACGTTAACGTTACTAGAGCTGAGTGACTTCATTTGTGGAGAAAGATTTCCGCAGCAAGTGATAATTTCCATTTTTCGCAATGGCTCGATTCTAACTCACGACAGAAAATTATCTCCAGGATTTTAAAGTATATGGGACCGATTCATCAAAGCTTTCACGCCAGAATAAAGCTTTGAAAAACTGTTACATTTTGGTGCAACTCAAGGCTGCGTGAAAATTTTGCAATTTTTGCCATCTCCGCCATTTTTGACAGAGTGGGTGGAGCAACCATCGCACATCAGAATTATGAACGGCGGCGATCACTATGCCACAAAATGTATGGCTTATCACGGAGTTAAATATAAGTAGCATGGGTTGATTGCTGTCAAACAGTTTTTATTGCTCTCCGATGTCAGCAAAGGGACAATGCATTTGAAATAGTGTTGCTATGGAGACACAGCCTTTTAAATTCTGTTGTCCCTAGCAACCAGTCACCAGTTACTTTGGTCTTCTGTGCAAAGTTAACAATGCTGACATAAAAGAGCAGGCAATGACATTTGGTTTGGCCAAAGCCATGTTTTCAAAATCCCTTACTAATCCATGTTAGTCAGATATTTTATGAAAAAGATAATGGGGGCCCTTAAAGGTCATACTTGTATCAAGCAACAGAATTCAGCTATGTATCTATTAAAAACAAAACAAAAAATCTAGTGCCCTGCTCCCATTAAAAAAAAAAATGTGCATGCCACGTATCTTTACAGTTCACAATAAAAACCACTTATGAATTTACATACAGTAATAATTTATTCAGAAATGTTCAGTTAGATTAGTCCGAGACACCATGGTCTCATCATAAAGAGCAGCCATCTCACCTCAAATACCAGGACATACACTATACAGCATAGCAGTGGGGGTCTACCTAATCTCTGAGAAAGCAGAGTCTACGAGGGGGTGGGGGAACTTGGCGGATGTCTATAACTGCAACACAGATTTCCTTTTTTTCATTGTGGATTGTTACACAATACCTATTGTACCTATGCACATCATGAGATCACAGTACTTGGATTGTCAGATCGGTCATGCAGAAAGGCCCGCCAGGGGAGGAATTGGAGAGCGGAAGAAAAAAAAAAAAAATAGAAAAACATTAAAAACACTTTTCAGTAGAAGTCACATTGCTGTTTACAGCCGCATAGGTTGCTTAGTTAAATGTATTCACAATTACTAAACCAACAGTCCGTCGGTCAGATCCTTCCAATAAAAAGGACCCAGCCACAGTTATAAAGGGTATCTGTATGGATTGCTTGAGTATTCTTGTTAACAGTATGCCTCGGTGCCCAAAAAGCTTCAAATGCTCTAAAAGACCCGAAATGGTTTATTGAAAAAGCTCTATAAATAACCTGGGTTTTATTATTTTGAAGCTGTATCAGTTATTTTACAGTAAGTGACAATATTGTGTCATGTAGTATGGCTTCCTGAACAACCCTCATCAAGAGTCAGTATTTACAAATTTTATATTTGTGTCTTTGAACAATATACACGGACATCTAGAAAATAATACATCAGTATTTCATTGCAAACAATAGTACAGAGTCTTTTCAAACAGAAGTCACCAAATATGAGCCAGAATGTCTTTTGGGACTTTGTGAACCACTAGAGTCTGTAGCTTCACTCTTTGAGTCCCTTTTTTTGGAATTTGTAGTCACAGGCGTGGGGATCTGGGAAGGTCGGGCTGTGCTGCCATCTGCAGTGCTTTTTCTAGGACTAGGGTTATAATTAAATGGAGTCACGCGTGCTGCAACAGTCCCACTTGGTGAACTGTGCTTGCTGGAGCTGCTGGAGCTAAAAGGAGTACGCTCTGCAACACAATTTTCATTTGTCTCTTGCCCTGATGGCTGACTGCTAATTACCGGCTTTGGGTCACTCCCTTTTGGATCTAAACTATCCAATTTAATAAAGGATTTCTGCCTATTTTCCAAAACTAGCCCATTTCCATTCCCAGAATTATGCCTTCCTTGTGAGTCTCTTACTCCCTCATCTTTTTCTCCTGGCTCTGAGCTGTTGTCAATAACTGGGGGAGAATTTCCAGAAGGGGATCTCCCTGACCTAGGGTTATTGATGGGGCAGTCCTCAATTCTTACCCATACATCTTCTGTTTTAGAAACTGCTGGTGCCATTTGATAGACCGTCCTAGTTTCTGCTGATTCAGCAAATGCACTTGTTATTCCATTATTTGCCGTGTCAAGTACTTCATTCTCCTTTATTTTTCTCCAAGTTCCTTTTGTTGATGGACAGTCTGTTGGAAATTTAGGACCTGGAAAGGAACATGGCTGTTTTTCATCTTCACTTTTTGCTTTCTCACTGGATTCAGAAGATGCAGACAAAATGGAAGATGAGCTTCCAGTTCTTCTCCAAGTGCTAACACGAGGAAGTGAAGATGAATGCTTACTGTGTTCACGCTTCCAAGTTCCCGATCGTGTAATTGGAAGCCTGGATGGTGATTCAGAATGGGACCGGCTTATGTCATGACGCTTTCGGACATCGCCATGCTCTGATGAGGTGTTTAGGTTTGGTGGAGTTTTTCTCCATCCGCCTGATTGTACAGAATGAGTTGATAATGACATATCAGGAAAAGAAGGACTTAATACTGGTGTCTGCGACTGAGATCTTGTAGGGGAATCTGCTCTTGATGAAGATGATAAGGACTCAAATGATGCAGACTCCTCCAATTTTCTCCTTAAAGTTGGACTAGGTGCTTCCTTAATAAAAGTAGACTGACGTACTAAAGTTGGTCTTTCAGATCTATCAGATTCACTTCCACTGGATTTTGTTGAAGACATTCTAGACAACTCTACCTTTTTAGTTGATCCAGAGTTGTTTGCATTTTGATTTAGACCCTTTGATGCAGACTCACTTCTTGGGATACCACTGGCTGTTTTTGGTAGACTCGACTGTTTGCTCATATTCTGCTGACTTAACTGCCTACCTGGTGATGTATATGACATTCTGCCTGAGCCAGAGGATCTAGTGGATGCTGTGCTAGGGGAGGATGTTCTTGGCAACTGAGAAAATTTGTTTGGGGGACTTATCCCATTTCTGCCTGGCGAAATTGAACTTCGACCAGGTGACTGCATAGGTCTACTTAATGGTTGAGGAAAAGGTTTTGAAGGAGTAGACTCTCTTGAACCTGATCTAGATGACCCTTTACTTGGTCCACCTAATGGAGCAGTTTGTCTGGTATTATAAAATGATTCAGATTTTAATGGTTTTTGCACTCTAGGAGAGCTAGTAGAGTTGTCATTAGAACTTTTGGATGATGCATTCTTTAGGACGGGAGCTTTCTTTGAAACAGGGCTTGTACTTGGAGAACTAGCACGTACACCTGGAATATGAATCATTGTTCTACCTCGAGATATTGAGGGCATATTTGCTTGTGCTGGCTGTTTACACTGACTTGAAAAATCAGAGCTGGATCGTGATTTTCCGGTAATCATACTTTTATATACCTTCTTTCCTCCTTTAATGCCTTTAGTCTCATCTTCATTTTTCTTACCCTCCAATGAACTTTTTTCTCCAGGCTTTAAAATTCTTGGCCCTTTGTTTGCAGTGATGGGTTTCTCTTCTTTGTCAGGTGTTAGATGGAACGGGGAGCCCAACGAAATGCCAGATTTCAGTGAAAGGATCGAATCAGAGTCTGAAGATCCTTGCCGGGACAATGAGGCAGCAGCTGCTTGATGTATTCGACTGACAATTGAATTGGCGCCTTCCTGGATTGCTTTCCAGTCAAAGTTTTCAGAATCTGGAGAAAATGCATTTTCAGAGTCAGGACTTTGTAAATCTCTTAAATCAAGTGTAAGGTCTGGCTCTTCAGCCAGAATACCACCAATACTATTTGAACGGACTTTCTCATTTTCAGTTTTGTTCTTTGAGGGCTTCTTCTTCTTTGGCATTGCAGAACTAATACATTCTTGTAGCAAATCATCTTCAGAGTCAATGCTTAAAGAACTCAGAGAGCTATTACGAGAAAAGCAAACTGGGGTATCCTCAACATGAAAAGATTTAGGAGCATAGCCTGAGGTCTGAGGTCTCCGCATTTCCATTTGGGAGTCTGGTTGTTCACTTGGCTTAAGTGGCTCAATTTTTTTGTTATTATTCTCTTGATCAATATCACTTAATGAGCTAAGAGATGAATTGCGTGAAAAGCAAACAGGTGTATTTTCAATAGCAAAGTTCTGCATTTTCTCTTCTGATACTCCCCCTTTATCTTGGCTTTTAGATGCAGGTGGAAACGAAGCCTGTTTTTGTAGTAATGATTTTGACCGATCTCTTCCAGCTATATTACTTTGCTCATGCTGTTCTTGAGCTAATGAATGCTTTGATGAGGGATAATTTTTATCCTCCTTTGTGTCAGTTTCTTTCACTTCTTTGTCTTTCCGCAACTCTTCTTTTTCTTTGGAAAGATCAACATCATCTTCATCAAAGTCTAAAGAACTCAATGAATCATTCCTTGAAAAACAGTAAGGTGTTCCCTCAATTGGAGTATAGTGGTGGGGGGAATCAAAGGCAAAGCTTCCTTTAGCACGTTCTTCATTGTTTGTTAGTTTCTCATTTACTTCTCTCGGATTTTTACTATTCATTTTTCTTGTGTCATTGTAAGGTTTTTCAGGTATTAAACTCCTTTTTTGATCAGGGTTTTTCTTTGGCCGTCCATTTGGTTGTGTCATAGGTTTAACAGGAGAGGTTAGCTTCCTTTCATTTTCTTGTGAATTTTTATTTCCAGGAGCAGGGGAAGATGAATGATTAATTTGATCCATAATCTTTTTGACTCTATAAGGCTTGTGACTTTTACCTTTGGGCATTGCAGAGTGTATACATTCGGCCAGAATGTCACCTTCCTCATTTTTATCTTCATCTAGACGTGAAGTAGTAGTATTTTTGCCCTTTCCTACTTGTTTCTCATCTGTACTTCTCCCCTCGGTAGGTATTGTGTCCCTTTTTTCATAGTTAGCAGAAACAGGTACAGTATTAATCTGATCATTAGTTGCCAGCTCATTTGGTGGTGATTCTATCGTGAGGTCGCTGAGAGAAGTTGCTGTAGAAAAATTTATTGGTGTGCCTTCTACACAATACACTTTCGGCATATCATCTGTATGGGTGAAACTTACATGCTTTTGAGCCTGTAGTCTGTTTTGAGGAGGCAGAAGTTTATAGACTGGCAGCTGGCTTGGCTTTCTAACAGTAGGGGGAGCAGCTTTGGATGCAGCTGGTTGGGAAGATTTTTTGCTTTTCCTTGAGGATTTTGTAGGCATAGCAGATATTATACATTCCTCTAATATGTCAATATCATCATCTGTGTCATCGAGCATGTCTTTTTCTGACTCTCCTTGCTTCTTTTCCTTTTTGTTGTGACGTTCGGTTGATTCTTTTGATTTTTCAGACTCTGGTTCATTGGCTTGATCGTTTTCAAATACTGGAGGCATAATTTTAAGCTCTACATCTTTAGGAATATATGGTTCGTCAAGGCTAAGAGCACTGAGGCTCGATGCACACGAAAATCCATCTGGTGTACTCTCAGTAGCAAAATGTAGCAAGGTATCAGCTTCCTGAAGCACCTGGACCCTCTGAATCGCTGCGTGCACAGCAGTCGGTTTAGTCACCTGCTCCCTTTCTTCAGTATTACTTGTTGCTTTTGGTTTACTGGTCTCTCTCTTATTTTGTGCTGCGTGAGGGGGTGGTGGAGTCTTACATCTGCTTGGTGGCATTGTTTGTCCTGGGCTGTCCGGAAGATCACTAGGACTTATAATTCCACTCACCATACCACTGCACGGTTCACTTTGCACAGAGCTAGCTATTGAATGACTTTCAAAACTATCCAGTGAGCTCACAGATGTACATCTGCTAAACATTAGAGGAGTTTCTTGGACATAATGTTCTGGTGGGCTTTTAGGTGTTTGAGCACCGCTTTTTGAAGGAGATTTAGCACCTGAAGAAAATTCAACTGATTTGTGTCTTGCGGCATCAGCTGGAGACAAGTTTGATGCCTGCAGCCTGCTTGTTTTGGATCGTAAATGATGTGGTGCTGAACGAGTTTCGGTAGAAGCACCTTGTTTTGTTGTAGAATCTCTGACCTCTTTTAGTTCAGTTATTTGGAGAGTATTGTTTCCACTGTCTGCCTGGACATTTCTCCCTCTTCCTTCAATATCATCTTCAGCTGAAGACAAAGATGACAAAGAGCTGCAGCGAGAAAAGCATATGGGTGTGTCTTCAACGCAGTAGGTTTGTATGGTTTCTTGGTTAATTGAAGGGGGTTTACTTGAAGCTTGCTTCTGTCTTGTTTGTCCACTTCTGGTTTGAGCAGAACTAGGATGAAGTTGATTCTGCTGGTTTGTATTGGGTGTTGGAGTATTACTGCTGGGTGGCGCATGGTCTTTCTTAGTCCTCTGTTTGAAAGAGCTCTTTGAAAAGGAAAATGATGTTTTTTGAGTTAATGGTGGAACGTCTGGTGGGTACTTTCGACTGTAATCAATGGGCTGCTCAACATGATGTTCCTCTTGGTTATATTTAGTCATATTAAAGTTGACTTGTCTGCCACCTTCCTCCTCCTGCTGCTCTTCTTCAGAATAACGTTCACCGAAATTAGTTGTTTTGTCATCATCATAATCGTCAACTTGACAGTGTGGTTTGTTAGACTTCTGATTCATTCCAATAGTAGAATTTGATCGCATTTGATCTCCTTGAGTGTTCGATGCTCTTGATCTATATGGGGATACATTTTCTGGCTTAGTAAAGTGCGAAGAGAATTTTGTGTGTTTCTCTTCTTTGTTTTCAGGAAACACATTGTAAGATGTCTTTTGGTTCCTAGGTTGCCTTTGCTCATTTTGCTTTAGTTCATTTTCAATTAAATGTTTAGGCCTGGCCCAGCGATCATTTTGAGTTGGGCTTTGTCTGCCAGAATTCAACTGTTCATCTGAGTATTTCAAGCTATAGTTTATTGGGGTGTCCAGTTCAGTGTCATTATCATCCATGTGATTAGCACTGTGTATTTTGTGTGCCAACCCTGCAGGATATTGTCCATAACTGCAAAATTTACTTTCGTCGTCCTCGGAGTAGGCCTCAATTGAAGGCTTTACTTGACCACGTTTTCCATATCCATCAGTGCTGCCAACGCTGTTTAAGCTATCATTTGATGACATTTTAATATAGGATACAGGACATGTTCTGTTAGAATGATCTCCTTTCGTGAAACTGTATGGGTTTGTAAGGGAATGGTTTGTAGGAGTCTTTCTAGAAACAGTTCTTTCTTCCAATGTACTGTGCACTTCTGAAGTGGGTGGCGAAATTCTGTCCTCAACAAGATGAATATTTGACACCTCATCCAAAACTTTAGAAATCGGAGCAGTAGTTAATAGCTGTAATCCAATACGTTTGGATGAGTTTACTTCACTTCCTGAATGATAGGTGTTTATTCCTGGCTTTTCCCTGTCTTTTTCTGTTCTGTTACCATCACCTGCTGTCCTGGGAGAGGGTGCTGGCAATACGGTTGCATTCATATATGGAGAAAGAACAGTCAAATTCCCAGGGTTAAAGTTGTCGGATCTGCAAATGGACTCATCATGTCTGCTAGAATCTACAGCATATTCGCTGTACATATTCTGCTTATGTCTCTGCTTATTGCGGTGAGAGGTTTTAGGACTTAAGTTATCAATGTTGTCAAAAGTTTCAGACAAATGTTGTGCATCGAGCTCCGCTTCTAGCGCTTTCTGCTTCCGTACATGAAGAGATGGGACAGTAGATCCTGGAGACATGATATTGGCATCTTTATATTTAGCAGGTCTATTTGCCATTAGATTTCTTAAGGCTGCTGCACTGCCCATTGCTATCATTTTGTGTTTTGAATGGATGAGGTTCTTGAGCATGCTGACGGCACCCATATCCCAGAGAGCTTCCTGGTCCTTAGCATTGCGCGCAGATAAATTCCACAAGGTCCCACATGCGTTGCTGACAATGGTTAGGCTGTGTGATTTCAAGTGCTGTAATAAGGTCTGCAAGCAGCTGTTCTCCCGCAGGATTTGCCTACGATGAAACACAAAACAGAGTTAGACAATCTGATCTACTTACCAATGTAAAGGTACTTCTGGCTGGTACTATAAGCAGACCTGTGGTCTTCATTAGTAGCAATGAGGCTGGATACATTTCGCAGTATTCCTCCGCCGCTCTCAATAATGGCCAATGTATTGGTCTGACTTCGGTAAGTTAACGTGCCAACTAGGAAAGCGAGGGCCCCATCCACCGAACATATCTCTGCTTTATTCTCTGTACAGTGGGCTGACAAGTTCCACAGGGCACTCAGTACACTCTTCAGTGTGGATTCCTAAAAATAAAACAAAACATTGTAATATATCATGAGAAGAATTATAACCTGTATTATTTAGATCTGACAAATCTTTCATTTTAAGAGATTATCAGCAAGTCATATAAATGCACAGCCCCATTCTTCATTTACCTTCTTAACATCCAGTGCGCATTCTGTCAAGGCTTTAACACTGCCAACTTCACGCAAAGTCTTCTTACTGTTGACGTCGGCTCTCCAAGAAAGATTTCTGAGCACACTTGCTATTACCTGTGACAAATATTACTGGGTTAAATACTGTCCCTTTTTGGTGTAATTCGTTAATTGCTGTCTTGTTTTCTGAGTGATTTAGTCAAATGACGTGCTAACTTCCATTTTGGTCAAGCAGATCTCTGCCCTAGGTTTAACTGTATCATATGATTTACTTCGACTACATGACCAAAATAGCAGTAGAAACCTAGCATTAGTCAAGGTAACCCTTATGAATTAATGTGGATTTTATCTCCAGCTTTAGTTAAAGGACTTTGCTGGGATTGTTTTTTTTTTAAATTGTGTCAAAAGACATAGTCCCAAATTAAGAAATTCCTGTTACTTACCCTTTTAAAGCGGTCATGTGACAGATATCACTCCTGGTACTAGCCAGGTCTTGGGGAGCAGCAGTCCTGGAAAGAATATAAAGAGGTTGTCCACTACTTTAACATTGATGACCTATCGTTAGGATAAAGGTACCTTCACACTAAACGATATCGCTAGCGATCCGTGACGTTGCAGCGTCCTGGCTAGCGATATAGTTCAGTTTGACACGCAGCAGCGATCCGAATCCTGCTGTGATGTCGTTGGTCGGAGCTAGAAGGCCAGAACTTTATTTGGTCGCTGGATCTCCCGCTGACATCGCTGAATCGGCGTGCGTGACACCGATCCAGCGATGTGTTCACTGGTAACCAGGGTAAACATCGGGTTACTAAGCGCAGGGCCGCGCTTAGTAACCCCATGTTTACCCTGGTTACCATCCTAAAAGTAAAAAAAACAAACGCTTCATACTTACCTTCCGCTGTCTGTCCCCGGCGCTGTGCTTTCCTGCACTCACTGTGAGCACAGCGGCCGGAAAGCAGAGCAGTGACGTCACCGCTGTGCTTTCCGGCCGCTGTTCTCACAGCCAGTACAGAGAAGCAGAGCGCCGAGGGACAGACAGCGGAAGGTAAGTATGAAGCGTTTGTTTTTTTTACTTTTAGGATGGTAACCAGGGTAAACATCGGGTTACTAAGCGCAGCCCTGCGCTTAGTAACCCGATGTTTACCCTGGTTACCGGCATCGTTGGTCGCTGGAGAGCTGTCTGTGTGACAGCTCTCCAGCGACCAAACAGCGACGCTGCAGCGATCCGGATCGTTGTCTGGATCGCTGCAGCGTTGTTTAGTGTGAAGGTACCTTAAGTCATCAATGTCTGATCGGTGGGGGTGCGACACCAGGCACCCTCACCGATTAGCTGTTCTCAGTGAGGAGGCTGAAAGTGCTCAGCAACAGAACTGTTCCGTCTACAGCACATCCACCCCCCTATAATCAATAGGGGCAAATGTGTAGTACACGGCCACGATCAGTAGACTGAACAGCTCTGTAACTGAGCAATTCCAGCCACCGAGAACAGCTGATCAGCAGGGGTGCAGAATGTCGCACCCCCACCGATCACACATTGATTACTTATCCTAACGATAGGTCATCATTGCCAAAGTAATGGACAACCTGATTAAATCCTCTCCAGGACTGCTGCTCTCCAAGACCTGGCTAGTACCAGGACCGCTGTAGCTAATCACTGGCCTCAGCTGTGATGTTTGCATATTTGGCTCCGGACTGTTGAGGCCAGGGGTGTGCTAATGTAGGAGACATCATCACTTTGGTGAGTGGTGGATTCAAGGAGTAAATAATTATTACTTTTTAAAATTTTAGAACATTTCTTAATATTGGGCACAATTAAAACCATCCCCCCAAAAAACGAATATCTGAGGCCTAGCCAAATGCTTTCACACACTGAAGTCTATGCAATGGCTCTCAGAGGACTGTGGGGTCTGTGGAGGGGCAGGGACAGATCAATATTCTAACCTTTACAAAGTAATTGAAGTACATTGCAGAGTGCATATCCATAAAGTACACAGCCAGTTTATAGCCCAAACTTCTGTACAGCACCATGTCCTATATGAGGCCTGAAGATGTTCCCTCTGCACTGTAATAATGTTTTTTCATAGCGATTTATATACTGTAAGCTCACCTGCTGCAAATCTTCACTTTCAGATTTCAACTGGGCTACAAGGGCTCGCATACAGCTTTTCATTGAACATAGAGTAGCCTGAAGAGCAAACAAATATGTGTTATAACCATACACATCTAATTATGAAACAAAAGGTTTACTCTGCAAGTGGCCACATAAAACTGCAAGAAATGGTAAATTATAATCACCTTGTTGGCTACATCGCCAAATGTCAAGTTGGTCAAAGCCATTCCAGCATACCGCCGCAAAGTAACACTATAGTGGTCATTAATAAGTCCATACATCTCACAGTCAACCTGCAATAGCTCGGCAATCGCCTGCAATCCTCCTGTAACAGAAAACATTGAGATGTTAGAAATCACACACTCCGCTCAGGTTTGTAGGTTATATCTGGTAGCACATCCCGATCTTACCGAGTTCATTCATTGCATGCCTATGTTCTTCATCAAAGGAGAGCTTCATCAGCACACACACGGCAGGACAGATCTGATGCTCCACAGGGGCGGGCACTGAAAACCAGGATGGCAACACAAGTAGGGTTACATATAACCTACGTATGCAAAACTGTCAAGATTTAACCCCTTCATGACCTTGGGATTTTCGGTTTTTCCGTGTTCGTTTTTCACTCCCCTCCTTCCCAGAGCCATAACTTTTTTATTTTTTTGTCAATATGGCCATGTGAGGGCTCATTTTTTGCGAAACAAGTTGTACTTTTGAACAAAATCATTGGTTTTAGCATGTCGTGTAGTAGAAAACGGGAAAAAAAATTCCAAGTGCGGTGAAATTGCAAAAAAAGTGCAATCCCACACTTGTTTTTTGTTTGGCTTTTTTTGCTAGGTTCACTAAATGCTAAAACTGACCTAAAAATTCCAAACTTTGCTAAAAAAAAATTGCGCCATTTTCCGATACCAGCAGCATCTCCATTTTTCATGATCTGGGGTCGGTTGAGGGCTTATTTTTTGCGTGCCGAGCTGGAGTTTTTAATGATACCATTTTGGTGCAGATACGTTCTTTTGATCACCCGTTATTAAATTTTAGTGCAATGTCGTGGCGACCAAAAAAAACGTAATTCTGGCATTACAAATTTTTTTCTCGCTACAATGTTTAGCAATCAGGTTAATCCTTTATTTTTTTGGATGGGTCGGGCGATTTTGAACGCGGCGATACCAAATATGTGTAGGTTTGATTTTTTTTTTAATTGAATGGGACGAAAGGGGGTGATTTAAACTTTTATTTTTTTCACATTTTGTTTTTACTTTTGCCATGCTTCAATAGCCTCCATGGAAGGCTAGAAGCTGGCACAACTCGATCGCTGCTACATAGCAGAGATCATCAGATCACTGCTATGCAGCAGAAATGCAGGTGTGCTATGAGCGCCGACCACAGGGTGGCGCTCACAGCAGGCCGGGATCAGTAACAATAGAGGTCCCAAGGACCTCTATGGTTATTATACAGAAGCATCGCTGACCCCCGATCATGTGCGCTTATTTCCGGCTGGATGGCCGGTTAAATGCCGCTGTCAGCGTTTGACAGCGGCATTTAACTAGTTAATAGCGATGAGTGAATCGAGATTTCACCCGCCACTATTGCGGGCACATGTCAGCTGTTCAAAACAGCTGACATGTCCCGGCTTTGATGCGGGCTCACCGCCGGAGCCCTGCATCAAAGTGGGGGATCTGACCTCGGACGTACTATCCCGTCCGAGGTCAGAAAGGGGTTAATGGAGGCTCTCTTGTCAAACACAGAACTTAAAAAAAGTGTTTCATTTGCAATCATATGCACTATGAACCGAGTTCATACATGGGTGACTTATATAAAAAATGGTCTTTAAAGGGAACCTGTCACCCCGAAAATCGCGGGTGAGATAAGCCCACCGGCATCAGGGGCTTATCTACAGCATTCTGTAATGCTGTAGATAAGCCCCCGATGTTACCTGAAAGAGGAGAAAAAGACGTTAGATTATACTCACCCAGGGGCGGTCCTGCTGTGGTGCACAGGCAAAAAGCAACAGGCTACACTTCTGCTAGTGCAAGTATTGGAATAACCCTTTCAGTGCTAACATTGATTACTCCCCAATTGTGACGTTCTCAATTACCTTTGGAGAAGACATGTCCCACTATTAATCTGTGGCATAACAATACATTCGATTTAGATTTACATTTGAGAGGGATGAAAGTCCTACTATTTGAAGACTATTTTGCGGGGGTGGCAAAACGCACGAGAGCCTTTAGTAAAATATGTGCAGAACTCTATCAAGCAAAGAAAAGCTTTGCACTGCAATACCCGGCGACACTGAGGATTTTCCAAAACAAAGGTGATAACCTCATCTACAACTCGCCAAGTGATGCAGAAAAAGATATGGAAAAAATACGTGCAACGCAAAAAACATCGAACGAAGAAGAGGCCGTGAGGAAGACAGCTTCCCCTCAACACCAAAGCCTCAGAGGACAAATGGCCAGCCCAGGTGAAGCACCATAGAAATGGACTGCACCATATACATCTTGCTCTTCACGGTTCACCCCCCCCCCCACCACTACACACACCTTTCCTACAAACAGGACAATGTCTCCCCAAGACGACAGAAGTGTCCATCGGCTTCATATTTGGGGGAAGGGACCCGGTTTTTGGCAGGGTGGAGGGCATAGAGCTATGCAAAGGTGCTGCCCAGGGCGGCGGCGAAGATGCAGACGGCATTTTGACAATCATTTATGACATGTGGTGTGGGATATGTTTCTTCCCACAGATTTTTGTTTTCTCCCTATTTTTTGTTGTTGTGGTTCTTACTCCCTCAGAACAAAGGAAAGTCCACAACACTATTAGTGGTGTAAGAAGCTGGAAATACACTACAACGTATTGAGAACTCACTGTTTGCTTGCCTTAAGGTTTTAATCTCTATCCCCTTTCATATCTTTGTTGAGTATTTTTTCTTTCTTTTCTACCCTTCTCTAACCACCTGAGAATCTCCCTTTAATCCAGAGAACCCTTAGAAGGAAAACAAAGCAAGAGGCAGTAGTGACAGTGATTATGAAGATCATCTCCTGGAATGTGAAAGGCCTAAGATCCCCGAATAAAAGAGTAAAGATACTGAGACATCTGAAAAGGTACTCGCCAGATATTGTATTGCTTCAAGAAACCCATCTAAAGGAAGAGGATTTTTCTAGGCTCAACAAGCTGTGAGTAGGGAAAGTAGTGGGCTCAGCAGCTCAAGGTAGACACGCAGGGGTAGGGATACTATTCCATCGTAATTTTGTATTTAATCTGCTGTCCTAGGAGTGTGATAAGGGAAGATGGGTTTGGGTCACCATAGAGCATGGAGAAGTCTATTCAATCTACAATGTATATGGACAAGCCTGCAGTGATCCTCAACCTACTGAACCGCCGCATGACCAGCTCTACCCTCTCCTAGTGTATCCTCACCCATCCCCTGCAGACTGTGAGCCCTCGCGGGCAGGTTCCTCCCTCCTTCTGTACCTGTTAGTGCCTTGTTTTCTGCTCATGCTTATTGTACTTGTCTATATTTGCCCCCTTTTCACATGTAAAGCGCCGTGGAATAAATGACGCTATAAAAATGTGTAAAAAAATAATAATTTAAATTTGGTCTCACTTGGGTTTTTGTCCTGGTCCATTCCTTGCTCGTGCGCCTCCTGCCATTCCCAACATGTTTCACAATAGGCTCGGATTTGTTCAAGGAGATGCAGGACTCGGATTTCCCTCCGTCCCCTCTTGTCGTCTGGCTGGGAGTGTATGATATTATGCAGAGCTGCGCTCGCTCGGGCACGTGCTTCTTTACTTCCACGGGAGTTTCCCAGGAGCACCGAATCTTTATCGTTTCCATGCAGTAATTGGATGAGTAGGGGCAGACATCCAGACTGACGCATGGCAATACAACTGTCTTGGGAGCTGGACATGGCTAGCAGAGTACGAGACATGTCGTCCTTGTCATGGGTACCGAGCATTGACAGAAGAGAATATACCATTTCCACCTATGAATAGATTTTTTTAATGTAAGGTTAATTTATATCTACAAAAGTCATACATTAATTAAAAATAAAGTAAATGAAAAAAGGGAAAGTAATCATGGTCACGCGACGTCATCGAAGGTCCTTCACGCACTGCATTCTTAGGAACGGAGGCCGCCGCTTGCACCGCGGAGAGTCGGGGGCCGTCGGAGGGTAAGTATATCACATTTTTTATTTTTATTCTTTTTGTTTACATGAATATGGATCCCAGGGCCTGAAGGAGAGTCTCCTCTCCTCCAGACCCTGGGAACCATCTGCACCGCACACGCTGTATAAGATGACCCCCGTCTTATACGGCGAGTATATCCCAAACTTCATATTTTATATGGAAAAGTTGGGGGTCGTCTTATCGCCCAGTCGTCTTCTTCACCAGAAAATACGGTATGTATGTTTCTACTCTCTGGAAATAACCTATTATCTCTCAAACAATTGTCTTATTCTGCTACATACGGTTCAGAGCTGTTCACACTGGAATATTATCCCTTTCTGCCTGTTAACAGAACCAAAACTTAGATTCAGGTCTGTTAAGTGAAGCCAGCTAATGGTACAAGAAAGCCACTAAACTCAATTTGGGCATTTATGGCAGATTCCCACAAGAATTTCTAAAAGGAAGGGGCAGATAAGTTGAATCGAGCAAAGCTTTCCTCGGAGACTGTAGACGAGCCCACAGACCATCCACTGAGCTTGTCTTCAGTCTTGGAGTAGAGCCGTCACTGACTACAGAGACCACATTCAGTGTTACACTGTCCATTTACCTTGGTACCAAGATGGCTGGTCAGTCTTCGTGGAACGGAGTAGGTACTGTTTGAGCTCATAACACTGGCAGTCTCATGATCCCCACGAGGTGCGGTGCCCTATAACAAAGCAATGAAATGTGATCATATGCACTTCCAAGTGCTTTAATGCCAGCAGATGTCACCTTTTCTTAAGGCCCCGTCACACATAGCGACGCTTAAGCGATCCCGACAACGATACGACCTGTCAGGGATCGTTGCTGCGTCGCTATGTGGTCGCTGGTGAGATGTCAAACAGTGAGATCTCCCCAACGACGCAGCAGCGATGCGGCGACCTGTAGCGACCTGTACAACGATGCTATTTCATGACGATTCAATGGGACGTCCTGTCAACGAGGTCGTTGGTAAGGTGTCAAACACAGCGATGTGTGCTACCCAGCGGGACCTCAACGATCAAAAAACGGTCCAGGCCATTCCGACACGACCAGCGATCTCACAGCAGGGGCCTGGTCGCTGCTACGTGTCACACATAGCGAGATCGCTACTGAGGTCGCTGTTGCGTCACAAAACTTGTGACTCAGCAGCGATCTCGCTAGCGATCTCGCTATGTGTGACGGGGGCTTTAGAAACCCCAAGATGAAAGAAAGCATTTTAACAAACCAGATTATCAGCACCATACAGGCAATGTACAGTAAAGAAAAAGACAATAGCTTACATTTCTCTACACAGATGTTTCAGGAATAAAGCCCCCCATACACAACAGATAGCGATGGTTCAGCTGACAGATACCTCTCCGGACTCCCCCATACACAGGAGAACCGACTGCTGAGCACTACTGTGTTCTCGATGAGCGAGCCACTGTCAGAATCCTCTGGCGGTGTATTTCACCAAGAACAAGATTGGCACTCCACAATCAGTCATGCTGTAGGATATTCCTCTCTGTCGAGGGAGAGTCGGGAAGCCCCCATACACATTACACTGTCAGCTGTTCTGGCCGGCATTGGTATAATGCGTATGGGGCCTACAGTACTTCTATAATGAATATGCTGTGGAACTTCCATCTACATTTGTGATTATAGTAACAGCTCAAAGCTCATCACTAGGATATTCCACCACTTAATTATAGCCCTGGGGCACTGCTTACAATACTGACAATGCGGGAATGCAGTGATGGTGCAGCACTACATCTACCGGAATTCTCCCCTTACACAAATGCACTCAGCCATGGGGCCATGCAAAATCAGGTATCTGGGGGCTGCTGTACAGGGAAAAAACAGTGAAGAAGGCCCAGCACTACATCAACAGTGTGTTCCCTTCATTCTCAGTGATACTATGGGAAACCCCTTTTAAATGATCAAAAAGCAAATATTCATATGGGTAATGGTTGCAGTCTTATATGGTATTAAAGGGGGAAACCATTTCTAAAATGTCAGTTATTAAAAAAAAACAACAAAAAAAAACTTATATTCCTCTCCCGCTCACGTCACTGTGTCATGTAATGTGAGAGCTCCAGTCACTAAAGGTACCTTCACACATAACGATATTGTTAACGATATCGTTGCTATTTGTGACGTAGCAACGATATCGTTAATGAAATCGTTATGTGTGACAGCAACCAACGATCAGGCCCCTGCTGGGAGATCGTTGGTCGCTGAATAAAGTCCAGAACTTTATTTCGTCGCTGGACTCCCTGGAGACATCGCTGGATCGGCGTGTGTGACACCGATCCAGCGATGTCTTCACTGGTAACCAGGGTAAACATCGGGTAACTAAGCGCAGGGCCGCGCTTAGTAACCCGATGTTTACCCTGGTTACCATCCTAAAAGTAAAAAAAACAAACACTAGATACTTACCTACCGCTGTCTGTCCTCCAGCGCTGCGCTCTGCTCTCCTCCTGCTCTGGCTGTGAGCCGGAAAGCAGAGCGGTGATATCAGTACAGGAGGAGAGCAGAGAAGCAGAGCGCAGCGCTGGAGGACAGACAGCGGTAGGTAAGTATCTAGTGTTTGTTTTTTTTTTACTTTTAGGATGGTAACCAGGGTAAACATCGGGTTACTAAGTGCGGCCCTGCGCTTAGTTACCTGATGTTTACCCTGGTTACCGGCATCGTTGGTCGCTGGAAAGCGGTCTGTGTGACAGCTCTCCAGCGACCAAACAGCGACGCTGCAGCGATCCGGATCGTTGTCGGTATCGCTGCAGCGTCGCTCAGTGTGAAGGGGCCTTTAGTGTCCACTAACAAAATATTGATTAACAGATCGATGATTGGCTGCAGCGTTCACATGATATAACATCATGTGGGTGTTGGGAGATCAGGTGCAGGCATCATTGGAATGGCATCCATGCGGGAGGAGACTATAAGATTTCCTTGTTTTACTTATGGGTCTCAGGCATTTAAGAAGGGGCAGTCCAAGTTGTGGATAACCCCTTTAAGAGGGCTCTCAGCCTAAAACAAGTACTGAACTCATCAGAAGGATCGGGTGTCGTGAAAATAGTCGTCCTAAAGGAAGGCTGATGACATCAAATTAATCACAGCACAGAATCAATGCAACAGAAGTTGTTTCCTACGTTCCTATATTATAAAGCCAGAAATGTGTAAGATATAGTAATAAAGGTAACTGGTAATCACGCTTCAACACGCAGCTTCACAAACAGCTCACCGCTCGATTTTTAATCTTTCATTTAAAGAGGTGGAGGTTACTTGTTGGAGCCTCTGTACCCGTCTAAATAGAGCAAGAAAGTAGATATGGCAGCACACTCCGTCATTTAGCAAGCCACTAATCACTGCCAGCACACAATGGGAACTCATCTTTGCAGAGCGCTACTTCCAAGGAAAGACTTCCTTCTCACGAGACAGGATGAGAGATGTGATCACTTACCAGATGATTGGTGAACAATCAAGAGAAAAGAAATCCAATATTCATAAAGTCTCAAAAAATCATGAAGAATATGTATTGGTTAGCATCAGTTTCAAAGGTACACTATTAAGGCACCCAGCCCAAAGGGCGATGATACAGGGGCGCTGCTTTTGTTTCTTCTCACAAGGCACCACAACATAAAATATTCACTGGTCCAGAAATACAGAAGCATACGGGCTCAGTCTCAGGGGCATGAAGGGATTACAGCTCCATCCATTAAGTCATGCAGTGATTAACCTTCTCCACCCTTGCAGCACTCACGGACCTGACGATTCCCCAGATGGCCCATGAAGGCCCTATGCTCCAGCCAGTAGCCATCTGGCATGAAAACACTATGCAAATACAGTGGAAAGGAGACTGGCAGAAATACACAAAATGGCTAAAATCTCAGAAATAACAAATCAAGTGAAGCTGCACAAGAGGGCCCTTTACCAGGTAGTACCGGCATATTCAGACATTGTATCTTCTAGGGACCCAACAATCAATTGGTGTCTCATATATATTTACATATATATTAAATACATTTACAAATACAATGTTTTTAAAAACATGTTTATTACACAATATAATGCCTATTCACTAGTACATAGGCCTTTCATATTATCTTCATTAATAAGATCTTACTCATATGGTCCTCATAGGGACAGCCATGGGTTACACATGCAGGACAATTCAAGTTTTGGAAGTTGAGCAGGTAAAAGGACTTGAGATCAATCTTTGCATAAGCAGTAACAAAATATCATAAGACTCCAGCAATACACGGTCTTCTACCTTCTGTAAAGTAGTATTCCAGCTAATTGTGCACCTATAATGCTAAAGCACCTGCAATACTCTATGTGCGGCATTCGTTTTATCCCATACACTGTTATACCTATTCTGACAGCCAGTCTAAAGCTACTTTCACACTTCCGTCTTTTGTCCTCCGTCGCAATGGGCAAAAAACGGATCCTGCAAATGTGCTCGCAGGATGCATTTTTTGCCCATAGACTTGTATTAGCGACGGATCACGACGGATGGGAACACGTCGCGTCCGTCGTGCAACGGATCCGTCGTGTTTTGGCAGACGCGACGCACAAAAAAAGTTCAATGTAACTTTTTTTGTGCGACATGTCCGCCATTTTTGACCGCGCATGCGCGGCCGAAACTCCACCCCCTCCTCCCCGGACTGCAGAATGGGCAGCGGATGCGTTGAAAAACTGCATCTGCTGCCCACTTCTTGCAGTTATTTCACAACGTCCATCGGTACGTCGGCCCGACGCATTGCGACGGGCCCGTACCGACGGAAGTGTGAAAGTAGCCTAAGGAGTCATTCAGAAGTCCTATTTTTACATACAAGTGCTATCCGTGTTTTTCACGGATAGCACTCATACCTGTTGCAGGCCATTCAATGTCCAAATTTTTCCTCGGAATGAGTGGTCCACAGGAAATGTTGGGAGACATGTCCAATTTTGATGAGGGTCAGATCCAAATCAGCAATGCAAGTCAATGGGTCAGTGAAAAAAAAAATCAAACTGCACTCAGAGGACATCAGAGTGCAGTCCAATTTTCACACACTGTCAGAATGGAGAAGATGAAGTTTGTTTTTTTTTTTTTTTAAATTTCTCCACTTGTGAGAAAATCAGATGACATCAATACCACACTCTGAGCAAACACTGATCAGAATTACCGATCTGATTTTCTTGTACATGGAAAAATCAGATGTCTGAATGAGGCCTAATACTTTCGTTGCAGTGAATAAAAGTAGTCAGACATACTGAGAACGAGAGAATTTTCCTGCTTACAATTAGTGAAGTGATCTTTTCTTGAATCACACGGTTTGTGTTGTGTGAAGCATTTGTAGCGAGATGTAGCTCTGGCCTATCTCCTCTGCCTTCTGCTTGTAATAGGCACAGTGAGAAACTCATAATAAGCAGGAGGCAGAGGAGACAGGATACATCTCTGCTGTGTCAGTCAGGAGACAGAAAGTCTTGGCTCCCATAAGATGGGATAGGGCAAGTCCAGTGTAATGAATGTCCACCCCTCTGCAAAAACAAAAGCATGGGAAATGAATCTTATATTAAGGAAATTATCAAAAAGGAGCTAATATGACAGAATACCTAGCACATAAGATAAACAATTATATACAAAAGGCCTTACACCTAAATACGGCAACATGTAGCACTCCAGCTGTGGGGAAACTAATTTTTAACCCCTTAGTGACCGAGCCAATTTTGACCTTAATGACCAAAACAATTTTTACAATTCTGACCAGTGTTACTTTATGAGGTAATAACTCTGGAACTCTTCAATGGGTTCCACTGATTCTGAGACTGTTTTTTATTGTTCTCCATGACAGTGGTAAAATTTATTTGATATGACTTGCATTTATTTATGAAAAAAAAAACTGGAAATTTGGGAAGAATTTGGAAAATTTAGCAATTTTCAAAATTTTTTATTTTCGTGTCCTTAAATCAGAGAGTCATATCACACAAAATAGTTAATAACATTTCCCACATGTCTTCTTTACATCACAATTTTGGAAACTATTTTTTTGTTATGAAGTTAGGGGTTAAAAGTTGACCAGCGATTTCTCATTTTTCCAATAAAATTTACAAAACCATTATTTTTAGGGACCACCTCACATTTGAAGTGACATTGGGGGATCAATATGAGGTAAAATACCCAAGAATGACACCATTCTAAAAACTGCACCCCTCAAGGTGCGCAAAACCACATTCAAGAAGTTTATTAACCCTTCAGGTGCTTCACGAGAACTAAAGCAATGTGGAAGGAAAAAATTACCTTTAACCACAACACAACCCTAACTCTAACCCCAACCCTAACTGCAAAGAATGGAAAAAAAACCTTTTTTGTTTTTATTATTTTTTACCTAACTAAGGGGGTGATAAAGGGGGGGGGGGGGGGGGGGCTTGATTAAATATTTTTTTTTTTATTTTGATCACTGTCATGGGGTCTATCATAGTGGTCAAAATGTACCAATAGGAAAAACGTCCTATTGTTGACGGGTACCGACAAGCAGATCTCAGCGGGCGCACTGCACATGCGCCCGCCATTTTCTTCCAGGAAGATGAGGAGAACTGGGGGATGGAGGAGGGTCCAGAGACGGCAGAGGTACAGAGGGTGGGGCCTTGGGGACCCCATTTCTCTCTCCTCTGGTATGCTAGATCATATCAGAGGAGACAGAAATTAATGTGAAATTGGACCTTTTTTTTTCGATTGCAGTTTGGTGAATAATGGCGATCACAAGACTGGGGATGGTAAAAATCGACCTAAATCATGTTCTCCGCTGTCTTAGCTACCCTCGGTAGCCAAGACCCCAGAGATTTTCCAACGCTAGGGGGAGCTATACACTTATTTCTCAGCGCAATTAAAAAGCAGTGCTGAGGAATAAGGCCCTTAACTGCCGCCATTAAAAGGCGTATTGGCGGTCGTTAAGGGGTTAAAGCAGCATTAAGGTATTTTTATTTTGTCAGTAACATGCCGACAGCCTATAATTATAGTGGCTCTGACTCATTATACATACATTATCAATCAGCAGTATTATACATTGTTAGGCTATATTCACACTTAGCGGTTTTTACCGCGGAACCACCGCGATTTTGATGCTGCGGGTCCGCAGCAGTTTCCATAGCGTTTACAGTAACATGTAAACCCTATGGAAACCGCAAACCGCTGTGCACATGCTGCGGGAAAAACCGCGCGGGAACGCAGCAGTTTACAACCCGCAGCATGTCACTTCTTTGTGCAGAATCGCTGCGATTCTGCACCCATAGGAATACATTGAACCGCTTACTTCCCGCATGGGGCTGTGCCCACGTTGCGGGAAGTAAGCGGATAATGTGCGGGTGGTACCCGGGGTGGAGGAGAGGAGACTCTCCTCCAGGCCCTGGGAACCATATTTGGGGTTAAAAAATAAAAAATTGGTTATACTCACCCTCTGATGTCCGGAGCTCCTGGGCGCTGCACGCGGCCGTCCGGTCAGAGTTGCTGTGCGACCAGGACCTGCGGTGACGTCGTGGTCACATGACCGTGACGTCACGAAGGGTCCTTCTCCCACAGCATCTTTGGAACCGGACCGCCGGGTGCAGCGCCCAGGAGATCGGGACATCAGAGGGTGAGTATAACCAATTTTTATTATTTTTAACATTACTATTGATGCTGCATATTGCTGCATATGCAGCATCAATAGTATAGGCGGAAACCCGCAGCGGAAAACGCAGAACAAACCGCGATAAATCTGCAGGGAGAACCGCAGTTGTTTTGCCCTGCAGATTTATCAAATCCGCTGCGGGAGAACCCGCAGGGACCCGACGCAAGGTGTGAACATAGCCTTAAAGTTAGACTCCATCTCCGTCCACCTGGCCTGATTGACAGTTTCTCAGAGTCCCACACTGGTCAGTACAAGCTGCAGCCATCAGTCATGCTGTGGAGGGCTATTTGTGTATCAGGATCAAACAGCCATTCTGGCTAAGCAATGCATCAAACAATTTATACAGTCTGTATAGTGAAGTACCTGGGGCACAGGAGCTGCTGAGAACGGACAACTCCCAGCCTACCCCAACAACTGGACAATGCAGGACATGCCAGAAGTTGTAGTTGCACGACAGCTAAATTGCAGTAGATTGTTGGCTCCCTGCTCTGTAACGTTCTCCAAGAATAGCCAAAGCAGCAATACACAGGTAAAAGAAAAAAGTACTGGTGCTCTAAAACGGGTCCCCAACTCCAGTCCTCAAGGCCCACCAACATGTCATGTTTTCAGGATTTCCTTAGTCTTGCCCAGGTAATAATTGCATCACCTGTGCAATGCAAAGGAAATCCTGAAAACATGACCTGTTGGTGGGCCTTGAGGACTGGAGTTGGGGACCCCTGCTCTAAAAAATACCTTCTTACCAGATCCGACATCAACAGGGGAGAGACCCCAAACATCTTGGACTGGGCAGTTGCAAAGTTAAGTATGTGTTTTACAAAAAATTTTTTTACACATTTTGGGTCTGATTCAAACAGATTTTTTTGGGGGGGCATTTTACATGTGGCCTCAGCTTAGCTGGGAGAGGGCTACTGCAAACACAGCTGACAAATTCATCAAAGTTTATGCCAAAAAAGTGGCAGAAAGTAGGACACGTGTACTCCCATCACTGACAGGAGGACATTCCTTGCAGTAGTGCACGGCAGCTGAAAGATGAGACAAATTTATTAAGAGGGGCGCTCTTCTAAGTGAATTTTGAGCATCATTGCTTTGCCAGTATTGGCACCACCAGGTACCCGGTCACCAATTATTCTGGGGAACCCCGTCACATACTAGATTCCCCTGAAGTGGCTGTACAATACAAACTACGTGGCCCCTGACAATGCTAGGAGCTGACGGCAGCTTCATGCTGCCAACTGATTGTTGGGATTGTGGGAAAGCTGCTGGAACAGTTGTCAGATCGTCTATCAAAGAGCCAGCTAGTCATTTTATTTTCCATTATATTCTATACACTTATGCAGTGAAAATAATAATAAAACTGAATTAAATCTTAAACCAGGACTCCTCAAGCAAATCTCCTAAAAAGTAGATCACAAATTTACATGATGCTTTTCCCCCACATGGGGACAACTGTGATACCTACCATAAGCAAGTTTCCCATTAAAATAAATTAAAGAAAATTGGATGCGTTTCTTGACAGGGACTTGGTGCAGGATATTTACCCACAGGGCATTTCTGCAGGGACAATACCACCCCAAAAGCTGCTGTCCTTATGGTGACACCACACTGGTCATTTCACGTTGGGGATATTCTCCACAGCTTGTGTATGAGAGTTCTAAAAATATTATGCAAAATGATAAAACTGGAAAAAAAAAGGAAAATCCTGACTGTATAATGTAAGTCCGCAAGGGCAGGGTCCCCTTCTGTACCCGTCTGTCATTGTAAATGTATTTTCTGTTAACGATGTCTATAACCCTGTATGTAACCCCTTCTCATGTACAGCACCATGGAATTAATGGCGCTATATAAATCAATAATAATTATAATAATATATGCCCCATGTTTGCACCCTGCTGGATCACTACCAGTGATATTTTTATGAATGCAATGTGCTTTTGTCACTACATGTAGCTAATCTACAACACATCCATTAGAATCACTGATGTTTATTATATGGATTTGTGACAGGTCACGGACTGGGTCTCCTTACATCACACGTGCACATTCACACAGGGCCATGAACCTATTTTACTAATAAACCATTCTTGCAGACGAGTGGGCTTGTCTTGCTCCCTATGTTCGCTGTGCTGCTCCGCTTACTAATCGTTTTAACCCAAAACTACAGCAACGCCGAGAACGCTTCTTTTGTGATGCGAAGAATAAGAATGAATACTAAGAGCAGAGAGAATAAACCCGCACGTGTCACCTGTGCCATTACCTCCGTAATCCGGACTAACATTATCTAGCCTCTTAATCGTCATCGTACTTTAAGAAAGAAAAAATACCGCCTGCAGTCTTCCCGAACAAAGAAAGCGCTCAGCATTTGGCTGTAATACCCCGGACCCCGCAGCATCCTCACCGCTGATTCTAGGGCTCATCTCCGCCATCGATGACCGAGCCCCTGCTTAGCTGTGCACTGACAGCGCAGATATTAAAGGGTTATTACACACACAGCACACACCGCCATAGCAGACTGGTAAAACCCATGGAAATAACGGCAGAATCAGCCCTGTACATTTTCTTTCACCTGGCCATTCCCAGCAGTGCTGCTCGTGGCGACGTCTGAGGTCCCTTGTCCGTCCAGAGGCTTCTCGGCGTCCCTGCCTCCAGCTTCATGCTTGCTCTGCGGCGGCCTCTGGAAGAGCGAACAGGAGTTACATGGTGACGGCTACAACAAAGCAATCCTCACAACAGTCAGGGTCCCGGTCACTGCTGGTCAGAAGCCCCCTAGAGATGGGAGACGGAGGATTAGCGGGCAGACGTGGTGCTGTGATGAGGAGGACGTGTGCCGGCTGGGGATTACAGCCTTGCTAGACAAAGGATGTGCTGGGAGACATGGGAAACCATCCTCCACCAGCGGAGGAGAGCGAGCTGCTCCACGGCACCGACGCTGCTGCAGCGTCACATGACCGCATGCAGGACATTACCAGACAGGTCTGAGCGGAGAGCATCTCAGGTGGTATTCCAATCACGCTGTGAGGAGGGCTCACTCACGAGGAGTGGGATTTTCAGGTGTCCCTGAGACTAACAGATGGCTGTGAGAGCCGCCATCTCTACATGATCTGATGTACTGTGCGGGGTCAGAAGGGCGGCCTCATTACGGGAGCTGAAGGGATGGAGACCCCGACTAACGAGCAGACATCCATGCAGAAATGGCGCAGGGGCGGCCAGCTTTCAGAGATTTTATTTGCATTAATCCGTGTATTTTGGACTACAAACATTTTTTTTTTGTTTTAACTAAATTTGGGAGGAAAAAAATCAAAAATTCGCATAAAAAAAAATAAATTAAAAAAGCTTGTGTCACTATTTTCGGTGACCCATAACGTTTTCAATGTTTGCTCAATGGGCACTGTGATGGCTTATTTTTGCGCACTGAGCTGACTTTTATTGATACCATTTTGGGGTACACAAGATGTTTTGATCGCCCCCTTATTGCATTTTATTGCAGTGTTGCTGCGCCCCAAAAAACTGAAATTCTGGAGTTCACATTTATTTTTCTGACTACGCCAGATACCGGTCAGTTTAATTACGGTAATTTTATATTTTTTATAGATCGGACTTTTACAGACACAGAGATAGAAAGTGTATATATTTTTTTTAAACTTATCTTTAATGGGGGAAAGGGCACTGCAATTTGAACATTTTTTTTCCATATTTTTTTAAACCTTTGCTTTCACTTTCTTCTGTATTAGTCAGTCCCCTTAGGGAACTTGAACCTGGTCACTAATAATATACACAGCAATACTACAGTTCTGACATATATAGCCAAAATCATGGTCAATGAATGCCAATCACAGGCTGGTCTTTATTAGGAGAAGCAGGATTCCAGGCATGGGGGTCTTCAGCAACCCTCTGACCGTCATGGTAACCGGTCGCGGGACAGAGAGGAAGCATATAACGTGTCAATACGTCACATGTCAGTAAGGGGTTAATGTGGTGGTCTGTGGTCATTAATCAGCTGAGAGGAGCTCAGAATAGACAGTTACAAACTCTCCAGCTTACTGACAGATTCTCAGTTAATTCATTCTGCAGCCAGCAACACAGACGCTACGGAAGACAAACAGTGCAACATTTTTAATGAAGACTAATTGCAAAAAAGAATCTTAGATTAAGATGCATGCATTTCAGGAAAAAAAATTACCAAAATGTAAACTACCACTTTAATCTACATCAATAAGTAAAACAAAAAGGCTAGATAATTCAGACAGCCAGTGTGCGGAGGATGCAGGCACTGTGCACATTACTATTCCTATCAGTCATCTAGCCATTAACTGACCTGTCTGCTTGTGTCTGACCTACTATTGTCCTCTCCGATAACCTCCTCACACACTGATGACAATTGCCTTTTGAGCTGCCCTAATTCTCTGGACCTTTACAGTCCATTGTTCTATTTTATTGCACAATCTCCTCTAGCTCTCGCTGCCCTAGAGACACAATCCCCAAGTATCTTGTCTTACAATATTACATACAATGATCACATAATCGCGCCACACACAAGGTCGCCGAGTGCTGACACATTCCTGCCACCGATGTGGAACGACCAACTAAGTATGATGCAGAACATCCAAGACAGTACAAATGTGCAGAAATATCAGCGCCTTTACTACACTGATCCTGCCCCATGTACAGTGCCATGCAACATCGCAATAAGGGCTTTATTAATAAGGAACATTACTCAATTATTTACATTAAAAAATGCAATAAAAGCCGCAAATAAAACAGGTCTTCCCCCTCTCCCGCATCGTGTCATTCAGGGATCATTCACAGGACAGGAAATTATTATTTAAAACCCCACAAGATCATTTCATTAAATCTTAAAGAGGACTTCTAATTTCTGAAAAACACGTGAGCGTAGGATGGGTGGATAAGAAAATGCCCCTTGTAGAACATGCACAGGATTCCAAAGACATCACCAGACTGCGGAGCATCGCCAAGGACGTACACACGAGGAGGCAAAAGTAAATTTACAACTATGGCAAACAACACATCACTCAGCCCCAAACACTTATTCTCACTGCCTGCAGGAGCATGGGGTCGGGTTAATAGCCGATCTGATGAGGTCAGGTTCCCTCTACACTGAAGGAGATTTCTGCTGTAATGGACACCACTTTCCAGCATAGATTATAGCACATTTTATAGTCTGAGGATGACCGTGCCCTCCTACTAAGGCTCAAGAGTAAAACACAAAAAAATCACCTCAGAGTTTGAAAGAAATTGAGATTATATTTATTTGGCCTTTATGTGACAGTAGATAAAATCATAAGACTTTTCTCCAATACATATAATGAGTAGAGATGGAAAGTTCGAGCTCTGGTACCAGAACACTATCCGCGCCCAATTCACATGAATGGGTGGCCAGTGTTTGCCCCGCTGTCATGTGGGAGCCGCGTCCGTCTGACCGGTGGTTATCATTTTACCGCTGACTAGAAGCTGTGTTTGCCGCCCTATCAAACACATGACAGTGCGACTAACACCCGGTGTTCGGGGGTCCGAACCTGAACAGTAACATGAACTTCCGGGTGAATTCCGTGTTTGGTGTCCATGCCCGAACAGTGGATGCTTGGTAGGTACGGACGCCGAACTTTATTGTTCGGGTTCACCCATCTCTAATGAGCAAATTAGCATTCCAGAAAAAAAGTTGGTGAGATTCTCTTCTCTAGGAAGTACCAAAGTGGAAAATGTGAGTATCCAGCACCTGATAATGTAACGGCAGAGGGGAGCCTTGTGTTTCGATCTGGCACCAGTAAGCCAATCTCGCTGTTCCATACAATATACTATAATGAGAAAATTAATTCACCGATTTTACACAAATTCACAAAAAGACAAATACATAAACTTGATGAATTAATTCACCAATGTACAGTATACCCATCAGCAGCAAAACAAATCAGGAAAAAAGTGACCTTACCTTTGGAGAGGAACCCAAACATTACTACCGTGTTTCCCCGAGTATAGGTCCTAGCAGAAATTTTTGGCTTTTTTGGAGTAGGCTTGAAATATAAGCCCTAGTTGTGGTTTAATAAGAAAGTGTCCGGACAGATAAGTTAAAGAATACAGCAGGACCTAAAGAAATCAGATCCCCCGGAGGAAAAAAAAAATGGCACTCACGAGACAATTGCTGATGGTAGATGGTCACTCGCACAGAGATCTGCGTTGCTGTTAGGTCCCTGCCATTCCAGCTGCTTACACTGCGGCTCACACACTCACATGGGGTCCCAGTATCACTCTGCTCCCAGTAACTCTGTGCTAGAGATACCGCTTCTGGCCAGCAGGGGGAGCCAACTGCTGTGGAGCGCAGGGAGACCGGACAGCGACACAGATTTGTATGCGAGCGCCCAATCACTTGCCTTGCTTAGGGTCTGGTGAGTGCGATTCTTAAGGGGGTAACAGTAGATAGAGAATAATACATTTAAAAATGAAAATATAAATACTGCATGTATTTAGCCAGTAGATGACACCACATACAACACAAATAGTGAAAGGCAAAAATATAAATCATCAGCTGAAAATAAGATCTGGTGCATTTTTCGGGCCAAATATATAGTATAAGGCTATGTGCACACGTTGCGGATTCTCTGCGGATCCGCAGCGTTTTCTGAGGAGCAGAAACGATGCAGATCCGCAAATGATTTACAGTACAATGTAAATCAATGAGAAAAAAAAAATGCTGTGCACACTTTGCGGAAAATCCGCTGCGGAAACGTTGCGGTTTAAAAGTAGCAGCATGTCACTTTGTTGTGAATCTGCAGCGTTTTTGTACCCATTCCATTATAGAAAACCGCAGGGGTAAAAAACGCAGCAAAGCCGCAAGAAAAACACAGCAAAAACGCACAAAACACGCTGCTGAACCGCAAAAAAAACGCAACAAATCCGCAGGTGCATTTTCTGCCAGGAGAGGCAGAATCCGCACCAGAAATTCCTAAGCCTAATCCGCAACGTGTGCACATAGCCTTATTATACGCCGTACACAGAGCGAATGCTGGGGCAGGACTTGCCTCCGTGGCCGCTTGTAGCCCCCTCCTGTTCTATAATCCTAGTGACGGAGCATCTCTAGGCTCCACTACATGCAGGAAGGCACAGACATCTATGGGGTCAGCGCAGACCCGGCCCACTGAAGCCTTGTCATTAGTGTGGCACTAATCTACCTTACATCAAATGTTCTCCCCCTGATTGCACAAGACCCTGCGATCTGCACGGAAACATTTTTAGTTGCCTGAACGTCAAGCAAATTCATCCAAATACACAGACTTCCTGCTCTAGATGTTGAAGATTTGTATCTATTTTTTGTCATCTAAATTAGGCAAATTGTGCACATTACTGAAGGAAGGCGACCTAGCTCAGATTTCATAAGTAATCGTAGAGCGGACCACTATAGGTGACCCAGTAATGGTCATGTCACTGGTTCACACCAGATTGTGGACCTTAATCCAGACAGAATATGCTGCCATTGTATGCAAATAAGGTATTATATACCTCAAAAAACAAACTTCAGAAACAAAAATCCTAACAAAAATGAATGCACACGAAAATTATAAAATCCCCAGTGTATTCATTAATTCCATTGACATTGCATGAAAAAACCCCTTAAAAATAGGGATTTTTGTGTTACTCACCGTAAAATCCTTTTCTCCGAGACGCTCATTGGGGGACACAGGACTGTGGGTGTATGCTTCTGCCGCCAGGAGGCTGACACTAAGTAAACTTGAAAAAAAGTTAGCTCCTCCCCCATCGTATACACCCTGACACTGGCTACCAGATACTCCAGTTTGGTGCAAAAAAGCAGTAGGAGAACAAAACACAAAAGATAATATAACAGCATAAATACAGAAAACTTTATGTCTAGAAAAGATTCTACTGCCTAATGTAATCAGATATAACCAAAGCAGCCATAAGGCTACCAGGGAGGGAGCTGTGTCCCCCCAATGAGCGTCTCAGAGAAAAGGATTTTACGGTGAGTAACACAAAAATCCCTATTTCTCCTTCGCCTCATTGGCGGACATAGGACTGTGGGATGTCCTAAAGCAGTCCCTGGGTGGGAAAAATAACTCACCAGTAAAAAACATCCAGATAATGGTTGTCTATAAATGCGCCACTGCCGCTTGAAGAATTCTTCTACCCAGACTTGCATCTGCAGAGGTCTGGGAGTGGACATTATAATGTTTGCCAAACGTATGCAGACTAGACCAGGTCACAGCCTTGCAAACCTGTTCTGCTGAGGCCTGGTGCCGAATGGCCCAGGAAGCCCCCACTGTTCTAGTCGAATGAGCCTTGATTCCGGCCGGAACCGTCATGCCCATGGTGCGATAAGACTCCTGAATGGTGGCCCTTATCCACCTGGCCAGGGTAGATTTTGAAGCCGCGCATCCCTTCCTGCGACCCTGCGGAAGGACAAACAGAGCATCTGTCTGGCGAAAAGGAGCCGTACGGGAAACGTACCTCCTCAGAGCCCTCACCAGATCCAACGTATGGAGAGCTTTTTCTACACGGTGCGTAGGTGCCGGACAAAAAGAGGGCAGAACAATATCTTCATTGATGTGAAATGATGAAACAACCTTCGGCAAAAAGGACGGTGCTGGTCTGAGCACTACCTTGTCCTGATGAAAACGCAAAAAGGGAGGACGACAAGAAAGGGCTGCCAGCTCCGATACCTGTCTTATGGACGTTATGGCCACTAAAAATACGACTTTCCAAGAAAGAAACATCAAAGAAACATCTTGAAGAGGCTCAAAAGGAGCGTCCTGTAAAGCCCTTAAGACCAGATTAAGGTCCCAAGCTTCCAAAGGAGTCTTATAAGGAGGGACCTTATGAGCGACTCCCTGGAAAAAAGTCCTGACTTGACGATTAGGAGCAATCTTGCGCTGAAAAAGGACTGATAAAGCCGAAATCTGCCTTTTAAGGGTACTTGGAGCAAGCCCAGAATCCAGGCCTGCTTGAAGGAAGGCTAGAATGTTTGGAACGGAAAAACGCAGAGGAGGCAGCCCGCACTCTCTACACCAGGAAAGAAACACCTTCCAAGTGTGATAATAAATCCTGGTCGAGACGGACTTACGTGCACTGATCATGGTATCAGCCACTTCTTGAGAAAACCCTGCCCGAGTTAAAACCCAAGATTCAACGGCCAGGCCGTCAAACGTAGGACCTCTGAGTTCTGGTGGTAGATCGGCCCTTGAGAAAGAAGATCCGGCCGATCGGGGAGCCGCCAAGGAACCCCGGCGAGAAGTTGTACCAGGTCTGTATACCAGGTCCGTCGTGGCCAATCCGGAGCGATCAGGATGGCCGGCACTCTCTCTGATTTGATCTTCTTGATTACCCTCGGGAGCAGAGCCAGAGGAGGGAACAGATAAGAGAGATGAAACTGGTTCCACGACAGTACCAGCGCATCCACGGCGATTGCCTGGGGATCTCAATACCGAGAGACAAAACTGGGCACCTTGGCATTCATCTTGGAGGCCATTAGATCCACGTCCGGAGTCCCCCAAAGATGACATATCTGCAAAAACACCTCGGGATGGAGAGACCATTCCCCGGAGGCTAGACCCTGACGGCTTAGAAAATCTGCCGCCCAGTTTTCCTCGCCCGGAATGTGGACTGCTGAGATCACAGAGTGATTTTTCTCTGACCAGAGTAGAATTTGTTTTACCTCCTGCATGGCTGCCTTGCTGCGGGTGCCCCCCTGGTGATTTATGAGGGCTACCGCTGTGGCGTTGTCCGATTGAATTCGGACAGGGCGACCTGCCAGAAGATGGTGGAAATGTAACAAGGCTAGTCGAACTGCTCGAATCTCTAAGATATTGATGGGGAGATCTGATTCCCGAGGAGACCAGCGTCCCTGAGCTGTGTGTTGAAAAAACACCGCTCCCCAACCCAGGAGACTGGCATCTGTGGTAACCACTAGCCAATTGGTTGGGGGAAAGGGCTTCCCCATGAGTAGAGATGAGCTGTTTAGCCACCAAGAGAGGGCCTGCCTGACCTGGAGAGACAACCGAAAACTGCAGTTGAGAGAGAGAGAGGATTTCTGTTCCACACTGATAGGATTGCTTGTTGGAGGGGTCGAAGATGAAGCTGCGCAAAAGAAACCGCCTCTATAGTTGCAACCATCTTTCCTAACACCCTCATGCCAGACCGAATCGTATGAGGGCACGGTTGTTGAAGATTCCTCACTTCCCGCCGAAGGGCTAGGACCTTGTCCTGGGGAAGGATTGATAGGGCTTGAGATGTGTCGAAGATCATGCCTAAAAATGAGATCTTCCGAGACGGCTGTAGGGATGACTTCCTTAAATTTACCAGCCAACCTAGGCGAGAAAGGGTGTCCAGAGTGATGCTGACATTTTCCCTGCAAGATAGAAAAGTCGGTCCCTTGATCAGCAGATCGTCTAGGTATGGCAAGACAACTATACCTCGGGAGTGCAGAATGGACACCACAGTAGACATGACTTTCGTGAACACCCTGGGAGCGGAGGCCAGCCCGAAGGGTAATGCCGTGAACTGGAAGTGTAGATTGTTTACGGCAAACCGGAGAAATCTTTGATGAGGCGGAAAGATGGGAATATGTAGATAAGCATCCTGAATGTCTACTGAGGCCAAAAACTCTCCTTTTTCCAGAGAGGCGATGACAGACCTGAGCGATTCCATCCGAAAGTGACGAACGCGGACAAACCTGTTTAAAAATTTTAGATCTAGAATAGGCCTTACCGCTCCGTCCTTTTTGGGGACTACAAAAAGATTGGAATAAAAGCCCTGAAACCTTTCCTCCCTTGGAACAGGAGAAATTACTCCGCTGAGACGAAGGGACTCTATGGAGTTGTACAGGTCTTGTCGGAGGAACTCGGACTTGGGAAGACGGGATGAGAAAAACCGGGGAGGAGGTAGACGGACCAGCTCTTTCTTGTAACCTGAAGATACGAGCTCCCCCACCCACCGGTCGTGGACTACTTGAAGCCAGACCTGGTGAAACAAAAGTAGACGTCCGCCTACTCTGTTGGAGGAACTCCGAGGAGGCCTCCAGTCACTTGGCCGAAAACCTTTGAGTCCTAGATCCTCTGGATCTGGTAAACTGGGAACGCATTCTTCCCCCCTGGTTGGCCGAATAGGGTATCCGAACGTCTCGGTCCTGATTGGGTCGACCTTGCGCAGCAGAATTCGATGCTGGAGCCCATCTAGCATTGCGGAAGGGTCTGAAACGAGCTTGAAATTGGCGGCGAAAAGGCTGTCTAATCCTCTGCTGAGGAAGAAACTTACTTTTCCCTCCTGAGGAATCCGAAATCAGCTGATCCAGTTTTTCACCGAACAAGCGACCACCCTGTTACGGTAGAGTTATAAGCGATTTTTTAGAGTTAGAGTCAGCCCGCCATGTTCTCAGCCAGAGTGCCCTCCTAATAGCAATAGCATTAGCCGCAGCTGCAGAGGCACAATCTGCAGCGTCCAAAGATGCATTAATCAGATAACTACCAGCCAGTGCTATCTGAGATGACATTTCCGCCAATTCTGCTGACAAATCACCTTCTTGAAGAGCCCTTGATAAAGACTCTGACCAAGACATCATAGCCTTAGCAACCCAGGTTGCCGCGAAAGAAGGGAAAAGCGCCGAACTTGAAGCCTCGAAAACGGAGCGAGCCAAGCTCTCAATAAGACGATCCGTAGTATCCTTAATTGCCGAGCCATTAGGGAGAGATAGTAATGTGTTAGAAGCTAAACGGGACACCGAAGGATCCACAGCAGGATTTTCCGCCCAATTACTACAAAGTTCAGTAGCAAAGGGATACCTAGCTTTCAGAGCCCTCAGCCCTGAAAAACGTTTGTCCGGGTGCTCCCGGTTACGGCAAATCAGGTCCTCAAATTCCGGATGAGAGGCAAACACCCTATGGGCCCGTTTGGCCCGCTTAAATGAGATCTTATGATCTGAGGGTGAGGCGAGCTCGTCCTCTATCCCCAGGGACTGATTGACAGCCTCAATGAGGCTATCTACCGACTCCTGAAATCCAGGACTCTCAAAATTAAGGGACCCTTCAGACTCAGTCTGTCTCAACTTCCCCGCTCTCTGCAGGGGAAGGAGAACGAGATACAGAGCTCCAGGATGCAGAAGCACCTGAGGGCCTGGGCGACGCAGTGCGAATACGCTTTCCACGCGTCTGTCTAGTGCGAGCGCGGCCCCTGCAGGCCGAAGGCTCCTGAGGCCCAGAAGCCCTCTCCGAGACAGATGGACTGCTGGCCCTGACTGCCGGGGTCTGAAGGGATTTGATTGCTTCAGTGAGGGACACCATGGATTGCGACAAAGACGTGACCCATTCCGGCGGAGCTGCCCCAGAATCTTGAGGGGCAGGAGCCGGAGGGATTACTGGGGGGCTGGCAGGGGGGGGCTCCTGGGCGCGTTCAGACTCACAGGCCTCGCAGCGGCGATTACTCTGGGCGTGCGGGAAAGGGGCACGACAATCTACACAACAGGTAAATAGAACCGTGTGAGACTTAACTCTTCTAGACATAATTATCCGTAAAGCTATACCCAGGGCCAGAGACTGGGACAAAAAAATACTGCTTCAGCCAGCTGGAGGGAGAAGCACCTACCCCAGTCCTGTGCCCCCAAGATTGTAGCGACGGATCCAGACGCACGCTGCGGAGCAAAAGGATGCTGTCTTTATCCTCTTCAGAGCCCCCTGGGCCGATAGGGGGCGGGACCGCCATACAGTGCTACGGCCTGTAGTAGGCCTAAAGCCGGGACCTCAATTTTTCCCCCCCCAGAGTGGAAAGGCGGAACTGGAAGTGGACGCGCCGGAAGGGGAGGAGCCAAATGGCGCGGTCTGCTGGGCGGAAGCCCGGGCCCGCACCTGGAGAAGACAGAGCGGCACCAGCCGCACTCTAGCGCCGCGGCGCCGGAAGCACCGTAGCGCCGGCCGCAACGCAGGACCGGCCGCATAGCAGCGCCGGCCGCAAACAGCAGGACAATGGTGTCGGCGGCAACGCAGCGCTGCAGAGCCGCAGCGGACCCCCGCCAAGCCGACGCAAGGTGCCAGCAGCATCAGGTAATACAAAACCTATAGTGCCCTGTCAGGAGCCCCCCCGGTGTAGATGCCAGCAGACGGAGGGGAAAGCAAAAAGAAAGACGGTGCAGGAACCCTATCTCCGATATCTACCAGGATAAGGAGAGGGACCGTCCACCACCCCATCTATCACCGCAGCAGAGCCGGGGTGTAGAAATCCTGGGGGGAAACACGGACGTCTAAGGGCACCTGTACAGCCCAGGGTCTCAATACCTTAGGGTGGTCAGGGCCAAGTCCGGTGAAGAATCCCACGTAGCGGGAAAGGATACGTGGATATGGAATCACACGTGCTTGCCCGTTGATGGTTTGGGGAGATCGGACCCTCAAAAGGATCCGTCGCCCCTTCAATTCATAGCGTTGAAAATGGAGTCCAAGGGAACAGGACTCAGAGGTGTGCCTCCTTGAGACACTAAGCATAAACTGGAGTATCTGGTAGCCAGTGTCAGGGTGTATACGATGGGGGAGGAGCTAACTTTTTTTCAAGTTTACTTAGTGTCAGCCTCCTGGCGGCAGAAGCATACACCCACAGTCCTGTGTCCCCCAATGAGGCGAAGGAGAAATTAGCTTGAGTTAATTACAATGTGTTCACTGGCCAATTATGTGAACACTAGATGGTGGCCCGATTCTAACGCATCGGGTAATCTAGAATATGTATTTATGTATGTATATAGCAGCCACATAGTATATAGCACAGGCCACGTAGTATATAGGAGCCATGTAGTATATAGCAGACAAATACTACATGGCCTGTGCTATATACTATGTGGCTGCTATATACATACATATTGTAGAATACCCGATGCGTTAATACAGGCCACGCAATATATAACAGTGGCCACGTAGTATATAACAGCCACGTACTATATAACACAGCCCACGCAGTATATAACACAGCCCACGCAGTATATAACACTGCCCACGCAGTATATAACACTGCCCACGCAGTATATAACACTGCCCACGCAGTATATAACACTGCCCACGCAGTATATAACACTGCCCACGCAGTATATAACACTGCCCACGCAGTATATAACACTGCCCACGCAGTATATAACACTGCCCACGCAGTATATAACACTGCCCACGCAGTATATAACACTGCCCACGCAGTATATAACACTGCCCACGCAGTATATAACACTGCCCACGCAGTATATAACACTGCCCACGCAGTATATAACACTGCCCACGCAGTATATAACACTGCCCACGCAGTATATAACACTGCCCACGCAGTATATAACACTGCCCACGTAGAATATAACACTGCCCACGTAGTATATAACACTGCCCACGTAGTATATAACACTGCCCACGTAGTATATAGCAGCTATGTAGTATATAACACTGCCCACGTAGTATATAACACTGCCCACGCAGTATATAACACTGCCCACGCAGTATATAACACTGCCCACGTAGAATATAACACTGCCCACGTAGTATATAACACTGCCCACGTAGTATATAGCAGCTATGTAGTATATAACACTGCCCACGTAGTATATAACACTGCCCACGTAGTATATAACACTGCCCACGTAGTATATAACACTGCCCACGTAGTATATAGCAGCTATGTAGTATATAACGCAGCCCATGCAGTATAGAACACAGCCCACATAGTATCTAACACTGGCCAGGTAGTATATAGCAGCCACACGTTATCTAACACAGCCAACGTAGTATACAGCAGTGTGGGCACCATATCCCTGTTAAAAAAAATAAATAAATAAAAAATAGTTATATACTCACGCATGGGGATCCAGCGAACCTCTGGCGATGCGCGCGCGGCTGCCACCATCTTCCGTTCCCAGGATGCATTTCGAAATTACCCAGATGACTTAGCGGTCTCGCGAGACCGCTAAGTCTTCTGGGTAATTTTGCAATGCATCGCCGGGAACGGAAGATGGCGGCAGGCGTGAGCGCATCGTCGGACGGCGGAGGGTGAGAGTAGTAGTAGTAGTTTTTTTTATCATTTTTAACATTAGATCTTTTTACTATTGATGCCGCATAGGCAGCATCAATAGTAAAAAGTTGGGGAGACACAGCGTTAATAGCAGCGGTTACGGAGTGCGTTACCCGCTGCATAACGCGATCCGTTACCGCCGGCATTAACCCTGTGTGAGCGGTGACTGGAGGGGAGTATCCGGGCGTCGGGCACTGACTGCAGGAAGTAAGGAGCGGCCATTTTCTTCCGGACTGTGCCCGTCGCTGATTGGTCGTGGCAATGGTTGTGGGCGTTTTGCCACGACCAATCAGCGACTTGGATTTCCATGACAGACAGAGGTCGCGACCAATGAATATCCGTGACAGAAAGAAGGAAAGACAAAGACGGAAGTTACCCTTAGACAATTATATAGTAGATTCTACAAAAAAAAAAGAAAAGGTTGCACTCTATCGTGCTAAAGAATGTCAATGTGAAATATGAGATGTGAGTATCAATACGGCTTCTGAATATTAGGAAAAAATGAGACGATTTGCACCTAATTTGGCCAGTCATGTGGTTAATGTGCAGGCATGATTTGGCCAAATCATGTGCAAAGCGTCTCATTTTTTCTAATATTCAGAAGCCGTATTGATATTCACATCTCATATTTCACATTGACATGCTTTAGCACAGTGTTGTGTATTGTATATGGAGGTGGCTGATCCTCGTATGCACCTATTCACACAGCTTTGATGTGCCAGTCAGTCTTTTGTTAAATTTGTATGAACATGACCTTAGTCTGTGGCACAGGTTAGTTACTCAGCGCTTAGGCTATGTGCACACGATGCGGAATGGGGTGCAGAATTTTCTGCACAAAATCCGCATATCCTGGCAGAAACCGCAGATGCAGATTTTCTGTGGATTTTCTGTGGAATTGATGCGGATTTTCTGCGGTTTTTGCCACTGCGGATTTCTATAATGGAGGGGTGCAGAAACGCTGCAGATCTGCACAAAAGAAGTGACATGCACTTTTAAATCAGCAGCGTTTCGGCACTGATTTTTCCGCACCATCTGCACAGCTTTTTTTTTTCACATTGATTTACATTGTACTGTAAATCACAGTGCGGATCTGCAGCGTTTCTGTGCGGGAAAAAAACGCTACGGATCCGCACTAAATCCGCATCATGTGCACACCGTCTTACACTTCCAACCAGCTAGAAAACCACTTAACACCATTTTAGTGCCGAAAAACAATTTCAGAGTGATCCAGCTACTCAGTGCCACACGATGTGCATGCATCTCTACGCTGCAATGTCTATGCAGTAATCAGCATTCCTGAGGCTGCTTGGGTCGGTATGTGATTTAATAAAGCTCTCATTATACATCCAGATTTAGAAACAGAATTATCATCATTGCAAATGTCAGAGGCAGAAACAACGGAAGCTGCTAAAGAGTCCTGTGCCAGGAAGAAGATGGCATCATTACATGGTACTTATCCAAGACACAATCAGCCTGAACATCTGCCGACAGTCAACCACACAGAACTGAACCTCTATAGAGTGAAATACAATGGCTTCCAACACAACATAACCGGAGATAGTGTATATGTCATTCAGAAAGCAGGAGAGGCTTACAAGTCTCCTCACTCTGACATGCCAGGATTCTTTCTCTTTACAAGGAGAAACTTTACTCCTAAGAGCCCACAAAGTGGGAAACAGTTATTTTTAGTATTTGTAGAACTAGACATAAAAGCACTTACAGGGATCCTGTACTAATGGAAAGAGAGCTTAAAAAGCGTCTGCACATTTAATAATAATGGCTGACCATGTACCAATAACTGGGAGAAGGTAGTTCACAAGAACTGAACTTAAAGGGAACCTGTCAGCAGGATTGTGCACAGTAACCTACACACAGTGTCATGTCGGCGCCACTGATTATAATGATACCTTGGTTGATGAAATCCATCTTGTGGTTGTTGTGTAATCTTTATATTTAGCTTTGAGGTAATGATATGCTCGTGCTCTGGGGTGGCCTGTGGGGGTCTTCATGTGGTGTGCTGATTAGGTATTCACCAGTATGGCTTCTGACAGGTCACTGATCCCTCACTGACCCGCCCCCTAGTTTACATAATCTATATACATAATTGTCTAAAGGGTACTTCCGTCTGTCACGGATATTCATTGATCCTGGCCTCTGTCTGTCATGGGAATCCAAGACGCTGATTGGTCTCCGCAAAACAGCCAGGATCAATCAGCGACGGGCACAGTCCAGAAGAAAATGGCCGCTCCATACTCCTCGCAGTCAGTGGCCGGCGCCCGCTCCCCGTAGTATGTGTCCCCGGCGCTCCGCTCCCCGCACTGTGTCCCCGGCGCTCTGCTCCCCGCACTGTGTCTCCGGCGCTCCGCTCCCCGCACTGTGTCCCCGGCGCTCCACTCCCCACACGCTCCATACTCCCCTCTGGTCACCGCTAACACAGGGTTAATGCCGGCGGTAACGCATTCCGTTCACGCCGCTATTAACCCTGTGTCCCCAACCTTTTACTATTGATGCTACCTATGCAGCATCAATAGTAAAAATATGTCATGTTAAAAATAATTAAAAACAAAAAACCTGCTATGCTCACCCTCCGCCGCCTTTCTCGCTCCTCTCCACGCTCCCAGCACCGCTCCATTGCAAGCGGCAGGTTCCGCTCCCGTCCCAGGGCTGGTGTGGGACAAGGACCTGCCGTGATGTCACGGTCGGTCATGTGACCGCAACGTCATCATAGGTCCTGCTCACACCAGCGCTGGGACGGGACCGCAAGCTGCTTGCAATGGAGCGATCCCAGGAGCGTGGAGAGGAGCGAGAAAGGCGGCGGAGGGTAAGTATAGCAGGACTTCAACGGGCTATAGGTGAGTATATGTTTTTTTTAAGTCTCTATACTACGTGCCACTGTGCTGGGCAACATACTACGTGGCTCTGCTATATACTAGCTATTGAACCCGTTCTAGGCCCGGGTGGCGAGCATTTATATTGGTATATGGTCTCCATCCTGTCATGTGCTGCTCCATCCTGCGTCCCCATCCTGTCATGTGCTGCTCCATCCTGCGTCCCCATCCTGTCATGTGCTGCTCCATCCTGCGTCCCCATCCTGTCATGTGCTGCTCCATCCTGCGTCCCCATCCTGTCATGTGCTGCTCCATCCTGCGTCCCCATCCTGTCATGTGCTGCTCCATCCTGCGTCCCCATCCTGTCATGAGCTGCTCCATCCTGCGTCCCCATCCTGTCATGTGCTGCTCCATCCTGCGTCCCCATCCTGTCATGTGCTGCACCCATCCTGCGTCCCCATCCTGTCATGTGCTGCACCCATCCTGCGCCCCCATCCTTTCATGTGCTGCACCCATCCTGCGCCCCCATCCTGTCATGTGCTGCTCCATCCTGCGTCCCCATCCTGTCATGTGCTGCTCCATCCTGCGTCCCTATCCTGTCATGTGCTGCTCCATCCTGCGTCCCCATCCTGTCATGTGCTGCTCCATCCTGCGTCCCCATCCTGTCATGTGCTGCTCCATCCTGCGTCCCCATCCTGTCATGTGCTGCTCCCATCCTGCGCCCCTATCCTGTCATGTTTTGCTCCCATCCTGCGCCCCTGTCCTGTCATGTGCTGCTCCCATCCTGCGTCCCCATCCTGTCATGTGCTGCTCCATCCTGCGTCCCCATCCTGTCATGTGCTGCTCCATCCTGCGTCCCCATCCTGTCATGTGCTGCTCCCATCCTGCGCCCCTATCCTGTCATGTTTTGCTCCCATCCTGCGCCCCTGTCCTGTCATGTGCTGCTCCCATCCTGCGCCCCCGTTCTGTCATGTGCTGCTCCCATCCTGCGCCCCCATTCTGTCATGTGCTGCTTCCATCCTGCGTCCCCGTTCTGTCATGTGCTGCTCCCATCCTGCGCCCCTGTTCTGTCATGTGCTGCTCCCATCCTGACATGCCCCCGTTCTGTCATGTGCTGCTCCCATCCTGCGCCCCCGTTCTGTCATGTGCTGCTCCCATCCTGCGCCACCGTTCTGTAATTTGCTTCTCCCATCCATATGCCCCATAAGCTGCTCCATTATGGTTTATGGCCCCCATAAGATGCTCCATATTATATGCCCCGTACACTGCTCCATAAAGGTTTATGGCCCCCATAAGATGCTCCATAGTATATGCCCCGTACACTGCTCCATAAAGGTTTATGGCCCCCATAAGATGCTCCATATTATATGCCCCGTACACTTCTCCATAAAGGTTTATGGCCCCCATAAGATGCTCCATAGTATATGCCCCGTACACTGCTCCATAAAGTTTTATGGACCCCATAAGATGCTCCATATTATATGCCCCGTACACTGCTCCATAAAGGTTTAGGGCCCCCATAAGATGCTCCATAGTATATGCCCCCGAACACTGCTCCATAATGGTTTATGGCCCCCATAAGATGCTCCATAGTATATGCCCTCGTACTCTGCTCCATTATGGTTTATGGCCCCCATAAGATGCTCCATAGTGTATGCCCCGTATGCTGCTGCGATATATATAAAAAAAAAATACCATACTCACCTATTGTCGCTGGGCGTCGAGTGCTGGGGGGCCTGAGCAGGCGGGGACACCGATGCGCTGTGGGAGTCAGGTGCCGGTATCACCTCTAGCTCAGGCCCCCCGACACTTGCTATATTCACCTGTCTGTCCCGTTCCAGCGCTGCGTGCCGCTCCGTGTTCCGGCTCCTCTGGCTGTGACTGTTCAGTCAGAGGGCGGCGCGCATTAAGCGCATCATCGCGCCCTCTGAACTGTGAACGTCACAGGCAGAGGACCCGGAACATTGAGCCGCACGCAGCGCTGGAACGGGGGACAGGTGAATATAGCTGATACTTACCCTCCTGGCGCGTCCCTGCCTCTCCGTTGGAGATCGCGGTGTGCGTTCAGTGTTTACGCATACCGCGATCTCCTGGGAGCGTCACTCTGTGCTGTCCAGACTGCGCCGGTGCTTGCGCTTGAGCAGTCTATAAAGGCTTCGGACAGAGTGACGCTCCCAGCGTTATATTATAGATGTGGCTGGGCAATCTACTACGCCGCTGGGCAATCTACTACGCCGCTGGGCAATCTACTACGCCGCTGGGCAATATACTACGCCGCTGGGCAATAAACTACGCCGCTGGGCAATAAACTACGCGGCTGGGCAATATACTACGTGGGCTGGGCAATATACTACGTGGGCTGGGCAATATACTACGTGGGCTGGGCAATATACTACATGAGCTGGGCAATATACTACGTGGACATGCATATTCTAGAATACCCGATGCGTTAGAAATCGGGCCACCATCTAGTGAATATTATATATATCATGGAAAAGAAAAACCTTCTGCATCTTGGAAGAATTTTTGTTTTCTCTAGCAAGATGGCACCGCTAATGCCTGCACAGTAGCAACTATCGGATCCCCTCTATATACACCGATAGATGCTACTGCGCAGGTGCGGCTGGCGCCATTTTCAAATGGGTGTTTTTTATTTTTAAGGAAATTCAGGATTACATCAAACAAATGTGTAAATAATTCATTACACATGCAATCAGGCTGCAGCACAGGTGCCACCGCCGATGACTGCAAAAGGTTTTTTTTCCCTCAAGATATATATAATATTCATTATGTAAACTAGGGGGCAGGTCAGTGAGGGATCAGTGACCTGTCAGGAGCCATACTGGTGAATACCTAATCAGAGCACCACATGGAGCCCCTCACAGGCCGCCCCGGAGCACGAGGATATCGTTACCTCAAAACTGTAAATAAAGAGTAAACAACCACCACAAGTCGGATTTCATCAACCCAGGTATCATTTTAATCAGCATAATGGCGCCGACCTGACACTGTGTGTAGGTTACTGTGCACAATCCTGCTGACAGGTTCCCTTTAATTACTAACCTCCCTATATCTGACATCTCCCTTTCCGTGTGTGGCACCACAATAATGCCTAGGCAGCAGGCTTGCTGTCTGGGTGTTAAGTGTGACACCAATCTTTCCTTCTTCTCCTATGTACACACGCGGTCAAAATTGTTGGTACCCTCGTTTAATGACAGAAAAACCCACAATGGTCACAGAAATAACTTGAATCTGACAAAAGTAATAATCAATAAAATATCTATGAAAATGAACAAATGAAAGTCAGACATTGCTTTCCAACCATGCTTCCACAAAATTAAAAAAATAAAAATAAATAGGCCTGGACAGAAATGATGGTACCCCTGAAAATAAGGGACAAAAGGGACATATTAAATCACGGTGTGTCCACTAACTAGGATCAAAGGTATCTACAATCTTGGAATCAGCGAGTGGGCCTGTATATAGGGCTACAGATACTCACTGGTGTGTATCACACTCAACATGGAACAGAGGAAGCGAAAGAAAGAGTTGTCTCAGGAGATTAGAAAAAAAATTATAGACAAACATGTTACAGGTAAAAGTTATAAGACCATCTCCAAGCAGCTTGATGTTCCTGTGACTATAGTTGCACATATTATTCAGAAATTTAAGATCCATGGGCCTGTAGCCAACCTCCCTGGATGTGGCCGCAGGAGGAAAATTGATAAATCAAAAAGAAGGATAATACGAATGGTAACATAAGAGCCCCGAAAAAACTTCTAAAAAGATTAAAGGGGTTGTCCACTACTTTCAATTAACCCCCCAATGTATCCCCCCGGGGCCCCTAATGAATTGTGCAAATACCTTATGTTGCCGTTTTCGCCTGTGAGCGGCGCTAGTCCGGGTCACGTGACCCCCAGGCTGCAGCCGCCGCTTACTTCTGCAGGCGTGACCCAGCCTCACAGTCAGCAGTCACTCATCAAGAGTGACTGGGCTGTGGGTGGGGCTGCTGGGGGCGGGCGGGGCTGTGCTGGGATCGGATGATTGTGCGGACGCCGGGGGGTCTGCCTGCCGGTATGTGCGTGCCAGTGCCGAGGGTCTGAATGCCGGCGCCGGTATGTCGTGCAAAAATTTCACAACGTGCGTTGGTATGTCGGCCCGACGGACCTGTACCGACGCAAGAGTGAAAGAGGCCTTAATGAGCGTTGGGGGAAAAAAAAAATGGCATCGCCTCCCACGCAATTTTCTGCGCCAGAGGGGAAAGCCAACGGCCAGGGGCCAATATTTGTAGCCTGCTATGAATATCAGCCCGCAGCTGTCTGCGTAGCCTTTACTGGCTATTAAAATAGGGGGACCCCCTCAAAAAATGACGTGGGGTCCCCCTATATTTTATAGCCAGAAAGGCTACGCAGACAGCTGCACTGATATTTATAGCCTAGAGAGGGGCCATGGATATTGCCCGCACTGAGACACCCCGCACAGAGACACGCCGCACAGACCCCGCACGCCCCGCAGAGATACCCCGCACAGACCCCGCCCGCCGCACAGAGACCACGCCCACCGCACAGAGACACCCCGCAAGCCGCAGAGACCCCGCACGCCGCATAGAGCCCCGCAGAGACACCGCCCACCACACAGAGATCACGCCCGCCGCACAGAGATCACGCCCACCGCACAGAGACACCCCGCCCGCCGCACAGACACCCCGCCCGCCGCACAGACACCCCGCAAGCCGCACAGACACCCCGCAAGCCGCACAGACACCCCGCAAGCCGCACAGACACCCCGCAAGCCGCACAGACACCCCGCAAGCCGCACAGACACCCCGCAAGCCGCACAGACACCCCGCAAGCCGCACAGACACCCCGCAAGCCGCACAGACACCCCGGCACACACAGAGAGCCCCACGGTCACGCACAGACACCGCCCGCACACACACAGCCCACACTTCATTATACTGCATAATAGCAACTTCCGATTCCGATATCGCAAAAATATCGGAACTCGGTATCGGAATTCCGATACAGCGAATATCGGCCGATACCCGATATTTGCAGTATCGGAATGCTCAACACTAGTGATGACACAACAATCTGAAGCAGCAGTACACAAGCCTCCCGAAGAATCAAATATTGCGAAACGTGCGTTGGAGCTACGTACTCAGCGGGCACCATACCCACATGAGTAAGCACTATAGGTATCACCTTATTAGCACTATGCACTTTATCACAGCGTTAACACATGTTTCTGCCTAGTATTTTGCCATTTTGTTTTCAACTGGGAAACGCTGCGTGAATAAGATTTACTATATGTTGGCCAGATTGTAACGCATCGAGTACTCTAGAATATGTATGTAGTATATAATACAGCCCACGTAGTATATAACAAAGCCCACGTAGTATAATGCAATGTGGGCACCATATCCCTGTTAAAAAAAAGAAATAAAATAAAAAATAGTTATATACTCACCTTCCGGCGTCCCCCGCATCCAGGCCATGTCGTGATGTTCCGTTGCCAGTAATGCCTGGCGGCCATAACACGTGATGATGTAGCGGTCTTGCGAGAACGCTACGTCATGTTCGGGCATTGCCGCAATGCATTATTTGGACCGGATCGTCACGAGTAGTGTGAAAGGCTGGCGCGGAAGGTGAGAATATAATGTAATTTTTTTTTTGTATTACTTTTAACATCATATGTTTTTATTATTGATGCTGCATAGGCAGCATCAATAGTAAAAAAATTGGGCACACTTAGACGATTAATGACAGCGTTAAAGGACTCGTTACACCGCGTTATGCCGCGGAGAAACGCAGTCCTAAAACGGTATGTGGGCGCTGACTGGAGGGGGCACTGACTGGACGGAAGTAGTGGGGGCCAATTTGCGGCTGGACTGTGCCTGTATATGAGCACAAATAATGTAAAATAAGAACACACATAATATATACATGCACACAAGTGTATGTAGATGGACATATATACCCACACATGTACTGGGTAATTTACAAATCTAAGACATATACACAGTGAGATCTCTACAGTATATCATATATGTATACTAAACTATACTATGAAATAGATGAGAAAGAAAAAAAGCTCAAAGCTTGATCACCATGGTTGTGCAGCTCTTGGTGCTGCTTACAGCTTGTGACCAAGATGTGACCTCTCCTCATCAGCCTGAACAGAGAGGAGGGAGGGGGTTGGGTGTGTTTTGGAGTGGGTGTGCCAGGTGCAGAGTTACAGGCGAGTGCAATGCATCATGGAACTTGTAGTATTAGACCACAATAACTCAGGAGAAAGGAAGTTGTCGATTAACCCCATGAGAGCTGGATCCAGCACTAAAGATGTGCTGCTACAGCATGATAACAGGTAATATTGCTAAAATAAACACAGTAGATGTTTTCAGTGGCACATAATAGCAAGATTTATGGAAAAAAAAATAAAACTTTATAGTAGTGGACAACTTCTTTAAAACTATGTGCACACGTTCATGATTTTTCGCGTTTTTATCGTGGTTTTTCGCTATAAAAATGCGATAATACCGCAAAAAAAAATGCATACATTAACCCCTTCATGACCGGGTGATTTTTCGTTTTTCCGTGTTCATTTTTCGCTCCCCTCCTTCCCAGAGCCATAACTTTTTTATTTTTCTGTCAATTTGGCCATGTGAGGGCTTATTTTTTGCGGGACGAGTTGTACTTTTGAACGACATCATTGGTTTTAGCATGTCGTGTACTAGAAAACGGGAAAAAAATTCCAAGTCCGGTGAAATTGCAATCACACACTTGTTTTTTGTTTGGCTTTTTTGCTAGGTTCACTAAATGCTAAAAATGACCTGCCATTATGATTCTCCAGGTCATTACTAGTTCATAGACACCAAACATGACTAGGTTATTTTTTATCTAAGTGGTGAAAAAAAATTTCAAACTTTGCTAAAAAAAAAAAAAAAAAATTTGCGCCATTTTCCGATACTCGTAGCGTCTCCATTTTTCATGATCTGGGGTCGGTTGAGGGCTTATTTTTTGCGTGCCGAGATGACGTTTTTAATGATAGCATTTCGGTGCAGATACGTTCTTTTGATCGCCCGTTATTGAATTTTAATGCAATGTCGCGGCGACCAAAAAAACGTAATTCTGGCGTTTCGAATTTTTTTCCCGCTACGCTGTTTAGCGATCAGGTTAATACTTTTTTTTAATTGATAGATCGGGCGATTCTGAGCGCGGCGATACCAAATATGCGTAGATTTGATATTTTTTTTATTGATTTATTTTGATTGGGGCGAAAGGGGGGTGATTTAAACTTTTACGTTTTTTTTTATTTTTTCCACATTTTTTTAAACTTTTTTTTTTAACTTTTGCCATGCTTCAATAGCCTCCATGGGAGGCTAGAAGCAGGCACAGCACGATCGCCTCTGCTACATAGCAGCGATCTGCTGATCGCTGCTATGTAGCAGAAATGCAGGTGTGCTGTGAGCGCCGACCACAGGGTGGCGCTCACAGCGACGGGCGATCAGTAACCATAGAGGTCTCTAGGACCTCTATGGTTACCATCCAGACGCATCGCCGACCCCCGATCATGTGACGGGGTCGGCGATGACGTCATTTCCGGCCGCCCGGCCGGAAGCGGTAGTTAAATGCCGCTGTCTGCGTTTGACAGCGGCATTTAACTAGTTAATAGGTGCGGGCAGATCGCGATTCTGCCCGCACCTATTATGGGCACGTCAGCTGTTCAAAACAGCTGACATGTCCCGGCTTTGGTGCGGGCTCACCGCGGAGCCCTGCATCAAAGCAGGGGAGCCGGCATCGGACGGTATAGTACATCCGATGCCGGTAAGGGGTTAAGCATCCTATTATTAGAATGCAATCCGCAATTTTTGTGCACATGTTGCGCTTTTTTCCGTGGCGGAATCGCATTCCAGAAAAAAACGCAGCATGTTCATTCGACTCCGCACACATAGGAATGCATTGATCCACTTACTTTCCGCATGTGGCTATGCCCACCATGCGGGAAGTAAGCAGATCATGTGCGGTTGGTACCCAGGGTGGAGGAGAGTGGACTCTCCTCCAGGCCCTGGGAACCATATAATTGTAAAAAAAAAAAAAAAAAAAAAAATTAAAATAAAAAATCGTGATATTCTCACCTTCCGGCATCCCCGGCAGCCATCCCACTCCTCGCGATGCGCCCGTTCCCAGTAATGCTTTGCAGCAATGACCTGTGATGACGTAGCGGTCTCGCGAGACCGATACGTCATCTGGGGTCATTACCGTGAGGCATTACTGGGAACGGAAGCTGCTGGGAGCATTGCGAGGAGCGGGAAGGCTGCCGGAAGGTGAGAATATCACGATTTTTTATATTATTTTAAACATCCAATCTTTTTACTATTGATGCTGCATAGGCAGCATCAATAGTAAAAATTGGTCACACTTGTCAAACACTATGTTTGACAAGTGTGACTAACCTATCAATCAGTTTTCCAATCGATGCTACGGATCGCTAGGAAAACACTAGCATTCTGCAAGCTAATTACGCTTGTAAAACGCTAGTGTTTAGCAGGAAAACGCATGCCAATTCCGCATGCGTTTTACCCACAGCACAGATGTGGAATTGCCGCAGAAATTTCTGCGGCAATTCCAGACGTGTGCACATAGCCTAAAGGTGAACTTGAAGCTCAAGGAACATCAGTGTCAGATCGCACCATCCGTCATTCTATGAGCCAAAGTGGACTTCATGGGAGACGACCAAGGAGGACACCATTGTTGAAAAAAAAAATCATAAAAAAGCCAGACTGGAATTTGCCAAACTACATGTTGACAAGCCACAAAGCTTCTGGGAGAATTTCCTATGGACAGATGAGACAAAAATGGAACTTTTTGGCAAGACACATCAGCTCTATGTTCATAGACTGAAAAATGAAGCATATCAAGAAAAGAACACTGTCCCTCCTGTGAAACATGGAGGAGGCTCTTATGTTCTGCGGCTGCTTAGCTGCATCTGGCACAGGGTGTCTAGAATGTGTGCAGGGTACAATGAAAGCTCAAGACTATCAAGGGATTCTAGAGAGAAACGTGCTTCCCAGTGTCAGAAAGCTTGGTCTCAGTCGCAGGTCATGGGTCTTGCAACAGGATAATGACCCAAAAAACACAGCTAAAAAAAACAAGAATGGCTAAGAGGAAAACAATGGACTATTCTGAAGTGGCCTTCTATGAGCCCTGACCTAAATCCTATTGAGCATCTTTGAAAAGAGCTGAAACATGCCGTCTGGAAAAGGCAACCTTCAAACACAAAATTGCTCTTGAGGAGTCGGCCAAAATACCTGTCGAGAGGTGCAAAATTCTCATGGACAGTTACAGGAATCGTTTGATTGAAGTGATTGCCTCAAAAGGTTGTGTAACAAAATATTAACCCCTTCAAGACATTGGGATTTTCCATTTATCCGTGTTTGTTTTTCGCTCCCCTCCTTCCCAGAGCCATAACTTTTTTATTTTTCCGTCAATATGGCCATGTGAGGGCTTATTTTTTGCGAAACAAGTTGTACTTTTGAACGACATCATTGATTTTAGCATGTCGTGTACTAGAAAACGGGAAAAAAATTCCAAGTGCGGTGAAATTGCAAAAAAAAGTGCAATCCCACACTAGGTTTTTGTTTGGCTTTTTTTGCTAGGTTCACTAAATGCTAAAACTGCCCTGCCATTATGATTCTCCAGTTCATTCTACGAGTTCATAGACACCTAACATAACTAGGTTATTTTTTATCTAAGTGGTGAACAAAATTCCAAACTTTGCTATATAAAAAAAAAAAAAATTGCGCCATTTTCCGATACCCGTAGCGTCTCCGTTTTTCATGATCTGGGGTCGGTTGAGGGCTTATTTTTTGCGTGCTGAGCTGGCGTTTTTAATGATAGCATTTTAGTGCAGATACGTTCTTTTGATTGCCCGTTATTGCATTTTAATGCAATGTCATGGCAACAAAAAAAACGTAATTCTGGCGTTTCAATTTTTTTCGCTACGTCGTTTAGCGATCAGGTTAATCCTTTTTTTTATTGATAGATCGGGCAATTCTGAACACGGCGATACCAAATATGTGTAGGTTTGATTTTTTTTTTTTTTTTAATTGATTTATTTTGAATGGGGCAAAGGGGGGTGATTTAAACTTATATTTTTTTCACATTTTTTTTTTTTTTTTACTTTTGCCATGCTTCAATAGCTTCCATGGGAGGCTAGAAGCTGGCACCACTCAATCGCCTCTGCTACATAGCAGCGATCATTAGATAGGGGGGGCGCTCACAGCAGGCCGCATCAGTAACCATAGAGGACTCAAAGGCCTCTATGGTTACCATTCTGACGCATCGATGACCCCCGATCACGTGACGGGGGTCGGCGATAAGCTCATTTCCGGCCGCCCGGCTCATTTCCGGCGCCGGTTAAATGCTGCTGTCAGCGTTTGACAGCGGCATTTAACTAGTTAATAGCGGCAGGTGAATCGCGATTTCACCCGCCGCTATTGTGGGCACATGTCAACTGGTTAAGTTAAGGGTCCCATCATTTCTGTCCAGGCCTATTTCATGAGTTTTATTTTTTATTTTTATTTTTTTTTTTTAATTCTGTGGAAGCATGGTTGGAAAGCAATGTCTGACTTTCATTTGCTCATTTTCATAGATCTTTTATTTATTATTACTTTTGTCCGATTCAAGTTATTTCTGTGACCATTGTGGGTTTTTCAATTAAAAAGAGGGGTAACTAAAAAGAGGGGTACCAACAATTTTAACCATGTGTGTACAACCTCTTGCCCGCTCTTGTCATCTGCACTTAAAGAACATCTCTAGAATATGTCCCTTTCTCACCATGGAAACAACAAAACCCCTCACTGTTGCCCTGATCCTCTCCCACCTTGACTACTGTAACGCTCTATTAGTTGGTCTCCCCCTCACTCCAGTCCAACCTTAATAGAGCAGCCAGGGTCATCTATCGGTGCTCGGATGTGTCCGCTCTGTGCCGGACATTGTTCTGGCTGCCCATACATCATAGGAAGCAATGTCATCTGCTTGTTCTCACCCACAAAGCTCTCCACAGTGCGGCATCGCCCTCATTTCGGTTTATCAGCCTACCCACTCGTTGCACTCCACGGGCGACTTTTGACTAACCTCAGCACTAATCCGTACCTCCCACTCTTGCTCTACCGCAAGAAATCTAGGACTAACCACCACAGCTTACATAGTCTTAGGTACTCCCTAAAAACACATCTGTTTAGGGTAGCCTATCAAGTTCCCTAATCAAAGAACTTATAGATATAGTACATTCTCTATTTATCTGAAAATAACGGTCCATCAAACTCCACCGCACCCAAAATCACTACAAATATTGGCAGGTGACTAGCTTGTGAAGCCTTTACCCATCAACCATTCCCTCAAGATGGCTGGACCCTCACTGTAAATATGCACCAGTACTTCGTGTCACCCCCACCTCATTGTAGACTGTAAGCTCTTATGGGCAGGGTCGTCATTATTTTGCTTTAGTTGTATTGTCTTTAACGTTGTTACTTATGACTGTTGTATATGAACTGTTGAATTTAAAGCGCTGCAGAATATGTTGGCGCTAGAGAAATAATAAAGTGTACCTATCATTTACAATTTTGTGTGTGCGCGTGTGAGAGAAAGCGCCTTTCAAGTGCTGCAGATCTGTGGAGGTCCAGGTTTTAAGACCACCCACTAAAAAGACTGGACAGTACAGCACAGCTCGGCACAAACTTCTTCCTAATTCTATTGCATTTGATTGGTCACATTTTGATTTCTACTTCTGCTAGTGAATAGCAACTTTACAGCTTGCCTATTTTCTCACTTTTTTTTTTTTTTCATTTGAGAAAACCAATATTGCACATTTTTGTACAAGTTTTAGATGCAGATTTTTGGCCTGTCCATATTTCTGCCAAAGCATAAAATGAAAAATTGTTGGCCAAAGTGATAAAATTGCTAGAGCACACATAGAGGAAAAGGATGAAGACAGAATGGCTGGAGGTCTGTTCTTGTGAGCTGATCCAGTAGGTGCAATGAGCTAATCTAGGTGCAGCAGCCCTTACGGACAGACCTCGGACAGATCCCTGGTATATTTGTCACAATATTTGTACAGAACTCGGAGAACTCTGGTAATTCTTTGTATGCAGAGTGTTTTGCAATATTCACCGGTCGCGGTCTTCTGCTGTTTCTAGCGCTGCTCCGGTATCACATGATCGCCTGTTACCTGCTGTGTGGAGTGGAGGTCATTTTCTCAGCCCAAGTCCATGGGACTCAGAGTGAGGCCACAAAGCCTGATTCAGAGTCTAACAGACTTCGGGTAAGTTCACACAGGGCGGTTTTGCTGCTTTTTTTTTTCGGCAGCAAAACCTGATCATCTTGGCAAGAAAGAAGCCGAGTCAAAAACGCAGGTTTAGGTGCGTATTCGGTGCTTTTTTTTTCTCTTAGTCCATGCTAATGTCCTTGGATTTCCAGCAGCAAAAACGCAGCAAATAATGATACCTGCGTTTTTTTCAACACCCATTCAAGTCAATGGGTGAAAAAACGCAGCAAAAACGCTGAAAGAAGTGACATGCTCTATGTCCAAAAAACGCAGCAAAGCACAAAATACTGATCACACAAAAAAAACAATGTGTGCATGAGATTTCTGAAATCTCATAGGCTTTGCTGCTATTGTAAAAAAAAAACAGCTGAAAATTAGCATTAAAAAATGCAGGAAACACGCCCTGTGTCAACTTACCCTAACACTGAAAATAAAAAAAAAACTGACTAATATTGTGACCTCGGCGGGCGCTGTAGGGAGAGATCTTTATTCCTGAACTGTGCCCCATACACTTTCCAATGGAGTGCAGTAGAATCGGCTTTATTACATTCAGCACACTTTGGGCGGCCCGTTTGTAACATTTCCAACTACGGCTGCTTTAAGTGACAGTGATGGATGATGTGTCCAATACAGGGCGTATGTCATGTCTGCAGACAGAATGGACAGTTGGGATAACTTCACAATTAGTTTCCAGAGGAATATGGGGAAAACGATGCAGACAGAGGGAAGGTGAGAGAAAAGATAATATTCACGTATCTGACACGGGAAAAAAAACACGTCTCCATTCCAAAATCAGCTGGGCCGTTGCAGCCGGTGATTGCAGATTGTCATCAGTTGTTTTTCTTAAGACATGGTGCTCAAGTCAAGTCGCCTGACCACTGCAGCCAATCACAAGGCTCAGTATTAGTGCTGCTGGTGGAGTGGTGGCGTCTCCTCCAGATCCAGGTGGGAGCCAATAAGCGAGTATCAAACCCCTAGGAAACCATTGTTTTTCCCTCAACAACTCCTTTTGCCCTTAAAAGTCGGAGCAATTTTTCCTAAGGGTCATTATTATTCAGTTAATATAGATGTAATAGGGCTATTTATTATACAGTGTTCAAAATGTGGTAAAAATGATGAGAAAAAAAAAAAAGACTCCTAGTCAGCACGATTACGGTGATACCAAACTTTCCATAGATTCTTTTAGTTTAGGGAATCTGTCAGCAGGATTTCACCCCCCAAACGTTTTATATGCATTTCTAACTCTTTCAAAGACTAGTCCATCCCTGGATAGGATCTCGTTAGAGGTGCATCAGTTGCTCTGGTATCACTACACATTGTGCTATAAATGCTATCGGCTGGGTGCCTTTTGACTTGACTGGTCTTGACCAGCCTGATTTATTCTGTTTGTATGGTCATATATCTAGGATATGGTATTCTGAATAACAAATGTTAGGGGGGGTATATTCAGGGTATGGGGAAGGGAATAAAAAAGCTATTTGTAGATCAGAATCCTATGTCACTCCAGCTCTATTCCCTGCACAGTGCCAGCTCCTTCTAGAAAGGCAATACAGGAAAAAGGGGGTTAACTGCGCTGCTGATGAATACCAACTAAAGATTCCAGGAGACCGAGGAATTTTTATGTGGTTTATTATCAATGCATATCATCAGGACAAACCACAAAAAAAAATAAAAAAATAAAACCACATGGAAAAATTGTCAGTCTCCTAAAATCTTCATTTGGTATTCATCAGTAGTGCTGTTAACCCACTTTTTCCAGTATTGCTTTTCCTCAGATTCGCACTCCTGGGTTTGCTGACAGATTCCCTTTTAGGGTATGTTCACACGTTCCTGATTTCCATCCTTTTTTTTTCAGGACTGTTTTTTAAAAAACTGCAGCTCTTGGCAGAAAACGCAGGTCCTTTTTTGATGCGTTTTTTGATCCTTTTTTTTATGCAGTTTTCTATGCAGAGTCTGTGTGTTTTCTAGGAAGTTTTTTAGGGTTAAAATGGCTGAAAAGACCCTAACCCTACCCCTACCCCTAACCCTAACCCTATTCTAACCTTAGTGGAAAAAAAAAAAAAATTCTTAATTTTTTTTTATTGTCCCTACCTATGGGGGTGACAAAGGGGGGGGGTGTCATTTACTATTTTTTTTTATTTTTATCACTGAGATATAATCTATCTCAGTGATCAAAATTCACTTTGGAACGAATCTGCCGGCCGGCAGATTCGGCGGGCGAACTGCGCATGCGTCCGCCATTTTGCAAGATGGCGGCGCCCAGGGAGAAGACGGCCGGACGGACACCGGGTAAGTATAAGGGGGGGGGGGGGGGGGGGGGGAGATTAGGGCACGGGGGTGGGGCATTGGAGCACGGGGCGGTGGGAATGGAGCACGGGGGGGCGGGATCGGAGCACGGGGGGGCAGCCACACTCCGCCCACGCACTTCCGCCCGCTTCCCCGCACTTCCTGCTGCAGCGGTTCTGCACCACAAACCGCAGTAAAACCCGCAGATATTTTTTTCATCTGCGGGTTTTACTGCGGAGGTCAATGGGTGCAGAACCGCTGCGGCTCCGAAAAAAGAAGTGACGTGGTACTTCTTTTTTCCCGCAGCTATTCAGCGCGGCTTTTTTTTTTTTTTTTCCGCATTGTGGGCACAGCAGTTCCTGTTTTCCATAGGGTACAATGTAATGTACCCTGCATGGAAAACAGCTGCGGACCCGCAGCGGGAAAATCGCGGCAATTCCGCATGAAAAAAAGGATAGTGTGAACATGGCCTTAGGAGGAAAAATAATAAATGTTTGTATATGTTATAAAAATAAAAACAAACAGGGGGGGGGGGGGGTTCTATTTCTGTCACCATTTTCCAAGACTTGTGACATTCTTATCTTTCTGTTGAATGATCAGTGTGAAGTCTCGTTTTTTTCATGGTGAGCTGATGATTTTAGTGATAACACTCTCTAGTACATACATTTTGATTGCACTTTTTCTTCTTTTTTTAAGGGATGATTGGTGAAAAAAAGCTATTCCAATTACCCGAATATACTCCAGTATAAGCCAAGATTTTCAGTCCATTTTTATAGGCTGAAAATGCCCCTCTTGGCTTGTACTCGTCGTTGTCCCAGGGGGTCGGCGGGGCAGGGGGAGCGGCGGCTGTCACATCATACTCACCTGCTCCCGGCACAGTCTCTGCATGTCCCTGCTTCTCAGATGGTCTCCGACGTCCGCAGCTCTTCCAGAGTTCAGTGGACATATGGTACCGCTCATTAAAGTAATGAATATGGACGTGACTCCACTCCCATAGGCGTGGAGCGCATATTCATTACTTTAATGAGCGGTACCGTGTGACCGCTGAACACAGGAACAAGCTTCCGGCGCGCGCCGGAGACCATCATAGAAGCAGGGACTTGCAGACCGTGCCACGAGGGCTTATGACGGGGGAGGGTGAGCCATGCGATATTCACCTGTCCCAGTTCCACCGCAGCGCTGTGTCTTCCGTGTCCTCTGGCTGTGACGTTCAGGTCAGAGGGCGCGATGACATGCTTAGTGTGCACCCTCTGCCTGAACAGTCACTGCAGAGACCCGGAAGAGACAGCGGCGCGCGGCGGTGGAACGGGGACAGGTGAATATCGCAAGTGCCAGGGGCCTGAGCCATCGGCGACTCCGGCACCAAGCACCCAGCGACAAAAGGTGAGTGTGTCATTAAAAAAAAAAAAAAAAAAAAATGTTTTAATCACAGCAGCAGCATATTATTCTATGGAGCATCTTATGGGGCCATCAACATTTATGGAGCAGCATATTGGGCATATTATTAAATGGAGCATCTTATGGGGCCATCATTAACATTTTATGCAGCATTATATTGGGCATATTTTAATATGGAGCATCTTATGAGGCTATTATTAACCTTTGTGCAGCCTTATATGGGGCCTATTTTTTGTATGGAGCATCTTATGGGGCCCATCATGAACTTTATGGAGCATTATATGGGGCTCCTGATCCAATATGGATATTCAAAAACACTTAACCTACTGATGTCTCAATTTTATTTTTATTGGTATCTATTTTTATTTTTGAAATTTACCGGTAGCTGCTGCATTTCCCACCCTAGGCTTATACTCGAGTCATTAATTTTCCCAGTTTTTTGTGGCAAAATTAGGGGTCTCGGCTTATACTCGGGTCGGCTTATCCTCGAGTATATACGGCATTTCATTTTTTGCTTGCTTTAACCATATGGCTTAATTAAGATTTTGATAGACAGGACTTTTATAAACGTGGCTATACCAAATGTTTTTATTTTTGTATTTAATTTATTTTTAATGGGTGAAAAGGTAAGTGATTTTAATTTTTATTTCTTTTTAATACGTTGAAAACTTTAATTTTTTTACTTCACCTTTTAGTCCGGCTAGGACTAAATCACTTACACTACAGTATTACAGTTTACAGTGAGAAAGTTGGGTCTTCTATGGTGCTCAGCACATGGCTGGGCTTCACAGTCGTACCAAGATGGCAGTTACATGGACCTTCAGCAATGCCTCGCCTGCCATGGTGAACACAATCATGTTGCATGGAGCTGGTGAGCAGGAGCACGTGGCATTGTAATCCATGCAAACATCGCTGTCGGAGACAGAAATGGTTAACAGCAGCAATCAGAGCTCTGGTTACTGCTGTTAGGCTCATATGGTGAGTGCTCCACTCCTGAGATCTCTCCACAAGCCATCATCCCTGCAATTACGTATATATGTGATACTGTGTTAATGGGTTAAAGAGAAAAAGGATGGCTACTTGGGCAAGTATGGCTCTGGAGCTTGGGTGCACAGGCAGCGGTTCCAGAGCTTACAGCGCTACATGAGTCACCACGGAGTTCTGCATTCTTAATTCGTGGTGCAGATATTTCTATGATGCTGACATTAGTGATAAGCGACCGGGCTGGGATAAGGTGTTATTAGGCAATCCCTGCATGTGCTGCGGCTGTCAAACAGCTGAGACATGCAGCCGCGGGGACACAAACATATTATTTGAGCATGCTGAAGACACTCGGTTAGCACATAAGCATGCTCAGATAACACCTTATCCCAGCACGTTCGCTCATCACTAGTGGACAGGTTTTGTTTATTTCATACTATTAATACAGCTGGTCCTCTTATCAGCAATTATTTTCTATTACACTCCGATAGCATTCAGTGGGATTCTGTAAGGCATCTCACCTGTTACATTCAATAAGACGGGTAAACAATGCATGAGAGAAGACCTAGGGAAACCGGAAATTCCTGCACACATCCTTCAGGGCAGAACTGTGGCCGGCTTATGATGCCTCTCATGTGCTTACTATGTGCGGCCAGACAACCTGAATGTATGCCGTCCATCGCTGACACAGCACGCACCTACACACTGCAGCTATACGACAGGTGTGCTGGGGGTTGTGGCCGCCCCCCTGGGCTGTGCACTTTTTTTCTGCTCCGCTTTCCATAGGCAGGTAAATAAGCACAGTCAGGGCCAGATCCCGCTCTGACCCCATCTATTTGCTGGCACATAGCGAGGTGAGATATTACACAAGGCCATCCTGATTGGGTACATCTTGTCACAGTGGGATGGCTTGTTAAAAAAAAAAAAAGGTCAACCAAGTACCCCATGTATTAATAATTATTTCTATGGATAGTTTTTATTCTAGCTTGTATTACTACTGCTGTACGTGGCCTGCCCAAGCACAATCACGTCAATGTCCGTAAAAAGAATCTGTGACCACCTTTAAGCAATCCTCTCAGTATTCGGCCTGTCCTGCAGTTTTGGTGACATTATTTTATCATTTGCAGTGATATACCTTTTTTTTTTTTTTTTTTTTTTGCAACAAGCAGGAAAAAAAAATTAAAAATAGCTGTATAGCAAAAATGTGGTGTGAACAATGTCAGATATTCACTAACCTCAGAGTCTACGTTCTGGGTCTGCAGCATCTGCCTTATCCGGAAGACGTCTTTTTCAATTTGCTGAATACGAGCAACTCTTAACTGTAGAAAGAAAAATCCAAATGAGAAATCTCGGACGTGGCCATGCTATTACCATTAATATGTGTTTGCACTGGACAGAAATTGCCAAGTGTGAAGTGTAATTAGTTTAAGTTGTAGAACAAATTCATATCTCAGTCATGAGACGGTTGCAAGAAGCCCCAATACACAGCCTGCAAACCCAGGGCCTAGGGGGTTAGATTCAGTGCCTGCCATCCAAGTAAATATGACGCTGCCATGAGCATTGTACCCAGTACTCAACAAAACAAAGCCAAGTGAGGTCAAAGCCAAGCAGCAGAAAATGGACCCCAAAGTTTGTTGTGCAATTTCTCCTGCTTACACAGAAACCCCATATATGTTCAAAAATTACATTTTCACACAGAGAAGCTTTTATTGGAAACATTTTACATAACATTTGAGGATCACATTTATCCTGTGCACTATGCTGAGCACTTACTTTGGGGTTTCCATCTAAATCTCCAAGTCACGCGATTAAGATGAAACCCTCCGAGGTGTATATTCACTATGAAGAGGCAGCAGTTACTCTGGGCTCCGTCTGGCCTCTGATCAGCGGTGTGTACTTTTCAGAAATGCACAAAACTGTGGCGGACGGCACTTTTATCCACGCCTAAAAAGACGGACAACACCGAATCATAGGCCAGACAGTATTCCACAGTGCCTCCATCTGCATCTTTATAGGGAATCTTCCGCCAGGGGTTCCATCTGAATCCCGTATTTCAGAGATTTACACGGAAACCCTGATGTAAGTGTTCAGCGTAGAGCACAGGATAAATGTTAGCCGAGCCTTACTGCGATCTTTGGGAGGCAGCATGAACAAATCAACAGCAGGTGAAGAATTGGTTTTATTTATTTTTTACTCCATTCCTTGTGCAGTGTAATTGATTAGACAACTTTATTCTTCGGGTCAGTTCAATTACAGCAACATCAGATTTATATCCAGTTTTTATGTTTGGCTGCTGTCTCACACGAAAAGCCGCTTTTTATTTCAAAAACAAGTTTTTTTAATCCCCATATTTTGATGGCTATAATTTTTCCAAATTTTGGCTGACATTCATGTGAAGGCTTGTTTTTTGCGGGACGAGTTGACGTTTTTATTAATATCATTTTTGAACACATTACATTTTTTGATCGCTTTCTATCGTGATTTTTGGAAGGCAAAATGAACTAAAACAAGCAATTTAGGAATTTTATTTTGCTTTTTTTATGCTGTTCCGCGTGTAGTAAAAATGATAAGGCAGCTTTATTCTTCGGGTCAGTACGATCACAGAGACACCACATTTAAAGTTTTTTTTATGTTTTGGCGCTTTTATACAATAAAAACTACATTTTATAGAAAAAATAATTATATTTGCAACGCTTTATTCTGAGAGCTATAACTTTTTTACTTTTCCGCTGATTGAGCTGTCTGGTGGCTGTTTTTTGAGAGACAATATTACGCTTTCAGCGGTACCATTATCGACATTTGTTTTTTTTATAGCATTTTATTCCACTTTTTGTTCAGAGGTTTGATAAAGAATTGTTTTTACCTCAGTTTTTTTTTTTTTTTATGGTGTTCACTGAAGGGATTAACTAGTGGGGCAGTTTTATAGGTCGGTTAGTTCTGGATGCTGCAAAATCAAAAATGTATTTTTTTTCCATAAAAATATTTTATTTCTAGGTACAATATATTATTACTTTTTTTATTATTATTATTTTGTGATTTATTTTTTATATTTTTTTTTACAATGTATTTTTTTTTTTTTTTTACTTGGTCCCACTATAGGACTTTCACTTTGACAACGGTGATCGCTTATAAAGCATAGCAAAGCAGGAGCATTGCTATGCTTCATAAACTGTCAGTGCTGCACATACAAGCATTTAACACTATGCTCTGAGCATGGTGTCATAAGTTTTGGTGACCCGGATGTCGTGATGACAGCATAGGGCCACCCTGGCAACGATCGACCCCTCATGATGACATCGTGGGGCATGGATCAGAGGGCAGAAGGGGCCTTCTCCCTCTGCCTGCCTTTTAAATGTTGTGATTGATGTACAGGAGTTGGACAAAATAATGGAAAAACCTGGAAACATCAACAAAAGTTAGTTTAATATGGTGTAGGTCCACCTTTTGCGGCGATTACAGCCTCAATTCTCCATGGTATGGATTCATACAAGATGTGAATTGTTTCCAAATCAATTTTAGCCCATCATGCAGTTAAAACACCCTCCAGTTCTTTGAGCGACGATGGTGGCGGAAATCGACGTCTAACTTGAATCTCTAAAATCGACCATAAATGCTCAATAATGTTGAGGTCTGGGGATTGTGGGGGCCAGATGAGATGCTCAGCTTCATTAGAATGTTCCTCGTGCCATGCTTTAATGATTCTAGCTGTATGAATTGGTGCATTATCATCCTGAAAGATGGCGTTCCCCGCCGGGAACAGTGCTTGAACCATTGGGTGCACTTGGTCGCCCAAAATGCCTAAATAATCTCGGCTGTTAATTCTTCTATGAAGGGATATCATTGGCCTGGCGGATCTGCACGAAATAGCACCCCAGATCATCACAGAGCCTCCACCATGTTTTACGATTGGGAGAAGGCAGTCTGGATGGAATGCTTCTTTCGGATGTCTCCAAACGTAGACTCGGCCGGAGGTCGGAAATAGGGTAAACAATGATTCGTCTGAGAATATCACATGTTTCCACTGCTCGAGAGACCAATTCTGGAGGTTTCTACACCACTCTAAACGCTTGGAAACATTTGTCATTGAGAGCAGCGGTTTTCTAATTGCAGCTCTTCTGTGGAATCCAGATTTGTGCAGCTCTCGACGAACAGTTTTTGTGGAAACTGGGTTCTGTAGGTGTTCATTGAGCTCAGCAGTGATTTTCGGAGCCGTGGTCTTGCGATCCTCTCTCAATTCGCTTTAGAGTCCGATAGTCTCTCTGTCAACTTTGACTTTCGGCTGGACCTGTGCTTTGCTGAGGACGTTTTTCCTTCTCTTTCAAACGCAGTCATTAATTTGGAGACAGTACCTCTTGACACGCCAAGCATTCGGGCACTTTCTGTTACACTAGCGCCTGCCATACGAGCACCAACAATTTGGCCTCTTTCAAAATCCGAGAGGTCTGCCATTGGTATCAGGTTCTCATCAATGTTCTTACAATTATGCAAAACAAACAGTTAATTTACATACACATCACATAATACAAATAATCAACTACAAAATATTACCATATGTCACAGTTTGCATGTTTATTACATGTTCGAAGTTTATGATGCCAAAACGTTCGGTGTTTCCATTATTTTGTCCAATCCGGGTAGATCCCAGCATTTAGCAGGTTAAACTGCTGGGAGTGGAGTTGACACCGCTTCTGGCAGTGAGTGCCGGGCGTCAGCTGTGAAGTCAGCTGAACACACCGTGGCGATTGCAGGTGCGCGGGCAATCACCATGACGTATATATACTGCATTGGTCAGGAAGTACTTCCCAACCATGACGTATATATACGGCAAATGTCCGGAAAAGGTTTTCCCACAAACTAAGTCCATTTTAATCAATACTGTAGATACTGGAATAATAATAATAAAAAATCTTCAATTGGATACGTTAAAAAAATATTCCTGTGCTGAGATAATCTTATAAATGTGCCCCTGCTGTGTACTGTGTAATGGCTGTGTCTGACTGTACAGGGACATGACACAAAAAACTGACTGGCACATCCAGACTAGTGTGAATAGGTGCATACCAGGAGGAGCTACCTCCATATACAATATACAAAACAAGGTTGCACTCTTATGATGCTAAAGAATGTCAATTTGGAATATGTGAGATTTGAATAGTAATACAGCTTTGGAGGGTTAGGAAAAAATATGAGACGCTTAGCATAAAATTTGTCCAAATAATATGTGCCCATTCAGCGTCGTCAAGGTGGTCTCAGTCTCATGGGTCCCTGGCCTGTGTGAATACCTCTCTAAGGCTTATGACTGAATTCTTTGGTGAATGTGGACACCTCTGTCAGCAATGCCTGTCATTTATGGGTAAGTAGGGACCTGCTGCAATTAAAATCACCCCCTGGTGGAGGGTGGAGTGCTCGGTCAGTAAGCTAACATCCAAAAGACAAAAAAACTGACTGGCACATCCAGACTAGTGTGAATAGGTGAATACCAGGAGGAGCTACCTCCATATACCATATACAAAAAAAGGTTGCACTCTATGATGCTAAAGCATGTCAATGTGGAATATGTATTCACACAGGTCAGGGACCCATCAGGCTGAGACAACCTTGACGATGGTTGATGGGCACATAATATTTGGCCAAATTTTATGCTAAGCGTCTCATATTTTTTCCTAATCCTCCAAAGCCGTATTGCTATTCATATTTTACATATTCCAAATTGACATGCTTTAGCATCATAGAGTGCAACCTTGTTTTGTATATTGTACAGGGACAAGGTCTGATCATACCACAGCTCCTGGGCAGGGGAGGAAGCAAAAGAGAGGATACAGAAACTACAGTATGGGTTCACAGCTGATTTTTTTCTGCGCGGCAAAATATTTCTGTGCCTGTTTTTAAGCAATGTTTACCTCAAAGAAAGAATTATCTGTGACCCTATGCTGTAATATCAGTGTACTCTTGTTGCCTCCCCTAATGTAGTGTCTGTATACTCTTTTGCTTCCTCTTCTACCCAGGAGATGTGGCATGATCAGACCATGTTCCTGTACGGTCAGACAAGGCTATTACACAGTACACAGCAGGGGCACATTTATAAGATTATCTCACATCCAATTGTGGAAGTTCTTATTGTTTAAAGATCTATAGATTAAAATGTTGATTAAAATTCACCTGTTCCTGGGAAACCCCTTAAGGGGAACTTGTAGGTGTGTGGACAGCATGGTATAGAGAAGGAGAAGCTGAGCAGAATGATATATAGATTTGCTGGAAATAATTTAGTATAACATGTATTTTATTCATTGAAACCTCTGGTGTATTTATAGATGAGTCAAATGGGAGGATCCTTCTAGTGATTGACAGCAATCTGTGTGCGCAGTCATACAAGTAACACTGTCAATCACTAGTAAGACCGCCTACTGGACTCATGTGCAGAGAAACACCAGGGATTTTAATGAATAATATAAGTTTTACTGAAGGTTTTCCCACAAAAACTGTATAATAATATCAACTCTTCCAGCTCTATGACATCCTTCATATCAGATACCATTTTCAACATGACAGGTTCCCTTTTAGGCTATGTGGACACGTTGCAGATTGTATGCGTTTTTTTCACCGCAAAATCGCGGCGAAAACGCATACACAACATAGCCCATTGAATTCAATGGGATTCAGCAATGCTGTGCTAATGCTGCGTATTTGTTCGCGGCGGAATCGCATCGCGGAAAAATAAGCAGCATGCTCATTCGACTCCGAACACATAGGAATGCATTGGTCTGCTTATTTCCCGCATGGAGCTATGCCCACTATGTTGGAAGTAAGCGGATCATGTGCGGTTGGTACCCAGGGTGGAGGAGAGGAGACTCTCCTCCAGGCCCTGGGAACCATATACTTGCAAAAAAAAGAAGAAGAAAAAAGAATTAAAATAAAAAATATTGATATTCTCACCTTCCAGCAACCGGTGACGTAGCGGTCTTGCTTGATGCTACTTCATCTGGGCTATTACGATTGTAAAATGCTAGTGTTTAGCGGGAATACGCACGCCAATTCTGCATGCGTTATACCCGCGGCAGGGAGTTGCAGAATTGCCGTGAAAATTTCCGCGGCAATTCTGCAACGTGTGCACATAGCCTAAGCCAGAGATCAATTTAATAAAAAATAAAACAGAAAAGAATGTGTATGAAATAACATAACATGAAACGGGGGGCGTGGCCTGAACGTCCATGTGAGCGGACGGGTGACAGAGCGCTCCCGCTGCTAACGCTGTATTTATCCTTATAAGCCGCAGCTGAGCGGCGATTCAAGGCGCTTACCGGCTGCAGGAGAGTCCCGGGAGTGCGGCGGTGTATAGAGGCGGCCCCGAGGTCAATGAGTATGACCAGGAGGAGGCAAAGAGATGCAGGAGCCGGCGAGGCTGGGATCAGCCAAGATGGCGCCGACGCCAGAGAGAAGGCGGAGAAGGACAAAGCGGCATGCCAGAAGAGAATGGCGGCGGCGGCAAAGCTCCAGCAGTTTGCTAGAGTGGAGGCCGCAGGGAACTCCGGAAAAGCAGAGGAGGACGCCGGAGCAGACACAGACACAGAAGGAGAGGAGGAAAGTCCAGCAGAGGAACAGGAGGTACAACAGGGGAGCAGGGATGGTGACATGGCGGTGGTAGTAGGGGGATCTGAAGATAAGGAGCCAGGAGCAGAGCCCACCCTTAGAGATGTCTTTGCACTGGTATCATCATGCAAACAATCCCTGACCCAGCAGATACAGGAGGTCAAGGGGGATACAGCCCAGATAAATGCAGCCCTGCAGAAGATTGACAAACGTGTGGGGGCTGTGGAGGAAAGAGTGAGCACTGCAGAAGACCATATAGTGCAGCTGCAGAAAGCGGAGAGGAAGTTTACTCAGGCAATATCGGAGCTGGCTGCAAAAAATGAGGATCTGGAGAATAGGTCCAGAAGAAATAACATTCGTATAGTGGGTGTCCCTGAAAAAACTGAGGGGAGGAATCCCACGGAGTATATTGAAAGCTGGCTCCTTGAGACTTTTGGTGATGCAGCACTGACAAAAGTATTTGCGGTAGAAAGAGCCCACAGGGTCCCACCGAAACCACCTGTCCCTGGAGCAAGTCCCCGTACCATGCTTGCCAAAATCCTAAACTACAGAGATAGAGACATTATCCTGAGGAAGGCTAGAGACATGACAGATCTGACAATTGGAGGTCAAAGAATCGCTATCTACCCCGACTATTCCGCCCTGGTACAGAAACAACGGATGATGTTCACGGGTATCAAGAGACGGCTGAGAGAACTGGGAGTGCAGTATTCCATGATGTTTCCGGCACGACAGAGTGGTAGCGTTGGATAAGATTCATTTTTTCCAGACGCCGGAGGACGCTACCCAGTGGATAGATCTTAACGCTAAAAAGCTTAAAGGGAAAGGAGATTGAAAATGTGGGGTGGGTTAGTCGGGAGGTATTTTAATTCTTTCAAAAAGGAGAAAAAGAGTTTGACTGACAGTACATTGATAATTGAAATGTGAAGGTTGGAGGGTGGAGCTGGGTAATATTCAGGGAATGCACTGGGAGTGCTGATACGGCGGAGAAGTATGAGGGAGGAAGGGGGTGCAGCGTACTAAAAGTTTATTTAGTTTCTTGTAGTTGTAATGTAATACAAGTTGAATTATATTGTTCTTCTAAGAATTGCGCCGAATTCTGTTATAAACTGTAGCGGGAGGCGGAAGGAGAAGGTTACGTTAACAAGAGTGTTCGCAATGGGTGATGGTGCCCCACTCTTGATAAGAGGCAGAATGTATAGTATTGGGGGGTGTGGGGGAGGGGTGGGTGGGGTAAGGGAGGGAAGTATAGTTAGACAGCTCAGAACCGGGAGTAACGACATAATTAAAGATGATGAGTCACATAATAGGGGACCGCTTTAAGATATTGAGTTGGAATGTGAGAGGTCTGGCGGATAGGTCTAGGAGAGCTGCGAGCTTGCAGTATGCGAAGGATCAACGGGCCTCTATGATATGCTTGCTAGAGACGCACTTGATACAGGAGAAAGTGGATGTACTGAATAGACGGTGGATACAGAAAGGGTATCATTCTACCTTTTCGACGTACTCAAGAGGGGTGTCAGTGTTGGTGCCGATGGGAGTGCAGTATGAAGAGGTGAAAGTATGCGTGGATGCTGAGGGTCAGTATGTGGTGATACAATGTATATTGTATGGAGTGAGATTGTGTGTTGCGGCAATGTATATCCCACCTCCATATTCAAGTAAGAAGATCAGGGAGGTGTTGGAGAAGGTGGAACGATGGGAACCACTACCACTCTTAATTATTGGGGATTTGAACAATATCTGTGACGACTTTTGGGATAAAAATAAGAACACCCAGAACAGGTCGGAGGGGCACACTACAACATTTGGTACCTATGTGCGTGAAATAGGCATGACTGATCTATGGAGAGTTAGACATGTTGGGGAGAGAGGGTACTCGTGCTACTCGCCGGCTCATGCTACGCTATCCAGAATTGATATGGCGCTGGGTAACCACCTGTTGGACACAATGGTGGGAGAGGTGCGTTATCTGTCGAGGTCCCTTTCGGATCACAGTCCAGTTGAGGTGGAGGTTAGGTTGTTGGGGACACGGACCGCAAGTGGGAGAGAATGGAAGATCCATCCTAACTGGTTACAGAGTATTGACTTGGACGGTATAGGGAAGGAGGTGACGGAATTCTTTGCTTTAAATGATGGGAGTGCAGATGCTCTAACTGTTTGGGATGCAATGAAAGCGTACCTGAGAGGGTTACTATTTAGAGACATTAGTAGGTGTAAGAGGAGGACAAGGGAGGCGGAGAGGGTGGCGATGGAGGAGCTGAAAGCCGCAGAGGACGAGATGGTAGTGCTGGGGACTTCCGAAGCAGAGAAAAGGTTGAGAACAGCGCAAAATTGTATGGAAAAGATTCTGCTGGGAAAAGCTGAAAGGAAGCGGGAGTTTCAGAGGGTGACTTATTTTCAGGAGGGAGAAACAGTGGGTCACATGCTATCAGTGGTAGTCGCGGCTCAGCGTGGTACCTCGTATGTGCACTCGTTGGTTTCAGATGGGGGGAGCAGGGTATCTGAAACACCTGAAATTATAAAGGTCTTTGCGGACTTCTACGCGGACTTATATTCCTCCAGGGTCAATGAGTCAGCCGGAGATACGGAGACTTTCCTTGAGAGTCTGGGTCTTCCGAAATTGAGTGAGGAGGATAGGGTGAGCCTAGATGCCCCTATCACCGAGGAGGAACTGAGTCGGGCGCTGAAGTCTATGGCCAATGGGAAGGCACCTGGGGTTGATGGGTTACCAGCTGAAATCTATAAAAGTTTGGAGGAAGTGCTGATTCCTAGATTAAAGTTAGTACTGGAGGAGGCTGGACGCCAAGGGTATCTCCCAGCATCTATGAGGGAGGCCACTATAGTGGTTATTCCGAAGGAGGATAAGGATCTGGGGAAGCCTGAGTCATATCAGCCAATCTCTCTGTTAACCATCGATGTCAAGCTCTTGGCCAAGGTGTTAGCTACCCGTCTGTCCAGTGTCATTACTAACCTTGTACATTCGGATCAGTCTGGTTTTATGCCTGACAGGTCTACAGCGGTTAATCTACGGAGGCTGTTTATGAACCTGCAGCTGAAGTCTGACAACTGTGGCCGAGGGGTTATTGCGTCCTTGGATGCCCATAAGGCGTTTGACAGTGTGGAGTGGGGATATCTCTGGCGGGTGTTGAAGTGTATGGGTATTGGTCCGCAATTTGTGGCGTGGACTCAACTGTTATATTCACTACCAACAGCTAGAATTAGAGTGAATGGGGAACTCTCTCAGCCTATAAAGTTGGCCAGAGGTACGAGGCAGGGTTGCCCACTGTCGCCCCTTTTGTTTGCCTTAGCTGTGGAACCACTGGCCGCCAAGATACGACAATCGGATGAGGTCCCTGGGTTCAGATATGGGAGTGTTGAGGAGAAGATCGCGTTATATGCAGATGACATCTTACTGTTCCTGGCGGACCCGGATGAAGCCTTGAATGGGGCTATCGAGATCATTGGGAAATTTGGAGACTTGTCGGGATTGAGGATAAATTGGGATAAATCGGTCCTCTTTGAGGTGGATGGGGTGGAGGAGAGCAGAAGTGAGCCATTGGGAGAGGGGCGGCTTAAGGTGGCATCCCTTTTCAAATACCTGGGAATATGGATCTCGATGCCAGTTACAGAGTTTTTGTATAGGAATTTGACACCTCTCATGGGCGCCCTTAAAGCAAAAGTGGATGCGTGGAATAAATTGCACCTATCGGTGGTGGGTAGGGTTAATCTCATTAAAATGGTTCTGATGCCCAAATTACGTTACGTCCTACATAATGCGCCAGTTTGGATTCCACGTGGGAAATTCCGGCAGATTAGTGCTCTTTTTAGAAGTCTGATATGGGGGAGGCGGTACCCACGTATTCGCCTGGAGACGCTTCAGCGGCCCAAGGAATATGGAGGATTGGCTTTACCCAATCCTGAGTTATATTTTCTTGCAGCCCAGAGCCAGCATTTGAAGGGCTGGGAACGGGAGGCGTCTGCCAGTGCGGTACAGCACTTGATGGAGAGGGTGACGGACCGACGACCGGTGGCGCAGTGTCTGGAGGATGGCTCCTTGAAAGTATTGGGGAAATTATACCCAACTATGTTTTTGATACATAAATTATGGACCAGACTGCGACAGATTCGGGGGGTTACGGGGCTGACTAAATTTACACCGATATGGTTTAATAATAATTTGGTTGAGTTTGCAGCCCTTGGAGTGCTGGCGGAGTGGCAGGTCAAAGGAATCCACTTGGTTGCTCAGATAGTTCAACAACGAGGATTAAAGTCCTTTTCGCAGCTGCAAGGGGAGTTTGGATTGAGACCGGCTGGGGAGTATCAATATGCTCAGATGAAACATGCTTTTAAAGCTCAAAACAAGGGCGGTGGTATTGAGATCCAGGAGGACATAGTTCTGGAATACGTGTGTGGGGAAGGATCCACAAGGGGAGTCATTACCACCCTTTATAAGGACCTTCTACATGCATATTTGCTAGACTTCCCCCTAAAAGCGAGAGCGAAATGGGAAAGAGATTTAGGCCCAATGGAGGATGAAACCTGGGAGTCGGTGTTGGAGTGGGTTCCACGAGTGTCACTAAGTGAGCCGTATAGACTATCGCAGCTGTACATCTTGCACAGAGTCTATAAATCACCGGAAGTGTTGTGCAGAGCGGGGTTGCGTGCTGACTCTGAATGCCCGAGATGTAAGACTGAGAACGCAGGAATATACCACATGATGTGGACATGTCCAAGACTGGTTGCTTTCTGGTTGGTGGTAATGAGCCGTGTGGAAGGGGCGTATAAATGCAGAGTGCCGAGAGATCCGATAGTGTGTATACTGGGACATGTAGAGGAAATTAGAGTGGATAACACCTGGAAGATAGCAATAGCTAGGCTATTATATATGGCAAGGAAGGTAATAGCAAGGAACTGGATCAAGGAGGAACCGCCTACAAGGGGTGAATTTCTGAAATATGTTAAACATGGTCTCAATTTGGAAAAGGGGGTCTACAAAAGACGTGGGAAAATAGAAACGTTTGATAAAATGTGGTCTCCGTGGCTCGAGCTAGGATGAGTAGTTATGGGAAATGGGAGGATGAGGGCCTCTGAAAGGAAGAGAGTGCTAAAGGAACAAGCGGACATAAGTGAGTCAAATGGCTCAAAGAACCATCAATACTGGTAACAAAAGTATAAATGGGTATGAGCTGTCAGGGGAGGGGGCGGTTTGGGTTTTGTTGGGATTGTTGGGGATTTGGAAAATGTAAAAATTTTGTAAAATAATGGAAAAATGCATAAATTGTATTGTTCATATTCGACTTTAATAAAAACCTATTTTATAAAAAAAAAAAACATAACATGAAACCTTACGTTACACTCCTAAATGTCTAGGTTTGCTTTATTCTATACACTGATCTAACAAAGTATGAATAAAACAATCTAATAATACAAGCTGGTAAAAATGCAGGGGGTCTCGGACGCACAGATGTGGCGGATATTTTTTGCACCAGATTTTGCTGAGAATTCACAACAAAGTCTGCATGTTCTACGTTTCGACTGTGTCTTGGATAATATAAAGAATGAAATCCACAGTGAAAACCCAAGACGATTCTGCACAGTTCTGTCCATTTAAACATTCACATCATGCTCGGATTACCGCACTGTTTTCTGCTCGCACTAAGCGGATATTTGATGTGTATCCCACTACTCAAATCCTTTGCAAATCTTCCACATCTGAACAGGGCCAGAGAGATTTTAAATGTGACATCAGAAGCTGTAGGATTTCACACTGGGCGATAAGAATTCTGAACGTTATAGTTTAACAATAACATACCTGTGCTCGTTTCTCCATGTCTTGACAGGTCCCCAACTGCTCCTCCATCGCAGCTCTAATCTGTCTGGCCTCAAATTCTAGCTGCCTTCTGGTCATGTCAGTTTGTATAGAGAACTAAAGGAATGAAAAACATTATTGTAACCATGGAGTGTAGCACATTGATGAGGGCTACATAGGAGCAGCATGAGGTTAGCTATAGTATCTGCAATATATAACTGCAGACTCTGCATGGAGGGAGAACTTAAAGGGAACCTCTCACCCCCAAAATCAAAGATGAGCTAAGCCCACCGGCATCGGGGGATTATCTACAGCATTCTGGACCGCCCGCCCAGGTGAGTAAAATCTAACCTCTTTTTCTCATCTTTCAGGATACATTGGGGCTTATCTACAGCATTACAGAATGCTGTAGATAAGCCCCTGATGCTGGTGGGCTTAGCTCATCTTCGATTTTGGGGGGTGACCGGATCCCTTTAAAGGGTTATTCCCATCCTCAGCGGTTATCAGCAGGACAGGTAATTACTTAGTGACCTGTGGGAGTCAAACACCTGGGAAATGCCCCATCTGAATAAAATGGTGACTAGAAATGCACAATACCAAAATATTCATCCTCGACCTGTCACAGATAGAGGAGCACAGAGCTCAGCTTTTCATGGCAATCCTATAGAGAATGTATGGCATGCCCAACCTCTGTTCCACTCATACGGGTATTTGAGCCCCATTCCTGAGATCTGTGATGGTCAAACCCCCAGCAAAGAGCAAGTTCTCACCGGCAGAGGTACTGACATATCCAGTGTCTATACACCATGCACACTGGAGGCTTATGGCATAAAGGCTGGAGGAGACTGAAGTTGCCGGTGCTGAGAGTACCGTATTTATCTAGTACAGCCTAGAACACGGAAGACATTGCTCGCCATAGGGAACGCAGACACTTTATTCAGCAGCAGGTTTTAGACATGGAAGCCTGGATATTTAATAGTCCCGGTCTGCTGCACCACAGGAAACGACAGGCTGCCGTAAATGATAGCTTGTGTCCTGCTGGTTCAGCAGCAAAAAAGAACAAGAATTTGAGATTCTCTGCTGCCTTGTTATCAGATCGCCCCAGCCTGCAAATAGTTATTAAGCAGAGCTGTAAATGTGGGAATTCAATATGACTACAGGCACAGAAGCAATACACACAGTTGCACTTTAGACTATTTGAGCTGAAGCCCATTTGCTGACACTCACATTTTCGGTAAGAGGGAGGCCATCGATTCTTTTGGTGAGATTCTGTAACTGGGCGTAGTACCAGTCCTTCTCTTTTTCTTCCTTTTCAAGCTCGGCAATAAGTAAGGACCTAAACAGCAAAGCAATATAAATATGCAATGACTGGATAAAATTATTAACGCTGACGTTGTACAGTACCGGGAAATCTATGATGGACAGTAAGCCGGTCGATGCCTTTTCTGTACACCTTCACATAATGGCCGGCCAGCACTAAGAACACTATGCTATTATACTATGGAAGGCAAAAAGCAAAACTAATTGTTAACAAGCCGGATGCAGAAAAGCCAAATCTGATCATTTCATGTAGAAGCCACTGCTGTGCTGGTATCACTTGGCCTACAGGTGGCGGTCAGCTGTAGATGGCACGGATCCCTTCTCCGTGATGTCACTTATTCGTCACATGCCCGCTCTCACACGTGACTTGGGGTTGTGCCTGCAAGGGTTAATTTATCTCCCCACTCTCAGTCCAGCATTCAACCTCTGTCCTATACTGCAATGGAAGCATAAATCACACACCAACCCAGTTTGGAAATATTATCACAGCACGCTAGGGTTAACTTCACACAAAGCTATCTGACCTATCAGGACAGGACGTTTCCTAGGTTTTATACAGGAAGAATCACACAAGTAAGGGGGTAACGAAACAAGTAAGCTGAATCATTTAGGACAGGACTCCCATGCAGACATACCCATCAAGCTCATATACTCAGTCATTTCTGTCATTATGTCCACCTTAATAACTGAAGGATATACAACTTCACTGGCTAGCCCATATTGAATAGGTAGTGTCACAGCTGCCATTTACCTCTCCTTTTCTAACTCCTCCATGTATCCGCTGCTTTCTCTGCCCCCATTGACAATGCCTCTCCTTGGGAAAGAGCCCATCGGGACTGGGCTGCACTCCCCCGAGTGACCGGAGAGGGAACCTTCTCTGCTTCCATAGGAACGGAGGGACATTATCGATTTCATTTTGACCCCAGGGAAGTTACTGCCATCCAAATTTAATTCTGGAAAGAAAAAAAAAAAAACACATGATAAAAACAAATATTTTCCTCAAACGTAAAAAATAATAATATAATCCAAGTCCAGGTCAGGAAAATTAAGTGAGGTTTACGTGTAGCATCAGTACACATATGCCAGTATACTATCTGTGGAGGAGAAAACTGGAAAACATTGGCTTAATAAGGCAGCATTAGCTTCATTTTCAGGGCTTTATAAAATCTAGGTGGCAATTCTTGAAGATCTTTTTAGTAATCATACTTGCCTGCCATAATGAACAAGCTGTCCTACAAGTTAGGTTAGGGCTAAGGCAAATGAGTTGCATGTGACCAGCAGACCTGCCAGAACAACTATTAATAGTGTTAACTTATTGATATGTTGGTGTCAGATGGCGGATACCAATCGGGAGAATAGGGAACTTTGATCTGTGGTTAGAATGGAGTGGCAGTGCACTTGCTCAATCACAGCTCATTCATTGCAAATGTGGCTTTTTCAGGAAGTCCTTATAAAGTGAATGGAGTGGCAGTGCACTTGCTTAATTACAGCTCCATTCATTCCCAATGTGGCATTTGAGGAAGTCCATATAAAGTGAATGAAGTGACAGTGCACTTGCTCAATCACAGTTCCATTCATTCCCAAAGTGGCTTTTCCAGGAAGTCCATATAAAAGTGAATGGAGTGGCAGTGCACTTGGTCCATTGGGAAAGAATGGAGCTTTTTCAGGCAGTTCATATAAAATTCATGGAGTGTCAATTGGGCTTCTTGACCTGCTGCTCCATTTTGTAATGGGGATAAAATCTACACATTTGTTATAAAAATTCCCTGATCTGTTGAAAGGTGCGGGTCCTGTGGATGAGCGATAACTGTTTTTTTTACTGGACAATGTGTTTTATTGCTGGTGCAAAAAAATGCTTCTTCTGCACATATAGTTATTGAGTGGCAGGGTGGATTTGATTTAAATCTAACTGATTTAAGTCACTAGTCAGTAAGGCTTGATTTAAATCAGTGATTTAAATCAAAGTTTATACCTAACTGAATTTGACTCCGCAGAGGTCCCAGCCTCTTCTTCACGGCAAAAATGTTACAACATGAACAGAGTTGAGAAAAAGACCTTAATCCTATTGTTCTACAAACCTATGAAAACAGAATCAACCCCTTCAGTGCCATCTGACTCATCTTCATCACCGCATTTCTCATGATGTTGCCTCATTTGCGCCACCAGGCCTTGCATCTCTTTGGTGCATCGTTTGCATTTTGCACGCATGCCTGCCTTACCGATAGGCGAAGGAGCTTCATTAAAATATTCCCAAACTGGGTCTCTTTTACGGCCTGCTGCCATTATAAGGAAAGAATGTAATAAACCTCAGATCGTACACACAAACAGATCCAGACTTGTCTGTCTGTGGCTATGCTGCAGTATTGTGCTCAAAGTTTCACTTTCATTTTCTTGTCTGCTTGCCCTTCCTCCTCCTCACACTTAGATTCACATTCTTCTTGTGTTGTGCAGATCTATTCCACTCCAAACAATCAGAAACATATTGTCTAACTTCTTGGACTTGGCACTGAAGGGGTTGATTCTGTATTCATAGGTTTGTAGAACAATAGGATTAAGGTCTTTTTCTCAACTCTGTTCATGTTGTAACATTTTTGCCGTGAAGAAGAGGCTGGGACCTCTGCGGAGTCAAATTCAGTTTTGAGAACTGCGTAAGTAAAGCGAGCGTCTGTGATAATATAGGAGAGAAACTGCCCACTAATCCTACAGAAACCTCTGGAAGAGCATGGCATTGTGAATGTTACACATATACAGCCTTTATTCTACTGAGTTAAACAACTCAGCTTTATCTCATGATGGAAGAACCTTTGGATGGTAAAATATTTTCCTCAAAAAGCAGTTTATTGAAAAAAATCCGATTTAAATCAAAACAATCCGATTTCAATCAAAAAAATCCGATTTCAATCAAAAAAATCCGATTTCAATCAAAAAAATCCGATTTTTTTTTTTATTTTTAAAAAATAAACATTGATTTTTATCCACCCTGTTGGGTGGCCTGCACAATGGTAGAAATCACTCCACTCGCCTGTGTATAAGAGAATGTAGGCAGTGGGGCAGAGCTGGAGAGTAGCAGTGACCACCAGCACAGGACACATTAGCTGGTTCTGAAATCAAGCAGAACATGTAGGTGGTGCAGATCCCGATTCTGCAGTGAAGACTTTGACATTGCTGCATTAGGCTTTTGCCATCTCGCAGAATCAGGTCGGATAAATGTGGTTTATAGCGGATTTCTTCCAGCCTGTGCAATGCTCAATCAGCGCTATGTAATGGACAAGGTCATTGCTTCCACTAGACTCGCCGCCGGTCACATGCCTGCCGTTTGTATCCTCGGCACAGCAGTACTGCAGCTCTATCAGCGACTGACGCTACAGCAGCGAGCCAGTTCTCCTGTAATTGGCACTCCTATAATATTCCTCATTTACAATAGAAATCTGCCCCCAAAAAGGCACCTAAAATCTTTTCTGGCTTTTTTTAGAGTAATATTAACCTCTTACCAATACTAACAATAGTATTTCACACAACGGGTGCAGGTGTATGGAAAAGGCAGAGGTACTTCTCCCTGTTGCAGAGATAATCGCTTGTAAAGTTTAGGTTATCATTTACAAGCCCCGAGATTTGTCTTAGGGGGTCTGTACTTCTTCCCCTTCATGAGGTAGACCGGGGGAGAGTAGAACACTCCACCACAATAGCTTTGAACAGGCTTTCTCCTGTGTGAGACATGTAATGACACTACAGAGCTGTATGTGATTACATTGTGCGGGGAGGACAGCAGAGCTGAGTGTGATAACTAGCGCAAATCAGCTTTCATATCAGCAGTCAGTGTTGGGGGAAGGGCAGTACAGCAGAGGTGAACTTTGTATCATTACAAACACTTCTAGTAGCTCTCCTCTCACGGTGCTGCCAACTGGTTAAAGATCCTTTTTAATGGGATCTCCAAGCTATTGCCACCTAATGTTGAGACAGAGACCTGATTCCAGTGTTGCGTCTTATACTGGGCTGCTTAGTGTAATCTTTAGAAAATCACTTTCATCAACAGCAGATCATCACTAAAGGACTAGTAAACCTGCTGCCATGTAGTCCTCCATATTCATGAGCTCTGTATAACCCTGCCTCCACCACTAATTGACTGATTTCTGCCTATGCACAGTGTACACAGAAAGCTGCCAATCAGTGGTGTGGGTGGGGTCATACAGAGCTCAGCATTCAGAGAACTGCTAGATCTGCAGCAGAGAAAGCAGTGATTTTATTAAATAAAGAATAAACTACATCATGGAACCCAGTAAGTGACACATCGCAGGAATCAGCTAATCTGCCTGTACATCATGCTAGTCTCAGATGGGGCAGCAAAAAACAGGTGCAGATTCACTTTAGGTTACATTGCCACGATGAGTATATGGTGAGTTTTTGATATTGTAGAATTTCTAGACATAATATAATACTTGAGTTTTTGTGTGCATTTTTTTACAGGCGCTTTTATCACGTTTTAGATACTGTGGTTTTTGTCTGTTTTTTTGGTATGTCAAGTGTTAAATAAAGCTGTAGTATTTTTCATACTTCCTGTTATTTTGCTTTGACAAAACTTTTTTGATATAATTATGATATAAATATTTGTGGATTTCATGCATTTTCACAGCAGAAACTTAACTAAAAATGCATAGGTGTTTGTTACCTGCGGAGTTTCTGCAGATAATGCAATTCTAGGGAGAAAATCTGCACATAAAGCTCAGAGCACCCACAGGAGAAATGAACAAGTTGCAGATATGAAACAAGCACCACTGGCCAGATTACACTGCATATAACAATGTACGGTGGGCATAGGAGTCCGAGAAATCCCATCCGCTTTGCTGGATCTGTAAGGCTATGTGCCCACGTTGCAGAATAGAAGCAGAATTTTCTGCTTCAATTCTGCATACCATTGGCAGGGAAAACGCATGCGGATTTAGACGCGGTTTATACGTGTTTTTACCGCGTATTTACCACATTTTCCATGCGGATTTCTAATGCATGTCTATGGTTGCGGAATTGCCGCGATTCCGCAAAAATAATGAACATGCTGTGTTTTTTTCTGCAATGCGTTTCCGCCATGGGAAAAAAACGCATCATGGGCACAACAATTGCGGAATGCATAAGAAATGAATGGGATGCTGTTTGTAAGCATTTTTTAAGCGTTTCCACCACGGAAAACTGCGGCAAAAACACTTAAACGCAACGTGGGCACATAGCCTAAGACGCGGCATATTTGAAGCAGCAAAAATACACAATGTCAGAGACTCAAGGTGGGAACAAGCCTTAAGGCACTTTTTACCTGATCACAGTGGGGTTAACGGTTGTAATTGGAAAAAAAAATATTGAGATTTATCACAGAAAAAACAAACATTCACTGGGCACCATCCCCTGAAGGAATATGAAGATATGAAGCTGCATTAAAATCCTGCACCGAATTACAAAGCAGCACCTGGAAAATGCAGAACGGTCCTGCAGCCGAAGCACCCTGCCTGCAGCGAGGACCGATCAGTCCGTCACCAGTGCTGACTGTGCAGGAGATGAGCGCGCAGAAATCACACCACATACTTTACACATCGCAGCCATAAAAGTGTTAGTTGAGGGATTACCTTTCAGCCGTTCCAGGAGATCGATCTGCCCAGTGCTCGTCATGGCTTCATCCTCAATGCTTCCTTGTAGGTGTTTGAGAACCTCCTGCAGTAGAAAGAGCAGCACAATCAGCACCCCGATATCCAGCATAATGCACTCATAGCTCAGACACCCTGTACCCCCGAGCCGCACGCTGCAACCCCGAGCCGCACGCTGCACCAGACCCGCACGCTGTACCCCGAGCCGCACAATGCAACCCCGAGCCGCACGCTGTACACCGAGCTGCACAATGCAACCCCGAACCGCACGATGCACCAGACCCGCACGCTGTACCCCGAGCTGCACGATGCACCCCCGAGCCACACGATGCATCAGACCCACACGCTGTACCCAGAGCTGCACGCTGTACCCCGAGCCGCACGATGCAACCCCGAACCGCACCAGACCCGCACGCTGTACCCCGAGCCGCACGCTGCACCCCGAGCCGCACGATGCAACCCCGAGCCGCACGATGCACCAGACCCTCGCGCTATACTCGAAGTGCCCGCTGCACCCCGAGCTGCCCGCTGCACCCCGAGCTGCCCGCTGCACTGCAGTCTTTAGCTGCCTGGATGCAACAGTGCAGAAACAGGATCGCACTCAGCCTGCTCCTGCGGGACTCTGCATTACACACTAATAGAAGATATTGGAGCACTGGCACAGCGCCACGCCAGTCCTTCTACCTCAGTACTGAGCACACTTCTCCCTGCCCGGGATTCTGCGATAACCGAAGTCTTGATATAACGTCATTTTCTCCTAATACACAATGTGCACAACACTTAGGCAAAGATTAGGGAATTGTCTAATGAAACCCAATATCCTGCAGCCTTGTCAGAGGAAGCCGAAAATCTTACACTCCTCCAATGTCTCCAGCAACCAGCGATAGGCCGCTGTCCACAGTACATCATGTATAAGGCAGCTATCAGACCGCCGGCCCGACCGCCATGTCCACTGACCAGAGGTAACAACCTGATACATGCCCGAGGTGGGCTCATCATCTAATACGAGCATGCACGTGTGACCCTGAGGCCTAGCGGCGAGACATGGGGGGGCAGGAGATAAACACATGACTGCTTTCTTCCAAGGACACACCACTGTGGAGCCGTTTATGGAGGAAACCTGCCATGTTTGTCTAATCCTGGACAAGCCCCGATCCTGAGAATGAAAGGACCACCTGGCAGCCTCTCCTTTACATCCCAACCCCCAGCGATAACGCCCCATTCATGTCAATAGGACTGGATGCAGTCACCATATTACTTTAACAAGTTAGATTGGCAGCAGCCTCTGTGGGCGCAGAAATGCTTGCATGGCCATCACCTGGATGGATGTGCCCGGCTGGTAATTGCAGAGGCCATTCTCTGGATGCGGACGTTCTCACCGAGTTGTGGCCGGCACAGCTGTGGACTGGCACACAGCAGCCAATCTGTGCCGTCATCATACAGCGAGACATTCAATACCAGCAGTTGTCAGGATGAGGTTTGTTACTGGTCAGGAAGCGAGGAATTAGGCTCCAGCAGACAATCCCGCTCTGTTCCCGGCATCACTACAAGCATGGCAGAAATGTTCAGCTGCATTTTTTACAACTTAAATAATAAAAACTCACAGCTCCACAACAGCAGCAAGAATTCAGCAATTTATGTCACTAGCGGGGTCACATTTCCCCCATATGGCAGCAGTAGACAGAGGTGAGGTGGGGGCAGCCGGGGTCTCAGCGGCACCTAAGGTAAGAGGACGATAAAGCGGACGCTCAGCTATCATCAGAAATCCTTGTTTGTGACTTACACGTTACAGTTCATGGATTAACTAAGGCCGTGTGATCACTAGAGGGCGCTACAGCCCAAAATGATCAGGACATAGACCCGCCAGGCTGGCAATGCCTCTCAGGAAAGCAAAATCGGAGACATTTGGTAGCAAAAGGACTAAAGGACGGCGATTTAATCCAGCTGGAGAGGGAGCAGAGAAATAATCAGTGTCTGTTATGGTGGCCGGGCTGCGAGCTGTACACCAGATACCACCGACTACCCGAGTGTGCAAGTCAGCCACAAACTGCAAGTCAGAGGCCATTTATGCGCTGACCAGTCAAAATAGCATTCTATTCCCAGAAAGTGAGTTTATCTCCTGGGGCACGCCACATCGCGGATTGGTCGCAGATTTGATTTCAGTTTGCACCCAAATCCACATGTAATGTGTCCATTTACTTTATGGATATTAATGTGAAGCACGGATTGTGCTAGTGACATATTGTATTGCTTGGCCATTGAAACACACAAGGAAATCCACAACTGCGGGATTCAAAACGCATCGATATTAATGGCAAAAATCAGCCCAAAGATAATGGACGTGCTGCAGAGTCAAAATCCACAAAGTGAGTCCAATTTCTACAATGTCACAGATCCGCAACAAGGGAATGGAGTTCTGTTAATCTCATTCACTTTTACTTGGCTGTACTGGACCATGGGTTTGTGGTACAGAACCTGCAACACAAGCCAAAGTGTGAGCCCAGCTTTACAGTCTTCCCAAGGCAATCTGGGCTTTTAAGGGAATCTGTCACCAGGTTTTTGCCACCTAATCTGAAAGAAGCATAAAATAGAGACCCCGACTCCAGTGATGTGTCACTTTCTGGGCAGCTTAGTGTAGCTTTGATAAAAATCACTCTTACCAGCAGGAGATTATTATTAGAGGACTAGTAAACCTGCTGTCAGGTAGTCCTCCATATTCATGAGCTGTGTATAACCCCGCCCTCACCACTGATTGGCAGCTTTCTGCCCATATACAGTGTACACAGCTTCCAATCAGGGGTGTGGACGGGGTTATACAGAGCTCAGCATTCAGAGAACTGCTAAATCTGCAGCAGAAAAAACAGGGATTTCATCAAAACTACAGCAAACAGCCCAGTAAGTGACACATTGCTGGAGTCAGGGTCTCTGCCGCCCCTACATCATGCTGCTACCTAGTTCATATTCACCTTAAATACTGGGATTTGTAGAAAAATACAGAGTCTTTGTGATGTTAGGGTTTTTTTTTCCCTTGGAGCAGCAGTGCATCCCTGAATGTAAGGATAGGTTCACACCAGCATTAGGCAGTCTGCGATAGGCACAGAAAGACAAAAACCCCTGCACAAAGAAGCAAGACACACATCCATCTTATACTGGAGACAAATGTATAAAAAGGGAAGAATACTGGTCTGTCCCTTCAAGAAGAATGGAAGTTTTCAAGGGAGCGTCCATGTGAGCCCAGTCAATATAGGGAAGTGCTCCTGACCGTCCCGCGGGGGGATGGAAGGGCTGTATCACCGCTAGATCAAGATTGGCTTTTGTCTTCTTATAGCGTTAATCTGCGATACACATATGAAGCATTTTAGTTTGTGACTTTTTTTTTCATAACGCAAAATGCTTTGGACATGACGTTGTTACTATAGGTTTCTTTATAAGACTGGTAAAGTGTCATTAAAGAAAATTACCAAAAAATGGTAGAAAAAAAAAATGCTGCAATAAAAATCAAGCATTTTAGGGGCCTGGCATTTACGCTTAATGGGAGTATGAGACAGAAGCCATATCTGCCACCCATATACAAAGAGTTTATAGTATTCTTTTATGGAATGAAATAATGCCAACTGCAGAGCATAGCCATAGAGTAAAAGAAACCCCGGCGTGGACTGCCACACTGGCGCCCGCTGGGTGATGGGAGGCATCACATACACTACATGCACGCTGCTCCCCCAGTGTCAGAGGTAACATTTCAGGCTGATCTTGTGACCAGGTCCTGATCGACGCATTATGCTGCATCTACGGAAAAACGAATCAACAGCCCTATTCATGTGCACACATCCTGCACCTTCTCCCACCACAACGTCCCCAGTGTCAGGCATTCCATGCTGGCTTCTTCTCCAACAGCCGAAGGAAACCAGTTCTCAAAAATGAGGATATCCTGCCTCCCTGGCACTTACAGAGGGCCGTGTCCGAATATCTGATGGGGCGCCACAGAGGTTATGTAACATAAACCATACACAGCCAGACCTTCACTATGTGGCTTCCCTAGCAAACACACAAACCAGAAAATAGCTGCCACTGTGTGCACAGGATCCGCCGATAGCCCAAGAACGCAAGAAAGGCGAAGAGTGCCAGCACAGAAAGTCAGAAGGAGGGCAAAGACCCTAAACTGCAGAACTGCAGGCCTTGTCCAGGAAAATTAAAATGGAGCCCAAGGGACTGGATATGTAAAAACCACAGTGATACTCCCCCTACTGGCAATCACGTGGACTCAGCAGAGGCCCCACTGATGTCACAGTTCCACTGACCCGCTGTCCCCTAAGATTGACTGCAGTGGTCAAGGGACTTTGAGAAGCACGTCATCATAAAGCATCCAATGACCCGCTGCCCAAACACACCTGACCGCTGCAGTCAATCGCCGTTGTGGTCCAACTGCATATGAAATGGTGACATCAGGGATCTTGTCTCTGCACAGACCATGGAGCGGCCTGGATACATGTGGCTGCTGTTTCGTAGTTTTCTTTTAAATTTAATTATATTTAGTTCTTTAGGTCAACTTTTATTTTGCCTGTAAAACATCTTTAAACTACTTAGGTTTTAATTTATTTTTTTTTTTTTTTTTTTTTTTGGGGGGGGGGGGGGATTTGCATATGGTATTACTAGACAAAATCTAGGATAACAATGAACAAACACGCAGTAAGTAAATTAATAGTAGTAATAGTATATGTAAAGTACTTAGTTAACACTATTTTAATTTTAAAAAGAAAGTGTGAAGCGATCCCGCCACGACAAGGTATACCCAATCTGGGTGGACCCGGTCTATCATCTCATCATTCTATGTGACTGCAAGCCTCAAAATAAACAGGGGCAGAGAAGGACCCTGCCCCGACTGTTTGACACCAGCCTATGGGAAGCTATACAGACAAGACGCACAGTCCAAGAGGGGAGCCACGCCAATACAAGGATTGGGTACACCTTCCACGGTGGGAGGGTTTTTACGCATTTTCGATCAAAATGATGTCAGCCGTGTGTCCGGTGTGATTTACAAATGTTATTACTTATTTACTTAGTGCAGTGAATCTATTCATTGTTGTTGAACAAGACAAAAACAAATTAGCACTAATGATTTGCAGTAGGACATTCTGCCTTCCTCCTCTATTATTTAAGTGGATTCCTAGGACTAGACGATCTAATTCACATCAGCGATAATCAGTGGCGTTTTTTGTCCTAATATGTGACCACGGTCACACGATTGATCGTCTATTGCACAAGAAGGACTGCACACGTGACTATTGACCACTAACACCACGCCTGGGCACCAGTCAATAACCAATTACACAAAGCCGAGCAAAGCAACTGCCTGGAAACACAGGAACGAGCGCATTCATAACTGCGAGAAAAGGGAAACGCCGCAGCATTAAAGGGGCTTTGTCAGAGTCTGGTCAGCACTGCGACACACACAATACATCATATTCCATACATTACTGCTCCCTCACCGGACCGGCATGTGATCACCGCACCCAGTCAGTCACTGATTGGTCGGAGTGGTCACATGCCCATGTATCAGTAAGGGGAGGGTGGGTTTTTACATTTTTTTTAACCCCATTTCCTATTTTATGTGCATTAATATTTTACACATTTTTCCAAGAACCACACTTTTTTTATTTTTTTTATTTTGTCCATCACCATAGTAATATGAGGACTAGTGTTTTGTGGGGCAAGTTATAGTTGTAAATGACACCAATCACTATTTACTTTAATGCACCGAAAACCGGGAAAGACATTCCAAGTGCGGTAAAACGGCATTCCACCAGTGTTAGCTTTTACAGAATTCATTATGGTCAGTCCAAGTATGGCGATTCCAAATTTAAAAGAATTTCAATAAAAAACAAAAAAAGATTCAATGGCAAAAAAAAGAAAGAATTTAGCAATTAAAAAACAAATTTGGTTTGTATCACAATTGTCTGAGATTTGCAACTTGCTTTGCTCCTTTTTTAGTCTCCGTAGGGGAACCTGGGATCATTTGCTTGCTTACACTATATACACAATACCACAGTATTGCAGTAAGTAGTGAAATCACGGTTCCCCTTTGAAGCTCAGTTTGTGGCTAAGCTTCATAGGAGAACCAAGATGGCAGTGATAGGGGCTTCAGCAGGTTGCAGGCTGCCATAACAAGCCAAGAGCCCCCATGATTGCGCTGTGGGGGATGGTGAAATGACAACATTTCAATACTGCTGTCAGGGATTGCCAGCGGCATTTACGGTAAGTGGTGAAACAGCAGCCGCTGCTGCTACAGGCCTAAGCTGGCTGTGTAGTACAGTCAGCCCCTTAGCATGTCCCATACAAGTGTCACTACCACATGCCCTGAGTTTAATTTATGTGGTCCTTATTGGATTCATTTCTCAGCTTGCTGGTTGTTTTTTTTTTTTTTTTTTTTTTGGAGGATGGGGAGAAAATGCAAAACAAACAGGGCTGGTGAACGCCTTTAATTACGCAAATAGTACACACAAAACACATGTTCGCTGCTCATTAACACACGTCCCAAAGGATCACAGAAGAGAAGATGGTCAATACATTTTATCTGGGGGAGAAGGAAGTGAACGGTGTGTCCACGGGGTTGGATAAGTGGAACAGAGAGAGAAAAACAGTGCAAATCGCCAATTACCACTTCATTATATTGGGATATTGTGTTCGATTTAATTAAATCCGGATGTCAAGTGCCAATAATAAGGAAGCAGTCACAAACCAAGTCCATTAATATCACATCAGAGGGCCTAGAGCAAAATATCAGCTTGGCCTCGCCGTCCTCACACCATATAAGCAAACCACATTCTAATCCTGTATACTTCATTATGAGTTAAAGGGGTATTTCCCCCCCACAGCATAGGAAGTAGCTTACTGATCACTGGGGCCCCCAAACACTACACAGGATGGCGCTCTGGATCCAAAAAACGAGGTTCAGCAGGGGCCAGCCTTTAATAGAGCAGAAGTGCACATGCTTGACCTCTGCCTCATTTTCTATGGGACTGTAAAATAGTCAACCACTATTGGGTTTATTATATAAAAAAATAAACAAAAAAACCCACAAAACTACAGCTCCTTGTACTTGGGATTCTCATCATTTCTTCAGCAGCGTTTATGAATCCACAAATGTTTCCTTCCCACTGAAGATGAGGCTCTACAGGGCGCTGCTCTCAGAATGCTGAGGGGCTCAGGGGTTGCTCCCTCAGGGATCCCAAAGATTATAAGCAATAGGAAAACACAATGCTGTGCATTCAGGAGAACAGGGGTCTGCTGGGCATTGCTTCTATATTGCCATTTATATTGTGCCCTTTATGGAAGAAGAACAGCAAGAATCTTCTCTCTTCCTGTTTGGGCAAAATGTGAAGGCTGCAGCCGATCAGCGAACGCTTCTTGGCTACAGGATCCCTGCAAGACGCCAATGACAGGAGGTGGATACAGGTCATTTCTTAATTAAAGGGAACATCGACAGGTTCTTGCTAACTTATCTGAGAGCAGCCTGATGTAGGCAAGCCACCCTCCAGATATAGGAGGCCCATGGAGAAATATAGCAGATGCCCACTTCAGATGCCCCAGGTGTAATATGGCCTGACTGATGACGTCACATCGTCAGTGGTCACTAATGGCTGCACTTCAGTTTACATTATGTCGTCTATATGCTCCTGCATGTGATAAATGATGACGCACAGCGCATGTGCATATTATACGCATAAAGTGGGCACAGGCATAACAGGTATCATACCGGCCACCACGCATGCGGGTGCGTCTGCGTACAAACATGAGAGCCATACATCAAAGCAGACGCGTGTGTGCCACCGGCTAACGCACATGTGCCCGCGCACGCCCATGTGCACCCCACGTCCTCTGCACACCAGGACATGCGTCGAGGCACAATATCTGGATGATTGAGTACATTTCACACCCATGGGTGCTCTTTGATTAACACCATGTTTTTCAAGCACTGTCTTTATCATGGGTTGATATAATCAAATCTATTTTACCCAATAACCACATTGCTGACACAGACAGGAGATAAGCATTCCATTATCTTAATGGCCACCTATGCGGATAGATGAGATCCATGCCGGGGTCTGAGCAGTCATTGACATAGCTGATGGTTCTTAGTACATTTTGCGCATATGGTTTGTGTTTGCAGTATAGTTCCATGTCCATTGATACGTTATATTTACTTATGACCGGCATGGCTTTTCGTATATAGAGATTATAACCTGCACAAATATCATTAGGGTCTATTGAGGGCCTAGCAGGGCCATCCGTGGCTGAGAGGGGGTGCCATCTGCAATACTTCTAGGGTGCCAAACTCCGCGGTCAGGTAGGATCAATTGTAGGGACTACATTTAGGGCAGTATTAGTGACTAAACTATTTTTGACCACGTTTATCCCGATTTCATACTACTAGCCCTTTTTTTTTGCATTTATCACCATTGGTGTGTGTCTATGGTCACTTATATATTATATTACAAATAAAGTGTACTGTTTTTAAAGACAATATTTATGTTATACCTGATTTATGGTACACCTTTATTCTTGAATGTTCAGATTACATAGCAAAAACCTGGTGACAGATTCCCTTTAATATTCTTCATTATATTCTTATGCCAACTTGGACCCATTTAGCTTACCACAAAAATAAGACCCAGCACTGGGAAAGGTTCATCATCCTATATAACACATGACCCGGAACATGGGAAAATGCATCATGTCCTCCAGTCTCTGGTCTTGTGGGACAAATGAATGACTTATTGAGCATATTAAAATCTAATTCCTGATCGATCGCTCTCCTGGACAGGAGGATTGTGGTCTACTGAGTGTAGCGTTTCTGCCCGCACACGTACTGGCTGCAGAGAACGGGACGTTTGCTGATCTTCATACCTTCATGTTGGACGCTTCAGTCTCTAGTTTTGTAAGGTGATTGGAATTATCCTCTAGTTCCTGTCGAAGGTTTGTGTTCTCCATTTTCAGCGCCTCCACTTGCTTTAACAGCTGGTCATACGAAGCCGCAGCCATGCTGGGCTACCCCCAGGCCTGGAGAGGAGAAAGGGCAAAGTAACTACTGAAGCACAGAGAAACGACGGTCATATATTGGAACAGGAGGCGATTGTTAGATACAAGTGGAAGGCCTCATGGACAAAGTATTCCCGTTTATACACACGCTAAAAAGTACTACATAGTGACGGACGTGGCCAGATCCGCAGTATCCTGATCACCAGCAGGCGTTACTGCACCACAAAGGAATAGTTTATACACCTGGTGGAAAATCAATAAAAAAAAAACAACAAACAACAGAACTAGAGTGAACAGTTACCTATATAAGGTGGCGACCAGAACGATTTAGAACTACTGTAGATATAGAATATATACCGTATACTTTTGTGACATCCTTTGCCCAGATATCCCATAACATAGTGATATCCACATCTGGAACATTTACTGCATTATTGATAGGATTTGCCACCAGCTGGCCCGCCATCTACTGTATGTGGAGATCAGGCCCCGGCGTGTGCCCTCAGAGAATGCCAAGAATGCCAAGTGCCCCTTCCGGCAATTTAAAGAGTTATCAAAGAAATGTGAAATCTGATAGGGCCACCTCCATAAAACGCAACAGGAACCCTTTCCCAAGACATGTCATATACAGTGCCTACAAGTAGTATTCAACCCCCTGCAGATTTAGCAGGTTTACACATTTGGAATTAACTTGGCATTGTGACATTTGGACTGTAGATCAGCCTGGAAGTGTGAAATGCACTGCAGCAAAAAAGAATGTTATTCCTTTGTTTATTTTTTTTTTAAATTGTGAAAAGTCTTTTCAGAGGGTCATTTATTATTCAACCCCTCAACCCACCAGAGTTCGGTTTGGTTCCCCTAAAGTATTAAGAAGTAGTTCAGGCACAAAGAACAATGAGCTTCACATGTTTTGATTAATTATCTCTTTTTCCAGCCTTTTCTGACTATTTAAGACCCTCCCCAAGCTTGTGAACAGCACTCATACATGGTCAACATGGGAAAGACAAAGGAGCATTCCAAGGCCATCAGAGACAAGATCGTGGAGGGTCACAAGGCTGGCAAGGGGTACAAAACCCTTTCCAAGGAGTTGGGCCTACCTGTCTCCACTGTTGGGAGCATCATCCGGAAGTGGAAGGCTTATGGAACTACTGTTAGCCTTCCACGGCCTGGACAGCCTTTGAAAGTTTCCTCCCGTGCTGAGGCCAGGCTTGTCCGAAGAGTCAAGGCTAACCCAAGGACAACAAGGAAGGAGCTCCGGGAAGATCTCATGGCAGTGGGGACATTGGTTTCAGTCAATACCATAAGTAACGTATTCCACCGCAATGGTCTCCGTTCCAGACGAGCCCATAAGGTACCTTTACTTTCAAAGCGTCATGTCAAGGTTCGTCTACAGTTTGCTCATGATCACTTGGAGGACTCTGAGACTGACTGGTTCAAGGTTCTGTGGTCTGATGAGACCAAGATCGAGATCTTTGGTGCCAACCACACACATGACGTTTGGAGACTGGATGGCACTGCATACGACCCCAAGAATACCATCCCTACAGTCAAGCATGGTGGTGGCAGCATCATGCTGTGGGGTTGTTTCTCAGCCTGGCCATCTGGTCCGCATCCATGGGAAGATGGATAGCACGGCCTACCTGGAGATTTTGGCCAAGAACCTCCGCTCCTCCATCAAGGATCTTAAGATGGGTCATCATTTCATCTTCAAACAAGACAATGACCCAAAGCACACAGCCAAGAAAACCAAGGCCTGGTTCAAGAGGCAAAAAATCAAGGTGTTGCAGTGGCCTAGTCAGTCTTCTGACCTTAACCCAATTGAAAACTTGTGGAAGGAGCTCAAGATTAAAGTCCACATGAGACACCCAAAGAACCTAGATAACTTGGAGAAGAACTGCATGGAGGAGTGGGCCAAGATAACTCCAGAGACCTGTGCCGGCCTGATCAGGTTTTATAAAAGACGATTATTAGCTGTAATTGCAAACAAAGGTTATTCCACAAAATATTAAACCTAGGGGTTGAATAATAATTGACCCGCACTTTTATGTTTAAAATTTATAAAAATTTAACTGAGCAACAAAACTTTTTGGTTTGTAAGATTTATACATCTGTTAATAAATCCTGCTCTTGTTTGAAGTTTGAAGGCTCTAACTTATTTGCATCTTATTAAACCTGCTAAATCTGCAGGGGGTTGAATACTACTTGTAGGCACTGTATGCTAGTACAAAAAAAAAGGGAGGTGCAACTAGTCATTAGAATAGGCGGTCATACTTAAAAATTATCTTATAATATATCAGTTACACAAAAATTATAATGCTTGTATAATAGCATCCTCATAAAGGGAGCACGCCATGGGGAAGCACGCCGCGGGGGAAGCACGCCAGTTTTCAGTATACTGGAGTATTTTGTGTGCACCTGCACTGTCAGCCACCTTAAAGTACTGCTCGTTTATAATGGATCCAAAGCTAAAATGGGACAAGGAGGGATAGCAGTGTATAAGAATAACGATAACTGAAGGGCAAAAAATGTGCTCACATAAATCTGAATAAATGCATAATTGCTAAATTATTATTCTTTACTTCACAGACTTGATAGAATTTACAATAATTTGAAGTCCCATTCAGGAAAAGGGCTCATCGAAAGACTTGTGAACATTTTGGGGGGTTAAACGGGCATGTAGAAGTAGGCCACGGCTGACATGTGACTTGAAATTACCTGCTTCAGACGACGGCTTAAAATCTGTAATTTAAAAGCACTGTGCTAAATAATCCCAAAAGCCTTTATCAGTGGCGTGCAATCCTCTGAAAATCAGGGAAGAGTGAAAAACCAAGGGTTACATGGCTGCAGAATAAAGACGGATTTAGGAGGTTTAGTATTGGAATAAAAATTCTGGATGGCTGCTGCTCTGCCTCACGCAGCGTCCTCCGCCTCACGCAGCGTCCTCCGCCTCACGCAGCGTCCTCCGCCTCACGCAGCGTCCTCCGCCTCACGCAGCGTCCTCCGCCTCACGCAGCGTCCTCCGCCTCACGCAGCGTCCTCCGCCATGGTGAAGCCCAGTAACACATAATGGGGACCTGTCACTTGCCAGAAGTACGCCACCTCTGTGGTGCCCCATCAGATGTTCAGACACGGCCCTCTGTAAGTGCCGGGGAGGCAGGATATCCTCATTTTTGAGAATTGGTTTCCTTCGGCTATTGAAGAAGCCAGCCTGACACTGGGGACGTTGTAGTGGGAGAAGGTGCAGGATGTGTGCACATGAATAGGGCTGTTTCCATAGATGCAGCATAATGCTTCGATCAGGACCTGATCACAAGATCAGCCTGAAATGTTACCCCCGACACTGGGGGAGCGGCGTACATGTAGTGTATGTGATGCCTCCCATCACCCAGCGGGCGCCAGTGTGGCAGTACACGCCGGGGTTTCTTTTACTCTATGGCTAAGCTCTGCAGTTGGCATTATTTCATTCCATAAAAGAATAATATAAACGCTTTGCATATGGGTGGAAGATATGGCTTCTGTCTCATACTCCCAGTTCTTGCAATTCTGGTGCAGGTGTAGATTTGTTGCTCACACTGCACTGTAAATTCATCTAGATCTAGATGATGACACTCATATCTAGCTCTCTGGCCCAGATGTCACCGCTCTGCTGTCCAGAATCCCAGAGTGCCTATCAGCCATATCCTCCTTCTCCTCTCGCTTCCTCAAACTCAATGTGGACAAATCTGAACTCATCATCTTTCCTCCATCCCACAAATCTTCCTTACCTGACCTATCTATCGCAGTCAATAACATCATGCTTTCCCCCGTACCCAAAGTCCGCTGCCTCGGAGTAACCTTCGACTCTGCCCTGTCTTTCACACCGCACATCCAAGCTCTTTCCACCTCCTGTCGCCTCCAGCTCAAAAATATCTCCAGAATCCGTCCTTTCCTCAACCCCCAATCTACTAAAATGCTTGTGCATGCCCTCATCATCTCCCGCCTTGACTACTGCAACATCCATTTCTGTGGCCTCCCTGCTAACACCCTTGCACCTCTCCAATCCATCCTTAACTCTGCTGCCTGACTAATTCATCTCTCTCCTCGCTACTCCTCCGCTTCCCCCCCTCTGCAAATCTCTTCACTGGCTCCCATTCCTTCAGCGTATCCAGTTCAAATTACTAATACGGACCTACAAAGCCAACCACAACCGGTCTCCTCCATATATCTCTGAACTAATTTCCCGATATCTTCCCTCACGCAATCTCCGGTCCTCCCAAGACCTCCTTCTCTCCTCCACACTTATCAGCTCCTCATCCAACCGCCTCCAAGACTTCTCCCAAATATCCCCATCCTCTGGAACTCTCTGCCCTAACACGTCCGACTATCAACCACAGTCGGATCCTTCAGACGGAACCTGAAAACTCATCTCTTCAGGAAAGCCTACAGCCTGCACTGACCCCGCTGCCGCCTCATCACTATCGAAGCTACCGCCTCACCAACACCGGAGCTCCTGCAACCCCCAACTTATTGTCTCCTTCCCCATAATCCTGTAGAATGTAAGCCCGCAAGGGCAGGGTCCTCGCCCCTCTGTATCAGTCCGTCATTGTTAGTTTGCTTACTGTAAGTGATATCTGTAACTTGTATGTAACCCCTTCTCATGTACAGCACCATGGAATCAATGGTGCTATATAAATAAATAATAATAATTTGTTAGTCAAGGAGACGTAGTCCTCAGGACGCCCACAGAGAAGAGGAGATGGGGAACACAACATATTGGCTAATAAGACTAGATTTACATATAGGGAAAAGGAGCAGCAGGGAGGAAAAAACATGTCAGATTCAGGACAGCAATATTTAAGACATGTAAAAAACAAACTATTTATATTCATGGCAACTGACAACTCCAAGGTGAAACGGCGTCTCTCCATTATATACTACTGGCTCTTATCTGGATTATTCCCTTTGCAAACAGTGTTTTAGCGGACACAAGAGGCTTTATGAGAGCCAGTGTCAGCTGCCTACTGATTATAGGATTCTGGATTAACTGCATGTTCATTCATACATGGCATTTCACCCAAAATCAGACGCAGTGATAGAAACTAAGCTCATTTATGGGGGGAAAGAACCACTGAAATTCTGACCAAGCAAAGCTGACAAGCTTGAAGAGAACCTGTCAGCAGGATCATCCATGTAAAATTGAAGGTATGGGCAGAATGGCGCTGTCACACTGATTTCATACATAGCTGTAGTGTAATAATCTGCAGCCTGGTTTTCTTTAAGACATGATACATTTTGGTTTCCTCTGTACTTTGGGGCGGGCCTGTAGGTAGGGTCTTTGGTTAGAGGGCTTAGCCGCGGCCCCGCTGCTTCCTCTGTTGCATTCACTTAAATTTTGGGCTGGTGCCTCTTAGCGGTGGGCGGTGCTCTTGCTGGTGGCGGTCTTCATGACAATGGTGCCGGCGCATGCACATATCGACCTCCGGTGATCTTCACGATAATGGCGCTGGAGGTGGCAAATGCGCAGGATGAAATCTTGGCTAGTCATTGAGTTAGACAATTGGGTCCTGCTTGAAGCACTGAGGAAATCGAAATTCATCATGATGAATTAACAAAAACCAGGCTGCAGATTTTTACACTAAAGGTGCGTATGAAATCAGGATGACAGAGCCATTCTGCCCATACCTTTAGTGGATGATTTTGATGACAGGTCTCTTTAAGCCAAACCTTAAAAAAAAAGCTGCTTATAAATTCATCTATCTCCCAAATCATATGTATTGTATATTGTTCTAGAAAGCAGAAATGAGGGCTGCTGTATGGAGGGTCCTCAGTCTGGGGGCTTCTTACAGAGGTTGTCCTACAGGGTTCCTCCAAGTTGGGAATGCTCTCAATCTGGGGAGGGTAGCCACTACACAGTAACAGAAGTGTCTTTTTCAGGAGATATTCCACATTCTGTACGTACACCTCATGGGTTCCCATAATTATGAGCAGGACTGTAGTGAGCCTCTAAAATTAAATGGTGGAATCCTATTGGCTGTTATGAAAATATATGACCCTATTTCCACGCAATATAGAAAAATCTCGCCCAAAGCGTGTAGGGGCCATCACTGCTGTTGGTTTTTGCAGTCATCTCCATTCGTTATAATACCTAGCGAATGCCCTCATCTCTAGGTTCTGATCGTGGATAATTCCCACACTACTATTTATATCCTGCTCTGTCCACAGGATGGGCGCAGGAGCCAAATACTCCTCATAGGTGATCAAGTGGCTGCAAGAACATTTTAGAAAGAAAATCTACCGCAATGCGCTGCTGAGTGATCATACCGCAGACACTTGTGAAGGGCCAGTAGTCACATTGGTTACATTCCCCACGATGTGCTCTTCTGGGCATTTTTAGCTCGCTTACTGGATAAGCTGGACGTGACCTGATGAGAATGATGATTACGCTAAAGTCCAAACGACTGATTTGCTGGGAACAGCATTTTCTGATCATAACCTGAAGGGGCTGTCTCAATCTGTGGTGAATGTGCAATACATTCACAAAATGTGTTATTCTGTAGAGTTTTTCTGCTACCTATCTCATCACAAAGTCACAATGCTACATTATGCAGTAGTAAAATAACAGATACAATAAAGAAAACCAAAAACATCCCCATTATAGTCAGTGGGGTTTTCTGGTGCGGTTGCATCCATGGTGCAGCAGATCTGTTATGTGCACACAACAGAAACACAGAACCACTGCCGATATCAGAGAACCTCCGCCGATATCAGAGAGCCACTGCCGATATCAGAGAACCGCCGCCGATATCAGAGAACCACCGCTGATATCAGAACCACCGCTGATATCAGAGAACCACCGCTGATATCAGAGAACCTCCGCCGATATCAGAGAACCGCCGCCGATATCAGAGAACCGCCGCCGATATCAGAACCACTGCCGATATCAGAGAACCACCGCTGATATCAGAACCACCGCTGATATCAGAGAACCACCGCTGATATCAGAGAACCACCGCTGATATCAGAGAACCACTGCTGATATCAGAGAACCACTGCTGATATCTGAGAACCACCGCTGATATTCAGAAAACCGCCGCTGATATCAGAGAACCGCCGCCGATATCAGAACCACCGCTGATAGAGAACCACCGCTGATATTCAGAGAACCACCGCCGATATCAGAGAACTGCCGCCGATATCAGAGAACCGCCGCCGATATCAGAACCACCGCTGATATTCAGAGAACCACCGCCGATATCAGAGAACCTCCGCCGATATCAGAGAACCACCGCTGATATCAGAGAACCACCGCTGATATCAGAGAACCACTGCTGATATCTGAGAACCACCGCTGATATTCAGAGAACCACTGCTGATATCTGAGAACCACCGCTGATATTCAGAGAACCGCCGCTGATATCAGAGAACCGCCGCCGATATCAGAGAACCACCGCCGATATCAGAGAACCACCGCCGATATCAGAGAACTGCCGCCGATATCAGAACCACCGCTGATATTCAGAGAACCACCGCCGATATCAGAGAACCTCCGCCGATATCAGAGAACCACCGCTGATATCAAAGAACCACCGCTGATATCAGAGAACCACCGCTGATATCAGAGAACCACTGCTGATATCTGAGAACCACCGCTGATATTCAGAGAACCACTGCTGATATCTGAGAACCACCGCTGATATTCAGAGAACCGCCGCTGATATCAGAGAACCGCCGCCGATATCAGAGAACCACCGCCGATATCAGAGAACCACCGCCGATATCAGAGAACCACCGCCGATATCAGAGAACTGCCGCCGATATCAGAACCACCGCTGATATTCAGAGAACCACCGCCGATATCAGAGAACCTCCGCCGATATCAGAGAACCACCGATGATATCAGAGAACCACCGCTGATATCAGAGAACTGCCGCCGATATCAGAGAACCTCCGCCGATATCAGAGAACCACCGATGATATCAGAGAACCTCCGCCGATATCAGAGAACCACCGATGATATCAGAGAACCGCTGCCGATATCCAACCCCCAGCTACCGGGGGAGAAGCCCCTGGCCGTGCACTGCAGCAAATCTGCCAGCCATTCATATCAGTGGCCCATGTGACAGTGCAGGACAGTGAGTGTTCGCAGCTCTCCCAGATGAGGATCCAATGGACGAGAGCCCCCTCTTACCAAAGGCTCTCCTGACAGATAGAAGCCCCTATTATTGCTTCTTGGATAGGTAGCCGTGAGATCTGGATTTAATACTCGGGGCTGAGTCACTGTATGGCACGGGCTGAAATGTTTTCCACTTCTGCACATCCTTTGTAAATGTTAAGTATTTTAAACAAGCTAAAGATACTCTTCATGTCGATGCCAAAATTCTTTGTCAGTTCCTGTATATGTAAAGTCCGTGAACAATGTGAGCCAGCCATAGGCAATGTGGAGTGACAGGGCACTCAGGGAGGGCTGCAGATATTCAGGGCCAGATGATTCTGCGTATTATCAGCGACTGACAGAGCAGGCTGCCCTCCTGCACACGGGGCAAGGAAGCCATGTAGACCACTATGCTCTATAGCCAGAAAGCAGTCCTCATGTGCTAAGCAGGGAAGCTGCTGTCTGCTGCAGTCCTCGGCACTCACTGTACAGGCAGGAGGCGGCCATCCTTCTGCGCTCAGAGAGCTGTGCTGACTGATCACCACGCGGGCTGCGGTGGACGCTATCGATCACTGCCCCGAGGCGCCCATGACGCTGCAGTATTGATCACACTCACCCGAGCATGGAGAGGGGAGCAGATCACAGAAGGCCAGCTCCTCCACCATACACTAGTTTTTTACAGTAATTTTAAAACCTTTGTGGAAAAGCTATAAAATTGTATTTTTTTGTTTTTACATCCATTTTTCGTTGCACTAATTTGTTGGGGGTCATTTTCACCTTACCGATCCCCACCACTGTGCCTATTCCTGATGTCCCTGTACTTCTCATTCAGGATGACATGTGACCTCTGCAGCCAATCACTGGCTGCTGTGGTCACATGTCCATCTGTACCCATCAGAAAGTACAGAGTGCGCAATCAGGGCAGGCCAGAATGCTTTTCTATGTTACAGCATTCTTTATGGCTGAAGAAAAACAAAAGTGTTGTTCAGTGAAAACCTCAGGATAGGCGATAACTCGCTGACTGCCACGGCCGAGATCCATAGCAATTGGCACATCTGAGGAATTTTTACCCCCGTTACAAAATGAGTAGGCAAGATGGACGCCCACCTGTGGCTCCTTCCATGCTTTATGGGCCTGCCAGAAAAAGCCCCGTAGAGAATGAATGGACTCATGGCCGGCATGTGAACTGCATCTGCCGTGTAACGGGGGACCAGCCGATCAGTGTGGGTCCAGTGATCAAGAAGTCATACTTTGTTTTCACCATATAATGCCATGCAGCCGAATAAAGAAGGATACTGGGAAAACATCTCAAAAGTACATCTAGTGTATGCGGGGTCTTGAAGGAAAAAAAAAAAAAAGAAATGCACCACAAAACCGAAATCCAAAATGCTGTGTGTGTAGACCTTCCAGTAACTTAGACACAATTCACATCCTTCACCTCTGTGTTATGGGGAACGGCAAGACCCACTCACAGAAATCGCATAATCTAAGAGTTAATCTGGATTCTGTGTAGTCTGCCTTATGTCAGAGACCAAACACTCCCACCCTCGGCGACAATCACAGCAGGGCCCTCTCAATCCGGATTTTACACTTTAAGCACCCCCCCCACAGTATATTTATGGTGACTTCTTCTGATGCGCTGACATTATAAGGTGACGCAGAAGATTACAAGGCCATGTGGTGAAGAAACAAAGATGGCCCTCAAATCTGACAAACGAGCAATTGCTGAGGAGTTGGGACTTGGGAGACGGATTGCAAAGGTGTCCAAAATCAATTAAAATTGGTGCAATTAAATAAATATATTGAAGAAGACAGCCGCACTCAGGTTTTGAATTTTTGAATGCATAACAAGAGCAAAAGTTTATTCCAGTCACCACAACATGAAGGCAATTTGACGTGTCGGCTCCAGTTTTCCCAGCATTCTCAGGGACAGGCCCCTTCCGTGCCATACCGGATCCCTACGTATATGGATTATTGCCCGTACTGGGAAACTCTACAGATTTCTTCTTCATTACAGCTCCATTTCTCCTATTTTCTCTTAAGTGAGGTTTGATAAAGACCCATCACGGGGCCGAAACGTTACTCACTGTAAACCTACTACGGAGACCTTCTCTAAAATTGCCTTCATGTTGTGGTGACTGGAATAAACTTTTGCTCTTGTTATGCATTCAAAAATTCAAAACCTGAGTGCGGCTGTCTTCTTCAATGTATGACTTTGACTGGATTACTTCCACGTTCAGCCAGCAGCTATCTAATTATCCACTGAGTGCACGCCATTTTCTCTATAACCGATGCAATTGGTTAAAAAAAAAAAATTATACTTCTGGTCATTATCAGCTGTGAATAAAGATCAAGAGCTGAAGAAAAGAAGGAAATATATACTGAATTTGCTAGGATTTTATGCCTGCAGCTGCTTCCCAGATCCGCAGGAAATGGATGTCTATTCCTCTTGCTGCAGGGACTATTTGTGGCACTACATGTGTATCTGAAGCCGAGGTGGTAATGAACTCAGGCGGCAGGGGATGAGTTAAATATATATATTTTTTTTCTGGGGCAGAGGAGGCCTTTGATAGAGACAGGGGAAGAATGGTTTTCTTGGCATACTTACCAACATTTCTATTGGAGGGAATAAGGATGTGTAAATCCTGCCCCGAGCCCGCCTCTGATCACACCCTGACCCCACCAGTAACGCAACTGGCCCAACCCAGAATGTTCACTTTGGTGTAAGGTTTACACAAAATCCGCTTGATTGGGAGGATTACTGTATATGGCAAAACGGGGACAGGTAAGTATGGACGCATTTCTTGAAATCCCCTCCACTATGCGGTCACAGCTGGCCGTTGCACAAGTACACAGCGTCCAATCCGCAGCAACTCCGGATCGTGTGCACATACCCTTATTAGACATTCTGAAGGTAGTCAAAGGGGTTGTTCATGTTCATCATTATGTTCTGTTACCTAAATAGGTTTAATTAAGGTTAAATCAGGTTTAATTTAAAATGTTGCACCGCAGAATGAGTCAACTGAGAATTCATCAGTCAGCCCCTTATGTAACTCTCTTATCTGTATTTTCAGAACTACTCTCCGCTGACTCATGACTACTGAAAACATCAAAGTTGTATGGGCAGGAAAACAAGAAGCCTGCAAAAGAAAAAAAAAGTGCTACTATGAGACCATTGCAAAAAATGATATTTTCGCACCGAATCTATGCATTTAAGGAAAGAAAATTCTTAAAGTGGCCATCCTCTGTAATAAACCAAAAATGAGAAAAGATCATAAAAAGGGGTGCAAATGCAGCAAGGATGCCACCATAAGGTACTCACCATGGAGTATACATAAGTAATCAAGAAAAAAAAAATGGCCTTTGTTTCTTTTTCCCAAAAAGAGCCATTTGGCATAGCCTTTAGCCTAGTAAGGAACAAAGAAAATTCTGCAGAGATGAAACCAGGACAACAGACTACTGTGTCCTGTAATCTGGGCAGCTATTTTTATAATGATACAAACATTCTCACTTCCTGTGTCCGCCACCGCGATCTGCGTCCATCCGACATGACAGCTAGCGATGTTAACAGGAAATAACTGTCAGACATTATGAGGGAAAAAACTGAATGGACGTCCGGTAGTAGCCGGGAGTCCACATCCAGATCTAAGGGTAATCCTTCACAATAACGAGACCGCAAGCATTAGTATGTATGAAAGGGGCACGTGGCACGGGACAAGTCTATGCTCTACACTGGACGGGGCGGCCCGTAGTAGTCGGGAGTCCACATCCAGATCTAAGGGTACTCCTTCACAATAACGAGATCGCGAGCATTAGTATGTATGAAAGGGGCACGTGACAAGTCTACGCTCTACACTGGATGGGGCGACCTGTAGTAGTCGGGAGTCCACACCCAGATCTAAGGGTACTCCTTCACAATAACGAGATCGCGAGCAATAGTAAGTATGAAAGGGGCACGTGACAAGTCTACGCTCTACACTGGATGGGGCGACCTGTAGTAGTCGGGAGTCCACACCCAGATCTAAGGGTACTCCTTCACAATAACGAGATCGCAAGCAATAGTAAGTATGAAAGGGGCACGTGACAAGTCTACGCTCTACACTGGATGGGGCGACCTGTAGTAGTCGGGAGTCCACACCCAGATCTAAGGGTACTCCTTGACAATAACGAGATCGCGAGCATTAGTATGTATGAAAGGGGCACGTGACAAGTCTACGCTCTATACTGGATGGGGCGACCTGTAGTAGTCGGGAGTCCACACCCAGATCTAAGGGTACTCCTTGACAATAACGAGATCGCGAGCATTAGTATGTATGAAAGGGGCACGTGACAAGTCTACGCTCTACACTGGATGGGGCGACCTGTAGTAGTCGGGAGTCCACACCCAGATCTAAGGGTACTCCTTCACAATAACGAGATCGCAAGCAATAGTAAGTATGAAAGGGGCACGTGACAAGTCTACGCTCTACACTGGATGGGGCGACCTGTAGTAGTCGGGAGTCCACACCCAGATCTAAGGGTACTCCTTGACAATAACGAGACAGCGAGCAATAGTAAGTATGAAAGGGCATGCGACAAGTCTACGCTCTAATGATGGACGAGAGAAAGGGAACCCGACTAGTTATCAGGAAAAATGGGGTTATTCTTTTTCAGGAAATATTATTTGAGTGAAGTTTCGTAAAAATACAAACGGTCAGTCTCTGCCACTGCTGTTCCCAATCTCTGCTACTGCTGTTCCCAATGGCTATGGCGATGATGCCATCTGACAGGGCAGCAGCCAATCAATGAGCTCCATGGCTGTGCCAGTGTAGGCAGGATGCACCACTCCGCTCAGTGCCTGTGAGGTTACAGACTGGCTGTCAAGGTGGCGTCTGTGCAGTGCCCCACAATGACAGATATTGGGAATGGCAGCAGAGACTCAGCGCTGGACCCAGAGACACTAAATATAACCCGTTTATTATATTCCGAACTGCTCCTGTGGAAGAAGATATCCTGACAAGGGACAATAACTAATATTAAACAGAAATCGCTTCAAATAGAGAAATAAAATGGTGAATAATCAATGATAATTGAATATCATTAAAGAACACAGCATCTGTTCAAACCAAGCACAACACCTCTATAGGGGTCATAACCTAATAAAAGTTATACCTTTACTGTAGTGTTTTAATCTGTTTCTTTGTTTGCAAGAAATTTTTATTTAGCCAACTATGCAAATGAAGCCCTCTGTACATCCTGGGCATGACCAAACCGTCCTGTGCACCTTCTCACCAACTGGTTTCCCATCTCTCATCGACGGACACAAAAAACATTACTTTGTCCGTCGTCTCCGGCCTCCGAACAGACAATTTTCTACGGATCCGGCAAATGACGGGTGAAATGCGAGGTCATCTGTCACTAATACAAGTCTATGAGAAAAAACGGATTCGGCAGCATCAGTCGCTGGATCGTTTTTTTTTTTCAAAATTTGACGCATTGCGACTGATGGCAAAAAACTGATAAGTGAAAGGGGCCTTACTGAGCCACTCCTTAGTTTCCCTGGATCTGAGGTTCACGTCATTGTCATGCTGGAAGACCCAGCCCTGACCCATCTTCAATGCTCTTACTGAGGGAATGAGGTTACTGGGCAAAATCTTGCGATACATGACGCCATCCATCCTCCCTTCAGTTTGGTGCAGCCGTCATGTCCCCTTTGCAGAAAAGTACTCCCAAAGTATGATGTTTCCACCACCATGCTTCACGGTTGGAACACTGTTTTTGGGGTTGTACTCATCCATGTTTTTACTCCAAACACGCCGAGTGGAGATGATACCAAAAAGTTCTACTTTGGTCTCATCTGACCACATGACCTTCTCCCATGCATCATCTGGATCATCCAGATGTTATTGGCAAACTTCAAAATGGGACAACAGTGCAAAAAAGCAACCATTTTAGGGAACACAGTAACATGATGGTGTAACATATGTGAAATACAGAAAATCATGTGAATTTCTACCAATGCAGGGAGAAGGGATATACACATCAAAAATCATTAAGGAGCAAACCAGCTTAAAAAAAACAAGAGTTATCCATATATCCCCAAGCGCCACTTAAAGGTACAGTACCCGCTTACTACCAATGATCCCCTTTTTTCCACTCTGCTCTCTCTGCCTAAATCCTCTACCACAGTAAAGGTACCGTCACATTAAGCGACGCTGCAGCGATATAGGCAACGATGCCGATCGCTGTTTTGTCGCTGGAGAGCTGTTACACAGCCGGCCGGCCGTAAAGCAGAGCGGTGACGTCACTGCTGTGCTTTACGGCCGGCCGGCGCTCAGTCAGTGCGGGAAGCTGACGGCGAGGGGACAGACACCGGAATGTAAGTTTGTATTGTTTGGGTTTTTTTACATTTACAATGGTAACCAGGGTAAATATTGGGTTACTAAGCGCGGCCCTGCGCTTAGTAACCCGATGTTTACCCTGGTTACCAGTGAAAACATCGCTGAATCGGCGTCACACACGCCGATTCAGCGATGTCTACGGGAGATCCAGCGACGAAATAAAGTTCTGGCCTTTCTGCTCCGACCAACGATCTCACAGCAGGATCCAGATTGCGTGTCAAACACAACGATTTCGCTATCCAGGACGCTGCAACGTCACGGATCGCTAGCGATATCGTTGTTAAGTTGTTCAGTGTGAAGGTACCTTAAGGCTTTTCCTAAGGGATTATTACCTTATGCACTTCAATTGCGGCTACTCATATTGACCCTAGATACAAAAATCCCTATTACATGTGAGCAGAATAATTCCGTTAGTGTTGGATTGGGGATATATGGATAACTTTTGGTTTTTTTTTTAAGCTGGTTTGCTCCTTAATGTTTTTTATGTGTATATCCGTTCTCCCTGCATTGGTAGAAATTCACATGATTTTCTGTATTTAACATATGTTACACCATCATGTTACTGTGTTTCCTAAAGCAGTTGCTTTTTTTGCACTTTTGTCCCCTTTTTCACTTTTTTAATCTATCTTCATTGTTTAATTACATACTAATAAAATTTGACTCATTGTATGACACATAGCTTCCATTTTGCTTTGTTTGATGTATGACTTTTTTGGAAGCGCCATTTAGGCAGCTGAATACTTTTTTGATGAAAACTTCAAAATGGGCCTGGACATGTGTAGGACTTTAATCCATGACGGTGTAGTGCGTTACCAACAGTAATGTTTGAGACTGTGGTCCCAGCTCTCTTCAAGTCATTGACCAGATCCTCCTGTGTAGTTCTGGGCTGATTCCTGACACTCATTTTGTGTTTATTCCATTTTCTAATAACTGTGCCAACAGTTGGTGCCTTCTTACCAAGCTGCTTGCCTATTGTCCTGTTGCCCATCTCAGCCTTGTGCAGATCTACAATTCAATCCCTGGTCTCCTTAAGTAGCTCTTTGGTTTTGGCCATGGTGGAGAGGTTGGATTGTGATTGAGGGTGTGGACAGGTGTCTTTTATATTGGTAACAAGTTCAAACAGGTGCAATTGATACAGGTAATGAGGGCAGAGTAGGAGGACTTCTTAAGGGTATGTGCACATGTTGCAGATTCTGCAGGGCGTTTTACCTGCGGATTCACCGTGGATTACCTGCGGATTTTGTGTGTTTTTTATGCGGATTTCACCTGCGTTTTTACACCTGCGAATTCCAATTATGGAACAGGTAAAACGCTGAGGAATCCGCAGAAAGAATTGACATGCTGCAGAAAATAAACCGCAGCGTTTCCGTGCAGAATGTTCCACAGCATGTGCACTGCGGATTTGGTTTTCCTCAGGTTTACATGGTACTGTACAAAACTGCTGCAGATCCGCAAGGCCAAATCCGCAACGTGTACACAGACCCTAAAGAAAAACCAACAGGTCTGTGAGTCAGAATTTTTGCTGGTTGGTAGATGATCAAATACTTATTTCATGCAATAAAATGCAATTTCATTATTTAATAATCATTAAAATGTGATTTTGTGTGTTTTAGTTTAGATTCTCTCCCTCACAGGGGAATTGTACGTACGATAAAAATTACAGACCTCTCCATTCTTTGTAGGTGGGAAAACTTGCAAAATCGCCAGTGTAACAAATACTTACCGTATGTTCCAAACGGTATATAATAATTAGTATATTTTACTGTCAGTACACAAGCTTCTGAACTTTTCCACTGACTCCTATAGACACAGAACAGAAATGTGTTGCCTATCTGAATAGAAGACGCATGTTCAGAAAAGGTTTTCTTCTTTGGTCTAATTATAATAAACAACTGTAGCCAAAAGTTTTGAGATTGGAACAAATTTTGGTTTTCACAGTTTGCTGCTTCTGTGTTTTCAGATCTTTTAGTCAGATGTTTCTATGGTTAGAGCAGGACAATTATCAGTTTTTAAATTTTTGACAAATACATCAAGTTTATGTAAAGACTTAATATTTACAGCGTTGACTTCTTTGTCAGGACTAACAGTGACATGTAAAAGTTTGGGCACCTCTGGTCTAAAATACTGCTATTGTGATCAGTTAAAGGGAATCTGTCACCCCACGGAAATTTTTTATATATTACTATAGTCATACAGGTAATTGAATGGTTAAACCAGTCTTACCTGTATACCTCATAGCTGTGGTGTAGACATTGAGAATTTCATATGTAATCTTTTATGTTAATGATTTCTTCCAGGCTCCGGGGCGTGCAGTGCCCAGAAGAAACCCCTGCCTTCTCAATGTTTTGTACGATCACCTCCTCCCATCAGCATCAGACCTGGTCGGCTGGTTTAACCTTTCAACTACCTGCATGCCCATAGTAATAGATAAAAATCGTCCAGGGGGTGACAGATTCCCTAAACTAGTTGAAGAAGAAACTATCTCTAAAAGGCATGAAGTTAAAGATAACACATTATCCTTTATATATTAGCACACACAAAAAATTATATACGAGTATATATATATATATATATATACATATATATATATATATATATATATATATATATATATATATATATATATATATATATATCTACATATAATATATATATATATATATATATATCTACATATAATATATATATATATATATATATATATCTACATATAATATATATATATATCTACATATAATATATATATATATATATATATATATCTACATATAATATATATATATATATATATCTACATATAATATATATATATATATATATATATATATATCTACATATAATATATATATATATATATCTACATATAATATATATATATATATATATATCTACATATAATATATATATATATATATATATATCTACATATAATATATATATATATATATATATCTACATATAATATATATATATATATATATATATATATATATATATATATCTACATATAATATATATATATATATATATATCTACATATAATATATATATATATATATATATCTACATATAATATATATATATATATATATATATATATATCTACATATAATATATATATATATATATATATATATATATATATATATATATATATCTACATATAATATATATATATATATCTACATATAATATATATATATATCTACATATAATATATATATATATATCTACATATAATATATATATATATCTACATATAATATATATATGCCCCCAACCTGGACCTGCCCCATCCACCTCCCCTATGCCATGGACTATAGCCCCCACAATGGACCTGCCCCATCCACCTCCCCTATGCCATGGACTATAGCCCCCAACCTGAACCTGCCCCATCCACCTCCCCTATGCCATGGACTATAGCCCCCAACCTGGATCTGCCCCATCCACCTCCCCTATGCCATGGACTATAGCCCCCAACCTGGATCTGCCCCATCCACCTCCCCCCACAGCTCCTACCCAACATCCCCTCAGTCCCTATCCCTATTGCCTCTATACACTTGCTTTGGCAAAACTGATGTGTATTTGGTCCTGCCAATAAAGCTTCTTTGAATCTTGAATCTTGAATCTATATCTACATATAATATATATATATATCTACATATAATATATATATATATATATATATATATATATATATATATATATCTACATATAATATATATATATATATATATATATATATATATATATATATATCTACATATAATATATATATATATATATCTACATATAATATATATATATATATCTACATATAATATATATATATATATATATCTACACATATAATATATATATATATATATATCTACATATAATATATATATATATATATCTACATATAATATATATATATATATATCTACATATAATATATATATATATATATATATCTACATATAATATATATATATATATATCTACATATAATATATATATATATATATCTACATATAATATATATATATATATATCTACATATAATATATATATATATCTACATATAATATATATATATATATATCTACATATAATATATATATATATATATATATATCTACATATAATATATATATATATATATATATATATATCTACATATAATATATATATATATATATATATATATATATATATATATATCTACATATAATATATATATATATATATATATATATATATCTACATATAATATATATATATATATATATCTACATATAATATATATATATATATATATCTACATATAATATATATATATATATATATATCTACATATAATATATATATATATATATCTACATATAATATATATATATATATCTACATATAATATATATATATATATATCTACATATAATATATATATATATATATCTACATATAATATATATATATATATATATATATATATATATCTACATATAATATATATATGCCCCCAACCTGGACCTGCCCCATCCACCTCCCCTATGCCATGGACTATAGCCCCCACAATGGACCTGCCCCATCCACCTCCCCTATGCCATGGACTATAGCCCCCAACCTGAACCTGCCCCATCCACCTCCCCTATGCCATGGACTATAGCCCCCAACCTGGATCTGCCCCATCCACCTCCCCTATGCCATGGACTATAGCCCCCAACCTGGATCTGCCCCATCCACCTCCCCCCACAGCTCCTACCCAACATCCCCTCAGTCCCTATCCCTATTGCCTCTATACACTTGCTTTGGCAAAACTGATGTGTATTTGGTCCTGCCAATAAAGCTTCTTTGAATCTTGAATCTTGAATCTATATCTACATATAATATATATATATATATATATATATCTACATATAATATATATATATATCTACATATAATATATATATATATATATCTACATATAATATATATATATATATATATATATATATATATATCTACATATAATATATATATATATATATATCTACATATAATATATATATATATATATATATATATATATATATATCTACATATAATATATATATATATATATATATATATATATATATATATATCTCTACATATAATATATATATATATATATATATATATATATATATATATCTACATATAATATATATATATATCTACATATAATATATATATATGTTAAACCGTGCTAAACAGAGACCCCGGGCCTGGATTCAACAGTGGCCATAATCACACTGAAAGACCCCCGAGAACGATAAAGCAGAAAACCCCAAGGCTACCTCCTGGAGCTGGAAACAAAGCTCTTCACCCAGTGTCAGACCATCGGAGGTGGAGACCTCCACCGAGGACACCACCAAGCCCACACAGATACATGCAGAGCAGAGATAGGGATGAGATAATAAACCTGCTCAATGCACTGCGCAGAATAATAATGTGACCGGATGGAACCAAGCACCACTATAAAACTGTCAGAAATCCAGTTTGTCCCACACAGCCATACTCATTACAAGGTATATACACACAAACCACACAGAAGAATGTCTTCACTTACAATCAGCAGCTGGAATATCCAGGGTCTCAACGCCTCAACCTTTGGATCTAAAACAAAGGACCCTGATTTTATACAAAGTATGAAAAATATAGACATTCAGATACTCCTGGAAACATGGACCAGAGCCGAAAACGAATCCCTGGTGCCTATTGGATACAAGGAATTCTTGGTCCATGCCCAGAAAAATAAAAACATTCAACAGGGCCGGGGCTCAGGAGGAGTAGCGATCTGGTATAAAGAGGAGCTCCACCAGTACATCAAACCGGTGAAGAAAGGAGGCAGCCACATATGGATCAGAATCAGCAGCTCCATCCTCACCTGTCAGTCTGATGTCCACCTCTGTGCCACCTATATACCACCGCCAGAGTCCCCCTACTTCAATCCAGACTGCTTCGAAATCTTACAAAGAGAAGCCGCCCATTATCAGGCCCTGGGCAAAGTTCTCATCTTTGGAGACCTCAATGCAAGAACAGGGAGAGAGAGAGACTTCCTGACCACGGATGGAAACATCTACATACTTGGAGCAGAGAATGACGGCCAAGACCCTGTACACACTGAGAGAAACAGCTATGACAGTACAGTCAACAAAAGTGGCAGAAAGCTCCTGAACGTATGTAAAAGTTTAGGACTTCATATCCTTAATGGACGATGCAAGGGTGACTCCTTAGGAAGGTATACACTAAACTCCCATGTAGGGAGGAGTGTAGTTGATTACGCCATTACAGACATGAACCTGGCAGATGTCAGCGCCTTCATAGTCACCCCACAAACGCACCTGTCAGACCACAGCCAACTTCTTCTGTACATGAAATCTACAGAGAAACCATCCACTCAGAAGCCACAGCAGAGCGGCCTCTTCACCCGGCCTCCATCCTATAAATGGTCCAAAATATCGGCACTAAGATATAAAGAAGCTTCCAGAAGACCTGAAATACAGCGGATGCTCCACCACTTCTACAACCTTGAGTACATGCCAAACCCAGAGGGAGTGAACCAAGCAGCAAAGGACCTCAACAATATATTCTACGCAATGGCCAGACTGTCCGACCTTAAAAAAGTCGACTACAAGAGACCAAAAGAAACACAGGTCAATGGCTGGTTTGACAGAGAATGTAAAGCTGTACGGAAGACCCTGAGAACAGCCTCCAACAAGAAACACAGAGACCCCAACCACCTGGGTCTGAGGGAAGCCTATGACTCCATACAAAAGCAGTACAAAACCATCCTCAGGAGGAAGAAGCAGAGTTACATCTCTATGAAGCTCAATCAACTCCAAGACGCCCTCCAAGACCACTCCTTCTGGGAACTATGGAACCACATGGACACCAAAGACAAGAAAAACAACAACCATATCCAAAATGGCAACCTCTGGCTCCAATACTTCAGAGACCTCTATAAAGACATTCCAAAGGAAGGACTAAGCCAAGAACAGGAAAACATAATGGCGAAACTAAAAGCAATGGAGGAAAAAATCAAAAACTTCCAAAACCCGGTGGATACACCTATAACACTACAGGAAGTAACCGAGAGACTCTCCTCCATAAGAAGTAGAAAAGCCGGTGGCCTAGATGGAATCCTACCAGAAATGCTGAAGTACAGCCCACCAGAAATACAGGCTGCAATGGTTAAACTCTTCAATATTGTACTGAGTGCCGGCTACTTCCCTCGTACCTGGAACCAAGGCCTCATCACACCCATCCACAAGAGTGGTATGACCCAGCCAACTACAGAGGCATATGCGTCAGCAGCAACCTGGGAAAACTGTTCAACAGTATCCTGAACAAGAGGATCCTCACCTTCCTCACCGAGCACAACGTCCTCAACAAGAGCCAAGCAGGGTTCATGCCGAACCACCGCACCACTGACCACATCTATACTCTGCACAGCCTCATTCAGAGACACATCTACAATACAAAGAATGGGAAGATATACGCCTGCTTTGTGGACTTTAAAAAGGCCTTTGATTCAGTGTGGCACCCGGGCTTATTCCTGAAACTGCTGGAGAGTGGAATAGGAGGAAAGACCTACGATGTCATCAAAAGCTCCTACACCGAGAGCAGCTGCAGCGTGAGTGTGAGCGGCAAAAGAACGGCTTTTTTCCAGCAGAGCCGCGGAGTAAGACAAGGCTGCAGCCTAAGCCCAACGCTCTTCAACATCTACATCAACGAGCTGGCTACCGCCCTGGAATCCTCCTCAGCACCAGGACTCACCCTCCACGACGCTCAGGTGAAATTCCTGCTGTATGCAGATGACCTGCTGCTGCTGTCACCAACCGAGAAAGGCCTCCAGGACAACCTGAAAATCCTAGAGAAATTCAGCTCCACCTGGGCCCTACCGGTCAACCTAAAGAAAACCAACACCATGGTGTTCCAGAGGAGAAAGAGAAGATCAGACCAACACCCATCATTTATCCTCAACAACTGCGACCTCACAGGAACGGACAAATATACCTACCTGGGCCTAGAGATTCACCGGTCAGGGAACTTCAAACAAGCCATAGAGACCCTGAAAGACAAGGCCTGCAAAACCTTCTATGCCATCCGAAGGACACTCTACCATCTGAAGCCACCAGTGAGGGTCTGGCTAAAAATCTTCGACTCCATCATCGCCCCAATCCTCCTGTATGGCAGCGAAGTCTGGGGTCCTCACACCTACCCAGACTGGTCAAAGTGGGACTCCAGCCCAACAGAAATATTCCACCTGGAATTCTGCAAGCACCTTCTCCAGGTCCATCGGAGCACCTCCAACAGTGCTTGTCGGGCCGAGCTGGGCAGATTCCCTCTACACCTGACAGTTCTAAAGAGGGCGCTGTCATTCCGGGCTCACCTGCATAGGAGCAATCCAAGCTCCCATCACCATAAAGCCCTGATACATGAAGGTGAAACAGAAAAACCAGAACCCCCGGAACAGCCCAGCCAAACCCAACCGGAGCAGAACACCAATCACAACAACCTGACAAAAGCCGGAATTAGGAAGATGGCAGATGAAGGCCAGGAGAGGTATGTCAGTGACTGGAAGAATGATATCATCAGCTCACAGAAACTGACCATGTACCGGAGCCTACAGAGAGACTACAGACTGGCCCCATATCTGGAGAAACTCCCGGACCCCAGAGACCGCCAGATCCTGAGCCGATATAGACTCAGCGCCCACAGTCTGGCCATCGAATGTGGCCGACACAGGCAGAGCTACAAGCCCAGGGAGGAAAGACTGTGCCAACACTGTGACCAGGAGGCCATAGAGGACGAAACCCACTTCCTACTACACTGCTCCAAATACTCAGCAGTGAGGGACACTCACTTCAGGAGACTCTCACATCTCTTCCCAGACTTCATCACCATGAAGGAGGAAGAGAAAACATATATCTTGCTGGGAGAAGAAGAGAGAGCGGTGGAGATAGCAGCGCGGTATGTGAGCGAATGTCATAGACTACGAGAAAGAGAACTATGATGCCATGGACTATAGCCCCCAACCTGGACCTGCCCCATCCACCTCCCCTATGCCATGGACTATAGCCCCCACCCTGGATCTGCCCCATCCATCTCCCCTATGCCATGGACTATAGCCCCCACCCTGGATCTGCCCCATCCACCTCCCCTATGCCATGGACTATAGCCCCCACAATGGACCTGCCCCATCCACCTCCCCTATGCCATGGACTATAGCCCCCAACCTGAACCTGCCCCATCCACCTCCCCTATGCCATGGACTATAGCCCCCAACCTGGATCTGCCCCATCCACCTCCCCTATGCCATGGACTATAGCCCCCAACCTGGATCTGCCCCATCCACCTCCCCCCACAGCTCCTACCCAACATCCCCTCAGTCCCTATCCCTATTGCCTCTATACACTTGCTTTGGCAAAACTGATGTGTATTTGGTCCTGCCAATAAAGCTTCTTTGAATCTTGAATCTTGAATCTATATCTACATATTATATATATATATATATATATCTACATATTATATATATATATATATATATATATATATCTACATATTATATATATATATATATATATATATATATACATATTATATATATATATATATATATATATATCTACATATTATATATATATATATATATCTACATATAATATATATATATATATATATATATCTACATATTATATATATATATATATATATATCTACATATTATATATATATATATCTACATATTATATATATATATATATCTACATATAATATATATATATCTACATATAATATATATATCTACATATAATATATATATATATATATATATACATACATGCTAGCCACCTTAGGGAGAGACCCAAGTTGGGCTAAATGTAGCGGGACGAAAGAGACCGAAAAGCCCTCTACTTAAAGGAAATACATAGTGGATGCTTTCCTGAAACGGAAAGTACTTGCAAGCAGCATAATACAAAGAATAGCAGGTTTACCCAGAATCCTTTGCAGTAGGCGGAGCTATGCAAATCATCTCTTTCCACCCCTGTCTAATCCACAGCGCTTGGAACCGCCAAGCGTGCAATGCTGCGGATTAGTTTCTAAATTTACACAGCCAACCAATTCCTACCTGTGGACACGTGTTTCGGGCTTTAGGCCCTCATCAGCACAGGGCTGGAATTGGTTGGCTGTATGGAGTGGGGCTCGGTGAGCAAGCGATACATACATGCTAGCCACCTTAGGGAGAGACCCAAGTTGGGCTAAATGTAGCGGGACGAAAGAGACCGAAAAGCCCTCTACTTAAAGGAAATACATAGTGGATGCTTTCCTGAAACGGAAAGTACTTGCAAGCAGCATAATACAAAGAATAGCAGGTTTACCCAGAATCCTTTGCAGTAGGCGGAGCTATGCAAATCATCTCTTTCCACCCCTGTCTAATCCACAGCGCTTGGAACCGCCAAGCGTGCAATGCTGCGGATTAGTTTCTAAATTTACACAGCCAACCAATTCCTACCTGTGGACACATATATATATACATACATATATATATACATACATATATATATACATACATTATATATACATACATTATATATACATACATACATATACATACATATACATACATATATATATACATATATATATATATATATATATATATATATATATATATATCACTAGCTGAAGAGCCCGGCGTTGCCTGGGCATAGTAAATATCTGTGGTTAGTTATAGCACCTCACTTCTCTTATTTTCCCATCACGCCTCTCATTTTCTCCCTTACACCTAACACTTGTCATTTCGACCTCACATCTGTCATTTTCCGATCACTCCCTCATTTTGCACTCACACCTCTCATTTTCCCCTCAGTATATGCATGTTTGTCATCTCCCTTACATATAGTATACACCTGTATTTCATCTCCTGCGTATGCAGCATCAATAGTAAAAAGATCTAATGTTACAAATAATAATTAAAAAAAAAACGTTTTTCTCACCCTCCGGCGTGGCACCCTGTCCTCGGCAGTGCAAGCGGCAGGTTCCGGGGCGAAGAATGCTATGCAAGAAGGACCGGCCATGATGTCACGGTCATGTGACCGTGAAGTCATCACAGGTCCTGCGCTCATACCAACCCTGGGACCGGAAGCTGCCGCGTGCACCGCACACAGGTGCCAGGACTACAAGGGGCCCTCGGAAGGTGAGTATATGTTTATTTTTTATTTTTTAACCTGTTACATACGTGGCTGGGCGACATACTACGTGGCTGGGCGACATACTACGTGGCTCTGGGCGATATACTACGTGGCTCTGGGCGATATACTACGTGGCTCTGGGCGATATACTACGTGGGCTGTGAAATGTACTATGTGGACATGCATATTCTAGAATACCCGATGCGTTAGAATCGGGCCACCATCTAGTCTCTTGAATATTAGCCAAAATTCACAATCCACTTCCAGGCCATGAGACACCGCAACGTCGTTGTAACAAGAAAAAGTACACCCTACATTTCAGGGGTGCACCCCCTTACTCATGCATTCTAGACAGTGGGTACGACAACAATCATCATTGATTGCCGGGCTTGAGAGATCCTGGAGGACGGGACGACATCCGGCTATTGGCGATATTGTATTTGGAATATTTCTAGTGTAACAATTACGTGGTATCAGCCATTCTCCCGACTCGCACATACACGGTATGACGGCTCGAATGGCGATGCATGTGTTCTCAATGGGGTGAGGGAATACGCCAACACCAGACAGAGGAATGAGTGTGATTAAATCCAACAGCCGATTCTTTACTGACATATGTGGCTGGACAACACTGGGCAGGAATAGGCAGATATGCGGAAATTTTTTCTAAAGTTTATGGGAACCTTTAGTGTCAAGAACAGATGTGCATATGCCAACAAGGTTGGCATATTATTCTAAATGTGAACGCACAAGACCATAAAAAAGAAACAATAGTAAAGCCAATGCGATTAATAAGTACCGTAGGTGCTAAAATGGCACTAAAGCAACCTCTACAGCCTCCCACACAAATGTATGGCATGGATAGCCACAAGCTGTGCGACAAAGCTGTCCACATACACAACTAATCCGAACTCACATATCTTTCTAGCTGTCAGAAGAAAAAAAAATAGATAATTTGGCCTCTAAAACAAAATAATTAGCATACTTGCCAAGGTGTAGATGGGAACAGATTAAGTATCCAAAAATAATTAGAATAAAAGCCATCACTTTAAAATATACTGGGCATCATTTTGATTGATTTTCTACGGGCAACATATTTACTATCTTGGTAAAAAGCACTTTCATCTTGGCACAAAAAGATATACCGTATATATTTTAGACTTTGCTCGAGGGATTATTTGGACATCACAATATCATTACGTCTGACGAGTACAGAGGGTGCTACGGCCTTCAGTGATCAGGAGGGGCTTTTCCAGCCATTGTCCTCTTAGGGGGATGTTCACACAAATGTATTTCTGATCCATGTGAGCGGAAAGCACCTGGACTAAATGATAGCCTGTGTGCACAAGGGTTACTTTTCCTACAAACCTCTGCTCAGAATCCTGCTGGTCGGATTTACAGACCTGACCAGTTGGGGTAAAGCAGGCAGCGCCTACGTCCATCCGCTATATGGACAGACGTGAATGCTGCAATGCATTCATCGGCAGCTGTGACAACTTGGCCCAGTGGAAGGCATGGCTGGATCACCACTTATGCTTTGATGTGGACCTAGACTCTGCCTCTCGGGTCCATGGACACATCTATGGGTTTATAAACTAATTGTTACAGAGTGGTGATTTGGCATATCAGGACTACATGGCTAATTTTTAGACTACCATAATTATAATGGCAAGTCATAGGCACAAATATTTCTGATCCTTCCTGTAACAATCTAGTGCTTATGTCAGGATGATGGCATAGGTAGGCAGCTACAAAAGCAAGTGCAAATAAGTGAAACACTCCGGTACAAGGCTGGATTCACAGACATCAGTATATCAAGAGTCTGAATACTAACTGGCCAAGGGGCTCGGGACCCAAACCTGAAAGCCTCATACGAGTCCAAGTAAGGAGACCAATGTCCAGCCCATACTTGAACCATGATATACAGACATCTAAATTCAGCCCATCACTGTAGTATTAAACATAAAAAACAACTAAACCAAGAACCAAAATGAAGACATTGCACTACCAAATCGCACAAACTGTCAAGAAGCTCCTACAATTTCTTAGAAAACGATATACAACCAGATGACCAACACGGACTGAAAATAGGCCAAATCAGCCATTGCAATGGACAGCTCCTATCAGGGCAGGCTAGGCAATGCACAGAGACTAAACAACAGTGCCAATTTCAACAATTCCATTTATCCGGGAGGGTCAGATACAGATTCAGCTACATTTACACAGTTCTGTGTTCAGATTTTGGAGGAAATATCATTCCTGTGGTCTTGTGTAATGCACACTGCATTTTTTTTTTTATTTAATACACATCAGATAAAATTCAGCTGAAAAAGTGATTTATGACAACCAGTCGCTGCCAAATGAGTCTGGCAGCCGCTCGCTCCACCGAGGAGACCTGAATCTGTGTATGGGGGAATGGGGAAAATGGCTGTCACCTTGAAAACAAAATGTGAAAATCTATACCAGTCTGCCACACATTCAGGAGGTAAAGCATGGCTGTGTTCAGCACTCCGCCACTAGATACTTACAAGAACCAACCTGCTTCCACCAGCATTAAAAAGGTTCCATCAAAATATAGAAAATGGCATCATTTTCTGGGCCATGTATAGGCTACATGACTTTTGAGAAGTGTTGCAAAATATTAATTGTACTGCATCCTTCCAACATATTCTGTAGTGGAGTACAATGGCTCATCAAACACACCAAACCCTGTCCCCAATGGGACTCGCAATGTAACTGTCCCCTTCTCTTGATTTCGGAAGGGGATTAGACATATCTTATATATAACGGTGGATGCGATCTTCTATCTGAAGGCGGGACGTGCAGCGCCAGAGTGTTCACATACCGCACTAAGGTACCATTATATTAAAGACACTGTATGTGAATTCACTGTGACTTCAACAAAATGGTGCTGGATATTGCGTTCACATACCGCGATCTTCGGCGCCATTTTATTGAAGACACTGTATAAATACACCAATAAAAATGCTCACCACCCGGGTGTAGAACGGGTTTAATAGCTTAGTAATATATAATAAAATATTTAATCTAAAATCATTACCACCACTTTTCACTCACAATATAATTAACCCTCCAGGTAATTGAACACTAATTTAGTGAGTCTTGGTGTTGGATCAGAGACTAGACGTTCGCCTTATGGCGGCAGGGTCAGCCAACATTACTAATGTGACTCATACTGGATATGGAAAGCCCATCCTCTGGAGGCCCAACGTGGGCACAAACACTAGTCCGGACTGAACAAATGTCACCTAGAAATTCCACTACTTAACCCTGGCAACAGGAAATGTGTGCGGCGTGACAAGGCCGGGGACAATGTGCTGGAAAGTGTCAGTGCTGGGTTGTGCAATGTGTGACTCATGGAGGCCAGCAGTGATTCAGGCGGCCTGAACACTACAGGAATCATAACACAGGCCGCAGCATCTGATTAGAAACATCTACTGCTACAAAAAATAAATAATCTAACAATAAACTAATAATCATGACCACTAAGAGCATCATAAATTATCGGAATAAAAAAAACTCAAAACACTAGTGGCCGTGTCAGGCGGCAGATGTCCAGGAGAAAAGTCAAGAGGCGTAGATAATGCTGACGATAGGCACGCTGTACACGTCACCGGTCAGGGCACACCACACCGAATAATGTGTACAATATGGGGCTGAAAGAGTGCAAGGGAAGCGGCACCAACGTCATTAAAGGGGTTATGGAACGTTGTATCCTCAGGAACATACCACTCCACGGATCCGTGCTGGCTAGGGGGCTGAATGACATGCTGTCTGAGGCCACACACAGAGGTAGCTTTGCCATGTTCAGAGGAGAGCTGAGCTCCTTGCCTAGAAGACGGACCACTGCTGATACATGACTGAGGTGGCTGGTAACCTGGGCAACAAGCAGTAAAACTACAGAATTAAAAATCCCCCAGATCTTAAAGGGAGTTTGTCACCACAGAATAACTTTGCTTGGTGGCCTACGGAGTGGCCAAACTTTTAAGTGCATCTCCCCCCTATATCCCCACTTCTTTGATTGACAGATTTGGGTGGCGATAGATGAAAAAATAGGTGGGATTTTGCACTTAAAGGGAGTATGTCAGCAAAGAATAACTGTTCAAACCAAGTACAGGCTCAATGTTAGGTAAATTATTATTATTATTATTATTATACATTTTTATAGCGCCATTTATTCCATGGCGCTTTACATGTGAATACGGGGCAAATATAGACAAATACATTAAACATGAGCAGATAACAAGGCACACGAGTACATAAGGAGGGAGGACCCTGCCCGCGAGGGCTCACAGTCTGCAGGGGGTGGGTGAGGATACACTAGGAGAGGGAAGAGCTGGCTGTACGGCTGTTCAGTAGGTTGAGGATCACTGCAGGCTGTAGGCTTGTCGGAAGAGATGAGTCTTCAGGTTCTTTTTGAAGGTTTCTATGGTAGGCGCGAGTCTGATGTGTTGGGGTAGAGAGTTCCAGAGTATGGGGGAAGCACGGGAGAAGTCTTGGATGCGGTTATGGGAAGAAGAGATGAGAGGGGAGTAGAGAAGGAGGTCTTGGGAGGATCGGAGGTTGCGTGTAGGTAGGTACCGGGAGACCATGTCACAGATGTATGGAGGAGACAGGTTGTGGATGGCTTTGTATGTCAGTGTGAGGGTTTTGAACTGGAGTCTCTGGGCGATAGGAAGCCAGTGAAGGGCTTGACACAGGGGAGAGGCTGGGGAATAGCGGGGGGACAGGTAGATTAGTCGGGCAGCAGAGTGTAGGATGGATTGGAGCGGTGCCAGAGTGCTAGAGGGGAGTCCAGAGTGTAGGAGGTTGCAGTAGTCGAGGCGGGAGATGATAAGGGCATGCACTAGCGTTTTTGCAGTGTTGTGGTCAAGGTAAATTGCAAAGATACTTGTTTTTTTTGCAATTCTTCCCATTTAAGAAGATGAGAACATCCCTTTTGGCTTCACCTTCTTCACAATGATTCTTTATGCCTCATTCAGACCTCCATTTTTCACATACGTGTTCTGTATTTTTTTTATTATTATTTTTTTTTACATCTAGTTACACATACCCCATATAGTTTAATCTACAAAAAAAAAATCACGGCGACATGTCCGCTTTTGATTGGAGTCACAGATGAAAATTATCCATACAAGTGTACGAGTCCACCACATGAATCAGTGTTCGGGCTGTATCCTGTCCAATATTAGCATCGTAATGTATTTATTTCTCAATATGAGAAAATCACTGATAAAACTGAATGAAACCCACTGAAGACACTCAAGACTTTTTTTGTGTACGTGAAAAATCATGGCCGACTGAATGAAGCCTACGAGCGGTGATACTATGGAGGATCTCCACCAATTATTGGTCATTTCATTAAACAAGGTCATGGATACAACACAATGTTACAACTTCTGGGTTATAAATTCAGGAATGAGAAATTATCTATGGGTTTAGTGTGGTTGCCATATTCGGAGGCAGGAATGAATGGTTTCCCTTTTACCCTAACCATGACATACAAAGCCATCCACAACCTGTCTCCTCCATACATCTGTGACCTCGTCTCCCGGTACTTACCTACACGCAACCTCCGATCCTCACAAGATCTCCTTCTCTACTCCCCTCTTATCTCCTCTTCCCACAATCGCATCCAAGATTTCTCTCGTGCATCCCCCCTACTCTGGAACTCTCTACCACAACACAGACTCTCGCCTACCATGGAAACCTTCAAAAAGAGCCTGAAGACCTACCTCTACCGGCAAGCCTACAACCTGCAGTAACCACCGATCGACCAAACCGCTGCACGACCAACTCTGCCCTCACCTACTGTATTCTCACCCATCCCTTGTAGATTGTGAGCCCTCGCGGGCAGGGTCCTCTCTCCTCCTGTACCAGTCGTGACTTGCATTGTCTAAGATTACTGTACTTGATTTAATTATGTATACCCCTCTTCACATGTAAAGCGCTATGGAATAAATGGCTAATTATAAGAATAATAATAATTGGTATCTGTATCATGAGGTCTGCGCCTTCCTCTGGATCAACACAGTGGGAATATTAGTAGCATATTTAGGTGACGTTTGCCATTTTACGCATTCTAAGTACAAGTGAACTTACTGATTGCGGGGGGTCCCACTGCTGGGAGACCACTTAAGGTACTGTCACACTAGACGATATCGCTAGCGATCCGTGACGTTGCAGCGTCCTCGCTAGCGATATCGTCCAGTGTGACAGGCAGCAGCGATCAGGCCCCTGCTGGGAGATCGCTGGTCGGGGAAGAAAGTCCAGAACTTTATTTGGTCGCTGGACTCCCCGTAGACATCGCTGAATCGGCGTGTGTGACACCGATTCAGCGATGTCTTCGCTGGTAACCAGGGTAAACATCGGGTAACTAAGCGCAGGGCCGCGCTTAGTAACCCGATGTTTACCCTGGTTACCATCCTAAAAGTAAAAAAACAAACACTACATACTTACCTACAGCTGTCTGTCCTCCAGCGCTGTGCTCTGCTCTCCTCCTGCTCTGGCTGTGAGCGTCGGTCAGCCGGAAAGCAGAGCGGTGACGTCACCGCTCTGCTTTCTGGCTGCCCGGCGCTCACAGCCAGACCAGAGAAGCAGAGCGCCGAGGACAGACAGCAGAAGGTAAGTATGTAGCGTTTGTTTTTTTACTTTTTAGGATGGTAACCAGGGTAAACATCGGGTTACTAAGCGCGGCCCTGCGCTTAGTTACCCGATGTTTACCCTGGTTACCGGGGACCTCGGGATCGTTGGTCGCTGGAGAGCTGTCTGTGTGACAGCTCTCCAGCGACCAAACAGCGACGCTGCAGCGATCCGGATCGTTGTCGGTATCGCTGCAGCGTCGCTATGTGTGACGGTACCTTTAAACTATGAATGGAGCCACCCAAACCCATGTGTGACCAGAAGATGTCCAGCTCAGTGATGCAATATCTTGGCACTTCCAGAACATGTAAAGGTACCTTCACACATAACGATATTGTTAACGATATCGTTGCTATTTGTGACGTAGCAACGATATCGTTAATGAAATCGTTCTGTGTGACAGCGACCAACGATCAGGCCCCTGCTGGGAGATCGTTGGTCGCTGAATAAAGTCCAGAACTTTATTTCGTCGCTGGACTCCCTGGAGACATCGCTGGATCGGCGTGTGTGACACCGATCCAGCGATGTCTTCACTGGTAACCAGGGTAAACATCGGGTAACTAAGCGCAGGGCCGCGCTTAGTAACCTGATGTTTACCCTGGATACCAGCGTAAAAGTTATAAAAAACAAACACTACATACTTACCTAACGCTGTCTGTCCTCCAGCGCTTTAACTTTTAGCATGGTATCCAGGGTAAACATCGGGTTACTAAGCGCGGCCCTGCGCTTAGTTACCCGATGTTTACCCTGGTTACCGGCATCGTTGGTCGCTGGAGAGCTGTCTGTGTGACAGCTCTCCAGCGACCAAACAGCGACGCTGCAGCGATCCGGATCGTTGTCGGTATCGCTGCAGCGTCGCTTAATGTGAAGGGGCCTTCAGAAAAAAGGATTACGGTATATAAAAATGAAATACCAATATACAAATGTTGTGAGCAGGGGCTCATCTAGCGTCAGTCCTGTGTTCTCACATGGTCATGCATGATCTGAGCTCATTAGGTGGAAGAAAGGATCCTTGCATGACACAGACCAAAGTGATGTGTGCCTCAGATGACGAGAGAATGAATAATCCAGCAGAGACCACCAGTCGGTGAGTCACACTAAAGTGGGGACAATGGCTCTCCACAATGTAACCTCACCTCATAGACCACGAGAAGTCCATGCTGTACACCTACCAAGCTGTATGAACGACTGGACAGATTATAGGAACAACAGTAGAGGTGGGCTGAAACCCAGAATGACTAAGATAACAGAAAGGGTTACACACAAAACATCAAAAGACAGTGTGGCATAATAACAAAAGCAACACACTAAAGATTAAAGGCAGTCACACTCTCTGTGGAAACCAAACCCACAGCACGCTGTTTACAAAAGCTCAAGAGCCGAGCAAGTCCTAACAGAGGAAGCCATAGCCTCCCTCCATACAGAGTGCAGCCCACGCCTCCGATCCGAGGAGCAAGAAGTGGCACAATGACCGGAGGGCGCTATAATCCTACCAGGTACACACAGCTGGCACATACCAAACACTGTACGGGACATGGTACCAGATGCCCAGCACATGGCATCACTAGGCGGCCAGGGAGATTCACCAACACTAATGCCTGAGAAATGGAGCACTCACGAACCTGCAGCTTGGAATGACAGTGACATTAGGTTTGTTTAAGGCTAGGACTACGACAAGAAGTTCATTTTGGTTTCAGATGACAAAAATGGAAATCTAATGATCCAGTACAGGATCCATTCATTTGAAGAGAGACGAAAACGTCTTCAGTTTGACTAAAATCCAGATGCTTTGCGTTTCTTAGCTGGATTAAAGATTAAAAAAGAAGTTAGACACGGGTCTGCAAACCTTCTTTGTCTACCTAAAAAACAGATAGTAACTGGATCAGTTTCTTAATTTAACCCCTTAGTGACAGAGCCAATTTGGTACTTAATGACCAGGCCAATTTTTGCAATTCTGACCACTGTCACTCTATGAGGTTATAACTCTGGAACGCTTCAACGGATCCCGCTGATTCTGAGATTGTTTTTTCGTGACATATTGTACTTCATGTTAGTGGTAACATTTCTTCGATATTACTTGCGATTATTTATGAAAAAAACGGAAATATGGCGAAAATTTTTAAAATTTTGCAATTTTCAAACTTTGTATTTTTATGCCCTTAAATCAGAGAGATATGTCACTAAAAATAGTTAATAAATAACATTTCCCACATGTCTACTTTACATCAGCACAATTTTGGAAACAAAATTTTTTTTTGTTAGGGAGTTATAAGGGTTAAAAGTTGACCAGCAATTTCTCATTTTTACAACACCATTATTTTTTAGGGACCACATCACATTTGAAGTCATTTTGAGGGATCTATATGATAGAAAATAATGAAGTGTGACACCATTCTAAAAACTACACCCCTCAAGGTTCTCAAAACCACATTCAAGAAGTTTATTAACCCTTTACGTGCTTCACAGGAACTGAAACAATGTGGAAGGAAAAAATGAACATTTAACTTTTTTTTGCAAACATCTTAATTCAGAACCATTTTTTTTATTTTCACAAGTGTAAAAACAGAAATGTAACCATAAATTTTGTTATGCAATTTCTCCTGAATACGCCAATACCCCATATGTGGGGGTAAACCACTGTTAGGGCGCACCGCAGAACTTGGAAGTGAAGGAGCGCCGTTTGACTTTTTCAATGCAGAATTGGCTGGAATTGAGATCGGATGCCATGTCACGTTTAGAGAGCCCCTGATGTGCCTAAACAGTGGAAACTCCCCACAAGTGACCCCATTTTGGAAACTAGACCCCTTAAGGAACTTATCTAGATGTGTGGTGAGCACTTTAAACCCCCAAGTGCTTCACAGAAGTTTATAACGTAGAGCCGTGAAAATAAAAAATCGCTTTTGTTTACACAAAAATGATCTTTTCGCCCACAAATTCTTAGTTTCACAAGGGTAACAGGAGAAATTAGACCACAAAAGTTGTAGTGCAATTTCTTCTGAGTACACTGATACCCAATATGTGGGGGTAAACAACTGTTAGGGCGCACCACAGAGCTTGGAAGAGAAGGAGTGCCGTTTTACTTTTTCAATGTTGAATTGGCTGGAATTGAGATTGGACGCCATGTCGCGTTTGGAGAGCCCCTGATGTGCCTAAACAGTAGAAATCCCCCACAAGTGACCCCATTTTGGAAACTAGACCCCCATGGAACTTATCTAGATGTGTGGTGAGAACCTTGAATGCCCAAGTGCTTCACAGAAGTTTATAATGCAGAGCCGTGAAAATCAAAAATATTTTTTTTTTCCACAAAAAACATTTTTTAGCCCCCAAGTTTTTATTTTCACTAGGGTAACAAGAGAAATTGGACCCCAAAAGTTGTTGTCCAATTTGTCCTGAGTATGCTGGTACCCCATATGTGGGGGTAAACCACTGTTTGGGCGCACGGCAGAGCTCGGAAGGAAGGAGCGCCGTTTTGGAATGCAGACTTTGATAGAATGGTCTGCGGGTATTATGTTGCGTTTGCAGAGCCCCTGATGTACCTAACCAGTAGAAACCCTCCACAAGTGACCCCATTTTGGAAACTAGACCCCCCAAGGAACTTATCTAGATGTGTGGTGAGAACTTTGAATGCCCAAGTGCTTCACAGAAGTTTAGAATGCAGAGTCGTGAAAATAAAAAATATTTTTTTTTCCACAAAAAAGATATTGTAGCCCCCAAGTTTTTATTTTCACAAGGGTAACAGGAGAAATTGGACTGCAATAGTTGTTGTCCAATTTATCCCGAGTACGCTGATGCGCCATATGTGGGGGTAAACCACTGTTTGGGCGCACGGCAGAGCTCGGAAGGGAAGGAGCGCCTTTTTGGAATGCAGACTTTGATAGAATGGTCTGTGGGCATTATGTTGCGATTGCAGAGCCCCTGATGTACCTAAACTGTAGTAACCCCCCACAAGTGACCCCATTTTGGAAACTAGACCCCCCAAGGAACTTATCTAGATGTGTGGTGAGAACTTTGAATGCCCAAGTGCTTCACAGAAGTTTAGAATGCAGAGTCGCGAAAATAAAAAATATTTTTTTTTTCACAAAAAAGATTTTGTAGCCCCCAAGTTTTTATTTTCACAAGGGTAACAAGAGAAATTGGACCCCAGAAGTTGTTGTCCAATTTATCCCGAGTACGCTGATGCCCCATATGTGGGGGTAACCCACTGTTTGGGCGCACGGCAGAGCTCAGAAGGGAGGGAGCACCATTTGACTTTTTGAGCGCAAAATTGGCTGTCGTGTTTGGAGACCCCCTGATGTACCTAAACAGTGGAAACCCCCCAATTCTAGCTCCAACCCTAACCCCAACACACCCCTAACCCTAATCCCAACCTGATCCATAATCCTAATCACTAACCCTAACCATAATCACAACCCTTACCCCAAAATAACCCTAATGTCAACCCTAACCATAACCCTAATCAAAACCCTAAATCCAACACACCCCTAATCCTAATCTCAACCCTAACCTCAAACCTAACCCTAATCCCAATACACCCCTAATCACAACCCTAACCTTAACCCTAATCCCAAACCTAACCCTAATCCCAAGCGTAACCCTAATGCCAACCCTAACCCTAATACCAACCCTAATCCAAACCCTAACCCTAATCCCAGCTCTAACCCTAACTTTAGCCCCAACCCTAGCCCTAACTTTAGCCCCAACCCTAACCCTAAGGCTACTTTCACACTTGCGTCGTTTGGCATTCCGTCGCAATCTGTCGTTTTGGACAAGAAACGGATCCTGCAAATGTGCCCGCAGGATGCGTTTTTTGCCCATAGAC